>NC_081355.1:5141760-5451760 GCF_030684315.1 Stegostoma tigrinum
TCCGTGGGCCTCTACTGTTTGTAATTTTTATTAATGACTTGGATGAGGGGATTGAAGGATGGGTCAGCAAGTTTGCAGATGACACAAAGGTTGGAGGTGTCGTTGACAGTATAGAGGGCTGTTGTAGGCTGCAGCGGGACATTGACAGGATGCAGAGGTGGGCTGAGAGGTGGCAGATGGAGTTCAACCTGGATAAATGCGAGGTGATGCATTTTGGAAGGTCGAATTTGAAAGATGAGTACAGGATTAAGGATGGGATTCTTGGCAGTGTGGAGGAACAGAGGGATCTTGGTGTGCAGATACATAGATACCTTAAAATGGCCACCCAAGTGGACAGAGTTGTTAAGAAAGCATATGGTGTTTTGGCTTTCATTAACAGGGGGATTGAGTTTAAGAGTCGTGAGATCTTGTTGCAGCTCTATAAAACTTTGGTTAGACCGCACTTGGAATACTGCGTCCAGTTCTGGTCGCCCTATTATAGGAAAGATGTGGATGCTTTGGAGAGGGTTCAGAGGAGGTTTACCAGGATGTTGCCTGGACTGGAGGGCTTATCTTATGAAGAGAGGGTGACTGAGCTTGGACTTTTTTCATTGGAGAAAAGGAGGAGGAGAGGGGACCTAATTGAGGTATACAAGATAATGAGAGGCATAGATAGAGTTGATAGCCAGAGACTATTTCCCAGGGCAGAAAAGGCTAACACGAGGGGTCATAGTTTTAAGCTGGTTGGAGGAAAGTATAGAGGGGATGTCAGAGGCGGGTTCTTTACACAGAGAGTTGAGAGAGCATGGAATGCGTTGCCAGCAGCAGTTGTGGAAGCAAGGTCATTGGGATCATTTAAGAGACTGCTGGACATGCATATGGACACAGAAATTTGAGGGTGCATACATGAGGATCAATGGTCGGCACAACATCGTGGGCTGAAGGGCCTGTTCTGTGCTGTACTGTTGTACGTTCTAATTATAGAGAACTTTGAGACCACAGGGTGGAATTTTGCAGAGGCGACAGGGTCTCTCTTGTCATTTGAAGGCCAGCAAAACCCAAGTGTCCCTTCTTTTCAGGCAAGTCCAACATATTCTATCAGGTGGCATTCACTGGCCACAGAATTGAGAGGTAAGCTGATGGCAAAATATAAACTGAAAAAATTGAAACAGGAGTAGGCCATTCAGTCCTGAGCCTGCTCCACCATTTAATATGAACATCCAACACAGTTCCCTGGTCCCACTTTCTTCCCATACTCTTTGATCCCTTTAGTCCTGAGAACTATATCTAACTCCTTCCAGAAAATATTCAACGTTTTAGCCTCGAGCTGCTTTCTGTGGTAGAGAATTCCAAGGGTTCACCACCCACTCAGTGAAGAGATTTCCCCTCATTTCAGTCCTCAAGTGTCCTATCCTAAATCCTTAGACTACAGCCCCTGGTTCTGGAAAATCTGTCCTGCATGAATGACAACAGGGTGTTTACTCTATCTAGTCCTGTAAGAATTTTTAAGATTTCTGAGGGACCTCCCCCCCCACCACCCCAAGCTGCTAAATCCAACCCCTCCCCCCAATCTTCTATATTCCAGTGAATATAGCTTTAATCGATCCAGTCTCTTTTTGTACGTCAGTCTTGCGATCCCCCAGGAATCTGTCTGGTAAAGCTTCATTGCATTCCCTCCACAGCCAGAATCTCTTTCCTCAGATGAGGAGACCAAGACTGCAGTGTACTCCAGGAGCAGTCTCACCAATGTCTATACAATTGCAGCAAGACACCCATGCAGGTGTACTCTAATCCTCCCATTATGAAGGCCAGCATACCACTTGCCTTCTTCACTGCCTGCTGCACCTGCATGCTTACCTTCATTGGCTGATGTACAAGGACACCAAGGCCTTGTTGCATCTGCCACTTTCCCAAACTGTCATCATTCAGATGAACCACCAAACTAAATGGCATTCTCCATCTGAATCCAGAACAAGTCCAACACTCCAGGAGCTAGACACCATTGATCTCAGTGGGATGGCTTTTTTTGGGGGGGGGGCGGAGAAGAAGGGAGCAAGGCTCTGGTTGATTGATTTCAGTCACCTCTCCCCATCCTCCCCACCTGTGCCCAAGACCCTTGGCTTTGTGCTTCATGCCTCTGTCAGCGGTGAGGCTGATGCTGTCTCTATAATAAGTTCCACGATGTGACATTATTTGATGCAAGTTTAACCCCTGGTCGATCCTGGAATTCCAGTGCGTCAAAAAAAATCATCAGGGTAACACAGAGAACTAGAAGAGAAATCTCACTTCCAGTGAATCTCAGGATGCCCACCAAAGCCTCAATTTAAAAACTTTTCTTTTCAAATGCTCCCATGGCCCAGCCCTTCATCTCTATATACCCCACCCAGCCTCCCACCCTTGAGACACCAGTATCCGTGACTCCCAATATCTCAAGAAGCCCTAAATTTAATTACAGTGATACTGGTAGCAGCTGCCTGGCCCAAGAGAAAAGATTCTTAGATGAGCTTCACAGGGTGGATGTAGAAAGGTTGCTTCCCCTTGTGGGAGAGTGAAGTACATAATCTCCAAGTGAAAGGTCATACATTTAAGCCAGAGACAAAGAGAAAACTCATCTACCTTCTCAACAGATCGCGGCAGAGATTGACATATTATTAATCAGAATGGGAATCAGGGATTATTGGGGGAAAAGACAGGAAAGTAGAGCTGAGGATTATCAGACCAGACATGATCTTATTACATGGGGGAGCAGGCCCGAAAGGTTGAATGGCCTAATTCCACTCCTACGTCTTAGGGTCTTAAGGGAGGTGGTAGTCAGCTCAGTCAGCTGGACGGTTGGTTTGTGATGCAGTGTAATAGGAATTGCATTGGCTAAGGTTACCATGATGGACTCTCCCTCTCACCCTCTCCTCCTGCCTGTGACACGGTGATCCTCAGGTTATGGAAGGATGAGAGGAGGAATCTGATTAAAATTGACAGAATATGGAGACCTGTATAGAATGGACATGGACGATGTCGTTTCCACTAGTCAAAGAAACTAGGGCCTGAGGGCACAGCTTCAGAGTGAAGGGGCAACCCATTAAAATGGAGATGGGGAGGAATTCTTCAGCCAGAGGGTAGTGATTCTATGGATCTCATTTCCACATGGGGCTGTGGAGGCCAAGTCACTGATTATATTTTAAGACAGAGAGAGATAGATTCTTGATTGAGAAGGTGATCAAGGATTAAGGGAGAAGGCACGAGATTGTGGATGAAAAACATATCAGCCACGATCAAATAACAGAGCAAACTTGATGGGCCAAGTATCTAATTCTACTTCTGTACCTTACAACCTTTTGGTTAAACCACTATCGGTGGTGAGTCTCCAGTGAGAGAGCAGCCCAATGGCTTGGTAGGACTATGGCAACTTTACCTTTCTTTTGAAGCTCTGGAATTCCTTCCCTAAGTTTCGCCAACCCTTCAGCCTCCTCTCTTTCAGTATGACTTTCCTTTAAGCTACCTCTTTGTCCCAGATGTCAGTGACCTGCCTCAGCGAACCTTGCTGTTCAGTTCTGAATTACAAAACTCTAACTTTGGGCTATTTTGCAACATTAACAGCACCATTCCTGCACACACAACCTGTGGTAAGTTTCAACACACAAGTTTCAGTGAAATAGACTACAGACTCCGACACACAAATCGTCTCTACTTAAATAAAACTGACCTTTAATAAACACAATGAAACCCCTCCGCACAAACTATACACAGTGCAGCATTTGGCCAGCTTTATTGAAATTCTTCTGGAAGTGAAATTGATTCATTAGACATCACTGACTACTAAATAGGGCAAAAAAATTGGATTGGAACAAATTACTTGCTCATAATAGGAACTATGTGAGCAATAATATTCCAAATGGATGCTGATGAAGGAGGATTGCACACTGCAAGAAATTAACACAAAAAGGGTGGGAAGGGAGAGTTTGAAGGAGGGAGTTCATAAGGTATCGTAAATCCCCCTGTTCAAAGCCAAGCAGTATTTAGTCAAACAACCTCATTGCTAAATTGCTGTAAGGAATCCATCATTCGCCCAATAAAATAACCTTTCTTTGCACTTGCTGTGATGCTACTGCCACCACTGGGTGATGTTGTGAACTAATACAAGGTCACATTGAATACATATTCTTTTGAACAGAAATGACAAAGACAGCATCCACTCGGGAATCAAGGGGTGCAGGGAAGGGACAGGCAAGTGGACGCAAGAAACCTCAGATCAGCCGTGATCCTGCTGAATGGCAAAGCAGATTTAGGGGACTGACTAGCATTCTCTTGTTCCGATTGTTTATGGTCTTTCCTGACTTTGAAAAATGTTGCATCCCTGATAGGCTGAATGGCCTACTCCTGCCCCTATTTTCTAACCCATGTGATTTTTGTCACCTCGTATTAAGGCTCCAACATAAGATCAGCAATGCCAGCTTCTAACGTTCCACTGGCTGAGACAGGATTTAATATGTATACGTATTTTTATTCAACCAATGGGATGCAGGCTGTTGGCTAGGCCACCACTTTTTGTCACCATATTAAGAGTGAACTACACTGCTACAGATCTGGAGTCACATGCAGGACAGACCAGGTAATAGTGATAGATTTCATTTCCTCAAGGACACTGATGAATTAGATGTGTTTTCACAACAATTGAACAAGACCTACGTGCTGGCAATTTATTCCAGATTTTTACTGAATTCAAATTTGACCATCCGCCACAGTGAGATTCGAACCCTGGTCCCCACAACATTAGTCTGAGGTTCTGGGTTACTAGACTAGTGACATTACCACAACACCACGAGCTCCCTTAGTACACCACTTTTGTGCTACTCATCTCCTCCAGCATTGGCACAGAATGGCTCCTTCAACAGCACCTTCCAGATTCTCCACCTCTAGAACAAGGGCAGCAGTTACGTGGGTACACCAAGATCTGCAAGCTTCCCTCCAAGCCACTCACCATCTACACTTGGAAATATATTGTTGTCTTTGTGTCACTGGATCAAAATTCTGGATGTCTCTCCTTAATAGCGCAGTGGGTTATTACAATGGTTCAAGAAGGCCACTCACTATCACCTCCAAGGAGCAACTATGTACCAAACAATAAATGCTAGTCCACCCAGTAACAGCCACGTCCCAGGAACAAATCTCTTCAAAAGTCCAAAAAGGTTTAAACAAAGCTGTTTGATTTGTTAAACTCTAATCAATTCTTTCTTAGAAGAGTTACAGAAACCTTTTGTGGCCACATTCTTTGGGGATTGTAAAGGAATACCTGGTGCATTGGCAAACAGCAGTTGGCACTATGGACTGAATATCTGGATGGGGAACTTCTGTATAGAGGGTGTGCTCAGAACATTTCACTATTTTTACAGAGATGCGAGAAGCATCTAGAAAAGAAACCGGGCCAAAAGATTCACGCTGAAGACAATGTATTGGGTCGCAACGTTTAAGTTTTGAAGTAAAAGTCAGTCAGCTGTGTATGTGTTATACATTGCCACGCACAATATATTGGATGAATAATGGCAGAACAAAAAAGAATATCTTTTGAAAGCGAAACAAATTGAAAACTGGGATAAAGGAAAAAATTCATTTCTTTTCAGTCACTGTATTTTATAAAGGATGTAAAGACTTTAGGGAGAATGCGGTAAATGTTTGAGTACGATTCCCGGGATGAAGGGCTTCTGTTACGAGAGTCAGTCAGAGATGTTGGGGCCGCACTTCATGAGCAGAAGAAAGCTGAGAAGACATTTGACAGAAGCGTTCAAAAGTGGGTGTGTGTGCGCGCGTGTGATGTATGCATTGATTTGAGAGTTGGGGATTGGGAGCTTGGTGGTGGTGGTGAATTTATGAGTAAATAGAGTGTAACCAAGAGGCTCAGATTGAAGGTCAGATAAAAACAACAAATTACAGGTGCAGGAAATCTGAAACAGAAATTGCAGAAGAAAGTCAGCTGGTCTAACAGTCTCTGTGGAGAGAAAGCAGAGTTAACGTTCTGAGTCCAGTGCCAGGTCTGCAGAATTTCTCCAGCTACTTTTGTTTTTATTAAAGAATTAAAGGTAATTGCTGAAAGAACCAGAGGTGACAGGAGGAGAAAAGTGTTTTAAGCAGCACGTGGGGAAAAGACTCTATCCATGCCCCTCATGATTTTATGAACCTCTGTAAGGTCAGCCCTCAGACTCTGACACTCTAAGGAAAACAGTCCCAGCCTATTCAACTTCTCTCTATAGCTCAAACCCTCCAACCCTGACAACATCCTTGCAAACGTTTTCTGAACCATTTCAATTTTTACAATATCCTTTTTATATCAGGGAGTCCAGAATTACATGCAGTATTCCAAAACTGGCCTAACTAATGTCCTGCACATCTGCAACATGACCTCCCAACTCATATGCTCAAAGCACAAAAACAGAGTTGCTGGAAAAGCTCAGCAGGCCTGGCAGCATCTGTGAAGTCAAAAACAGAGTTAACATTTCTGAGGAAGGGCCACTGGACCCGAAACATTAACTCTGTTTTCTCCTTCACAGATGCTGCCGGATCTGCTGAGCTTTTCCAGCAGCTCTGTTTTTGTTCCTCATTTACAGCATGAGCAGTTCTTTCCATTTTTATCATATGCTCAAAGCACTGACCAATAAAGGCAAATGCCTTCTTCACTTTGAGATCGCCTTCTTAACCATCCACTACACCTCCAATTTTGGCGTCACCTGCAAACTGACCAATTATACCTCCTACAGTCACATCCAAATCATTTCTATAAATGATAAACAGCAGTGGACCCAGCACCGACCTTTGTGGCACACCTCTAATCACAGGCTTCCAATCTCAAAAGCAACTCTCCACCACCACCATGTCTTCTATCTTCGAGCCAGCTGGGTCTCTTCTACCAACCTTACTGGCAGCGAGTTCTGGATTTTTCACTATCCTCTGGGTGAAAAGGTTTTTCCTTACATCTCCTCTAGACCTCCTGCCCCCTGCATTAAATCTATGCCCTGGGCACTGATCCCTCCATCAAGGGTACATGTTCCTTTCTCGTTACCCTATCCATACCCCTCAACTTTACACATCTCAATCTTGTACCCTCCACTCTTAAGGAAAACAATCCCTGTCTGTTCAATCACTCTGCATAACTGGAACTTTCCAGCCCAGGCAACATCCTGTTAAATCCTCTCTGCCCCCCTTTCAGTGCTGTCATATTACTTCTACAATGTAGATTCCAGAACTGCAGACAATACTCTACCCTGTTGCAGAGCCAACATTTTATCCAGTGTCACCTCCCTGTTCTTAAATTCTACGCCCAAACTAATAAAGACATTCCAAATGCCTTCTAAACCACTTTATTCACCTGCCGCACTATTTTAAGGGACTGGAGGACATGCACACAAAGGTTCCTTTGATCTTTGATGCTTCCCAGGGTCCTACTCTTCGTCATGTATTTTCTTGTATTGTTCGTCGTGCCAGGTGCAGCATTTCACATAACAGGGAACAAATTTCCTCGAGAGTTTCTTCTAGTTTCTCACAGCAACAACAATTTGAAGTTACAACACATCTTCCCAGAACAAAATGCCAGGGTACATCATATGGGAGGGCAGGAGGAGGTTGGTTTAAAACACATTTTGACACCAAACCATGTGGCAGGATATTAGGATTCTTTTGTGTGGTTGGTTTTCAGGCATCTGGGTTTTTTTTAAAATGATTTCCTCAAATTTTACACTGACATTACTATTAATGATTCAGAGCATGGTCCACACTGAAGGTTTTCAATCTGCTGATTGACGGTCTCACTCTTTCAGACTGCATAAAATATTGATGTAAAAGGTGAGAGTGAAAGGTCTAGTGCCATGAACTGAGGTTCGTGGACGGAGTTGCGCATTTGTAATATAACACAATGGGTGTTTTTTAAAGTATAGGACTGAGTGCAGCCATCATAATCCACGCTGTATGACTCTATGAGCATCCCTCTCAGTTCACTGTAATTTTCCAATCTCACTTCACAACTCAAGTGCCTTATCCCAGCTGGCATTCTGGTAAACCTCCCCCTTTCCTTTCCAAGGTCTTTACACCTTTCAAAGTATTAAATATTATTTAAATTTGAACTAATCAATCAATCAACTAAAAATGGAGCTTTAACCGGTTTTAATTAGCCACTTATTTGATTAAATGGAGCGCTAGAGGCATTAACATAAAAAAAAGTGTGGAGCAAAGCTCATGAAGTGGAGTACCTTTTCAAAAACAGATCAACAAAATTGCACTGAGAACAACCCCAAAAATATCTGTTCTTCAATCTAAAGTGATCTGCTGCTTCAGCACTCAGGAAACATGTTGGATTTTCTGGGAGTAGGTTCACCAGTAGCCAGCAGAAAGACTGAGGGGAGCCTTCTGCCACCTCCCGCCATCAAAGACCATAAGATACTGAAGGAGAATTAGACCTTGCAGCCCATCAAGTCTGCTCTGACATTCAGTCACGGCTGATATGTTTCTTAATCTCATTCTTCTGCCCTCAACCCTTCCCACGTCTGAAAGGACTGCTCCCTCAACCTCTCTGTCAGTGCCAAGACCTCAGCGACTTCCAATGGCACCTTTCCATGTAAATGCAGAGGATTCCCTTTCACTTCCTCTCTCGCCCCAAGCCCCAATGACTTTTTTCAAGGGGAAACAGCAATTCAAATGTACAGGTCAGGAATTTTTTATCCTAACACCTTCAGGACCAACTGGTTTTTACCCCCATCATGATAGGGCCTTTCAGACAAAACTTATTTTTCCAAACGGCCCAAACTCTGAGTCTATGGTTCCGTGCAGGTTCACTCTCGAGAAAACCTCTGGTATTTTAGATTTCTCTGGCCAACAGAAGACAGCGAGTGGTAGTAGAAGGAAAATATTCTGCCTGGAAGTCAGTGGTGAGTGGAGTTCCACAGGGCTCTGTCCTTGGGCCTCTACTGTTTGTAATTTTTATTAATGACTTGGACGAGGGAATTGAAGGATGGGTCAGCAAGTTTGCAGATGACACAAAGGTCGGAGGTGTCGTTGACAGCGTAGAGGGCTGTTGTAGGCTGCAGCGGGACATTGACAGGATGCAGAGATGGGCTGAGAAGTGGCAGATGGAGTTCAACCTGGATAAATGCGAGGTGATGCATTTTGGAAGGTCAAATTTGAAAGCTGAGTACAGGATTAAGGATAGGATTCTTGGCAGTGTGGAGGAACAGAGGGATCTTGGTGTGCAGATACATAGATCCCTTAAAATGGCCACCCAAGTGGACAGGGTTGTTAAGAAAGCATATGGTATTTTGGCTTTCATTAACAGGGGGATTGAGTTTAAGAGTCGTGAGATCTTGATGCAGCTCTATAAAACTTTGGTTAGACCGCACTTGGAATACTGCGTCCAGTTCTGGTCGCCCTATTATAGGAAAGATGTGGATGCTTTGGAGAGGGTTCAGAGGAGGTTTACCAGGATGCTGCCTGGACTGGAGGGCTTATCTTATGAAGAGAGGTTGACTGAGCTCGGTCTCTTTTCATTGGAGAAAAGGAGGAGGAGAGGGGACCTAATTGAGGTATACAAGATAATGAGAGGCATAGATAGAGTTGATAGCCAGAGACTATTTCCCAGGGCAGAAATGGCTAGCACGAGGGGTCATAGTTTTAAGCTGGTTGGTGGAAAGTATAGAGGGGATGTCAGAGGCAGGTTCTTTACGCAGAGAGTTGTGAGAGCATGGAATGCGTTGCCAGCAGCAGTTGTGGAAGCAAGGTCATTGGGGTCATTTAAAAGACTGCTGGACATGTATATGGTCACAGAAATTGGAGGGTGCATACATGAGGATCAATGGTCGGCACAACATTGTGGGCTGAAAGGCCTGTTCTGTGCTGTACTGTTCTATGTTCTATGTTCTATGTTCTATTTCTCAGTTTTTGGACTGTGTTTAATGCCTACCCGATCTGTACTTTGTTCAGTTTCATTAACCGTATTCGCTGCTCACAATGAGGTCTGCTCTACAATGGGTGATCCAAGGCAGACTGGGCGACTGCTTTGCAAAACACTCACACTCAGTTTGCAAATGTGACTGTGAGTTACTAATTGTCCAGCTTTTTATTCCTTCACCTTATTGCCATCTGATCTACATGCTTGGCCTGCAAAAGTTCCAATGCAGCTTGAGGAATGGCACTTATTGATTTTAGCTACTCTATAACATTCTGAACTCAACATTGAGAGGTACAGTAACCTCCACCTCCACTTTGTTCTATGTTCTTCCCGGCAACTGCTGTTTTACTCTTTCCTTTTTCAGTCATTGTTGATTTTGAGTAGCAGTTATTTTTCATTCTGACATTTGAATTAACATCTATGATGTCATTCAAACTCACCTACCTTCCCCTCTCAGACAGTCACAGAACTGTCACAGAGGAGGCCATTCAGCCCGATTGCTGATTCTATTACCTAGTGACAACCATCTGCCTTTTCCCCATATCCCTGCATGCCATTTTTAACCAAAATAATCATCTAATACCCTTTTGAAAGCCTCAAGTGAACGCACATTCACCACATTTCGACACAGCGCATCCCAGACCCTAACTCTTTTTCCACACATCACCCTTGCTTCGTTTGCACATTACTTTAAATTATTTGTTTTATGAGCAGAAATATCCTCACCCTATCTACCCTGTCAAACCCAGCCACCCCACAGATCCCCATATTTCCACAGAAATTGCAAAATCAAAAGGCGACACAGTGGCTCAGTGGTTAGCACTACTGCCTCAAGGCGCCAGGAATGTGGGCTCGATTCCACTCTCGGGCAACTGCATGTGTGGAGATTCCACATTCTCCCTGTGTGTGCATGGTTTCCACTGGATGTTCGGGTTTGGTCCCACAGTCCAAAGTTAGGATCCAGGTTAGGTGGATTGGCCGTGCTAAGTTGCCCATAGTGTCTGGGGTGTGCTAATTAGGTGGATCAGCCATTGAAAATGTATGGTTACAGGGAATGGATGTGGGGCTGGTCTGGCTGGGATGCTCTTCGGAGGGTCAGTGAGGACTTGTTGGGTCGAATGGCCCGTTTCCACACTGTAGTGATTCTAATTCTTTGCCCAGCTGCAAAACTTAATTTTATTTTTAGCCGTTTTTCAAAGCACCGGGTTACGAAGGCAGCAAACGCATTACAGGTAGTTTGCAGCAAGCAGAAGCTGCAATAAGCACAGCACTGTAAGAGATGTTGATGTAGGGGTATTGCCTGGGGTTTGTAAGCAGGAATGAAGCAATGGAAGGGAATACCTGAAAAGATAACAAGTGCGAGTGAAAGCACTACGATGATGATATCAACCTGTTGGTTTTTTTAAAAATTCATTTATCAGATGTGCATATTGCTGACTAGGCTAGTCTTATTTCCCGTCCCCACCTAACCTAAATTAACAGTCCACAGAAGGATGCCAAATTTCTTTCCCTGAAAGATATTAGTGAACCAAATAGGTACTTATAGTAATCAGAGGTCAAAAGACTAGCAGATTTTTATTCAAATCTCACCACCTGCCATGATGGGATTCAAACCCATACCCCTAGGACTTTAGTTTAGGCACTAAATTACTGGTCCAGTGACACTGCCGCTTTACCAACAAACTGTGGCAGCACTGGTTGTATATTTAGAGGCTGTGGGAGGGAATCTGAGGGGAGGAGGAATTGAACATTCAATGTGAGATGAGTTGAAATATCAGAACATAGGTGGAAGGCCATTCTGCCCACTGCCATGCTGAAAGCTTTCAAAGAACAACTCAATGAATCTCTCTCTCTCTATCTCTCTCCCCAACCCCATATCCCAGCAATTCTTTTCATCTCAAAGTATTAGTCTATCTCTTTGCCAACCACAAATCAATCTGTATCCACACCCTGTCTAATAGTGAATTCCAAATATTAACCACTTGTTAGTTTTCAAATGTTTTTCTTCATATCACATCAGGCTCTTTTGCCAAACGCACCTCACTATTACAGGCTGCTCAAACATTAGATGCAGTTTCCTTTCATTAACACTGTCTAAACCCTTCATGGTTTGAGACACCCTTGTAAAATCATCTCTGCTCTAAATTAAGTGACCTCAGCTTCTCCAGACTATCTGTACTCCTTCATCCCTGGAACTATTGTTGTAAGTATTTTCCATGAATCCTTCACAAATTTCTGAAATGTGGTCCTCAGACTCTCAGGGGTTTACTAGTAATAAGATGGCATCATTCTTAGAACATGCAATATTTTATATTTGTGTGCAGCAATAATGGAAAGAGTGCAACTTACTGCGGGTCTCCAGCATAACTTAGCTGAGCAGGCCGAATGCCAAAATGAACAATAATTGGGAAGGTAATGACCTCAGGGTTAAACTGCTCGCGGTCTAACTGGTCAATACGAACAGAACTGGGTTTCTGAAAGAAATCACAAGTTTCAAGTTAAACAACTGGCTGATAAAGATTAGCAACACATTTACATAAATAAAAACCAAAAGAACTGCAGATGCTATAAATCAGGAACAAAAACAGAGTTGCTGGAAAAGCTCAGAAGGCCTGGCAACATCTGTGGAGAAGAAAACAAAGTTAATGTTTCAGGTCCAGTGACCCTTCCTCAGAACAGAACATTTACATAAATATCTGGGACTGTTTAAACTGACTGATCTTAGACAGGGCTGACCTTAGGAGTGAGCAGTTTTCTCACAAGAGATTCACATCAGAATTGAACAACTGCTGTTTTATAGGGATGTCACTTAACTAAATGAGTACAGATTCGGACAGGTGACAGAAGGCTTGGTGAGAGAGATCCGTTTCGAGGAGATCACTGAAGAGCAAAGAGCAATGCAGAGGCTTGGGAGATAATTGCAAAGCTTGGAGCCTAGGCACCTAAAAGAGATAACAAAGTGTAGAGCTGGATGAGCACAGCAGGCCAAGCAGCATCTTAGGAGCAGGAAAGCTGACGTTTCGGGTCTAGACCCTTCATCAGATTTTTCTTTCCTGCTTTCCTGCTCGGCCTGCTGTGCTCATCCAGCTCTAAACTTTGTTATCTCGAATTCTCCAGCTTCTGCAGTTCCTACTATCCCTGCCCCCAGTTAGAGCTCTTTCTGAAGTTGAACCCAATACTTGACACAAGGCATAAAAATTCTTTCAAGGCTCACATCTTTCCCCTTTGACAATGCTTGGTATATACCCCTTAGCAAGTATATCATTCAACTTAGGGCTACCTCAGCCATGGTACAATTTAAATTGGATTGCATCAAACAGAATTGAGGTGAAAGCTAACGGTAATATTTATGCAAACTTCATATGAAAGCAGAACAATAAAGAAACCATTCACCTCCTGTTAACTGTGCAGTATTACAGCATTTAATTGTCTTCAGTTGGACCAATGTTCAGTAGGGTTCAGTCAGGAGAGTCAATTATAGACGCCAGTTGCATGTTGTCAAAAGCATGAGTTCAATTCCAGCATCAGCTGAGGTTATATTGAATGGCTCTCCTTCAGATCCAACACTACCTGGCTTTCTAGATGTCCTGCACTCACTTATGGCTGACCTGTCACTTGAGTTCATCCCAGCTGCCTTGGCTCCTGCCAGCAATCTCAAGATCAACATTATTTGGTGAGTGAGAAGATCCTGCGCTTTGTGGGAGAATTTTTCACACTTGTAAGCACAGACATGTTTCCTCATTTCTCTTCGGAATGGCTTTGATTTTGAGGCGCTCTTCCTTTGTCATGGATTCATCCCAAAGACTTAAATTGTTTTGACATCCTCCATCAATTCCTTTAAAAATTTTAAAAACCTCAATTGAACCAGCCTTTAATTTTTTTTATAATTCAATGAATCTGAACGTACGCTATGGGCTCTTTCCTCACAAACTACTCTGAGTTCTGGTAACATTTTGGTTAATCAACACTACATCTTTTTTCTGGTCAATCTGCAGGTTAAGCCCAGTCATTTAACCCAAAGACTGTAGCTGCAATCAACGGTATCATGGCTGATCTGAAACCTATTGTGATATAATCATCTTTATCCTGTGTGACTCAACACTTTTAGATAACATTGAATCATGAACGAAAAGGGGAAAAAAGTAGGCCATTCAGCCCTTCAAGCCAGCACTAGAATCCAGTATGATCACGGAAGATCATACAATTCAATTCCCTATCCCTGCTTTCTCCCCACACCCTTTTATCCCTTCAACCCCAAAGAACAACATCTAACTTCTTCTGAAAAACATTCAATGTTTTGGCTTCAGTCATTTTCTGTGGTAGTGAATTCCACAGACTCACCACTCTCTGGCTGAAGAAATTTTTTTATCTTAGTCCTTCCCCAAATCCTTTTGACTGCAAACATTGGTTCTGGACTCCCTGGTCATTGGAAACATCTCCCCTCCCCGCTCTCCATTCTTCTAGGCTTCAGTGAATATAGCCCTAATTGATCCAGTCTCTCTTCCAACATCAGATCTGACATCCAAGCAGTTGGTCTCCCTCCATAGCCAGAGCCCCATACAGTATTCCAGGTGTAGTTCTACAAGTCCTGAACAAATGCAGCAAGATATCCCTAATAAGAGATAACAAAGTGTGGAGCTGGATGAGCATAGCAGGCCAAGCAGCATCTTAGGAGCACAAGAGCTGACGTTTTGGGCCCAGACCCTTCATCAGAAAAAGATATCCCTAATCCTGTACTCAAATCCTTTCGCTATGAAGGTCCAGAGAGTGGGCATACCTCCCTGGTGAGACACAGAAGTCAAATGCTGCACTCATTGGCTGCAGGATGGGCATCTAAACAGCCAATTAGTTGACTGCTAACACATTTAGGGTATAATGAAAGTTATCCATGCCTATTAATTTCCCACCCAAACATTTCTGTTCTAAAAATCAATATTCCTTTCGCCTTTTTGATCATAGAAGAGAGACATGAGCATTTGAGAACCAACCACCTTGCCCATGATACTTTCAAATACGCAAGTGACAGTACTGTAGAATATCTGTGCAGCAACAGTGGAAAAAGTAGGCTCTCTTTATCCTTATTGTTTATTTTAAGTTAATGGGAACATCGCAGACGCATGGTGACAATATAAACATTGCACCATTTTGTACTGAAGATGCAGGACAATAAATTCATCCAATTCAGATTGGGAAAAACTGCTGATTAGGCAAAAAAGGTAAGCAGAAGGGCAACAAGGTTTAAACAATTGTTTCAAGTTTTTGCTCTTCTTAGGAGCACAGCATCCACAAAGCTCACCAAGTTTGAGGTAAGAAATCTACATTCAACACTTCAAAGTCTAGCGAGTTTATCTACAGCTAAAACAACATCAAATCTGCAGCATGAAAACAGGTCATTTTTCCACTGATTCTGCATTGGTCTTTACACTGGCCTCCTCATACCTGTTTCTTTCAGCAACAAACCCTCAATGAAGGACATGAGCAATGCTGCATATTGTTGAGGAGTGTCCCTCTACAAATAGAGTAATGGACCAAACACCTTAAAGTCAGCAAATGAGGAAGCCATCACTTAGCTCAGAGGTTTTAAACCGACTGAATAAAATAAAACATACCTTTCTATTCCGTTCATTCTCATCACATTGCCTAGCTTCTCATTAAATATATTAATACTTTTCTCATCAGCTACACCCTGTGGTTAGTAAATAAAGTTGTCACAGGGGACGAAAGAGCTGCTCTCTCATTCAAGAGAGATAACTAGGGGAATGGAGGTTTAGAAGGTGGGACGAAAAATTAAAATTCAACTTTCAACATTCATCTTTTGTTTTTGGATCATCCCCTTGTAAGTTAACCTCAGCCAGTGCGGGAATTGAACGCACACTGTTGGGGTCACTCTGCCTCAAAAACCAGGCCGGCCAACTCAGCATTACCTCTTTTAGTAGCGAGTTCCATTTTCCAACAATTCTCTGGTCAAAGAAATTGCAACGGAGGCTATCCTGAGAGGTTTTGACAGGATACTGGGGTAAAGGATTCATGAGCTAAGTGTCGTTGTTTAAACATCGGGGCAGCCCATTTAAGATACAGATTAAGTTAATTGTTTTCTCTAACAAAGGATCATGAATCTTTGGAGAAATTTCATCCTAAAAAGTGTGGGAGCAGAATCCTTGATAATTTTTAAGACAGAAGGTAGATAGATTCTGGTTAAGGGGTGGCGGGGTTCGGAAATGAGAAGTTAACAAAGGTGGACAGGAATGTGAATTGGACAGTAAAATCAGATCAGCCATAATCTTATTGCACAGCACAGAAGGTTCAAGGGGCTCAACGGCCTACTCTTGATTCTTCCTGATATGAATTTCCAAATCAATGCGTGCACCAAGCTGCGTTTCTTATAGTGCTTGGAAGATATTTTACTCCTCAGTGTTTTTCAGACTATAATTTGCGCCCCAGTGACGTCCCACGAGCAAATGTATCAGCGTTCATTCCTCTTACTGCAGCAGCCTGGTTGGAGAGAGATTGTTGTCAATTCAGAAACAGGCATGGAATTTGGCAGCAGTGCTCATGTACAGATTCTGTCCAATTGCTAGGTGAACCACAAGTGAGTTCCTTAAAAGCAATGTCAGCAAAATGAGCAGGCAAGGGCTGTTTTGTCGCTCGTGACAACTCCTGGTTGCCTGAGTGCATGTTGAAAGCAAAAATGAGAAAACCCACCCGCTAAGAGTGGCTGCAACATCACCTGACAGCAACACCCAGACGCTGTAGCATTTATCCCACGAGTCTGTACCCATGACAATTCACTCCAAGAACATAACCACCAGATACCATAACAAAAACCAAGATGAAACTGGCCACATTATGCAGCATTGTCACACCTTTAAGATGTAAAATTTCATTGGAAAATTTTCAAAATACCTATTATTCAATCGAGAATGTTCAGTCTTCCAGCTGTGAGCTTATATTGGCTCTCTGATACATCTTGCTGTTATAATTGGGTCTTCCACCTGCCTGAAAATTTAATTAGCTTCTTATTTGTTTTTATCTTTGTCAAATGATGTTAGAATTTGGCAACATAGAAACAAGTCCTTCGGTCAAAATGGTCTCTCTCCTAGACCTCAAGTTCCAAAAGAACTTGCTCGTCCTTCATCTCACCCATTCAACATTCACTTTCACCCTCCTACTCCCCCAACCGAAACCTAAAACATTCCAAATAAAAGCCAACAGACTTGCAGATGCTGTAAATCAGAAATGAAATTAGAAATTGCTGGAAAAGCTCATCAGGTCTAGCAGCATCAATGCAGAGAAGTCAGCTTAACGTTTTAGTTCCACTTGACCTGAAATGTTAACTCTGATTTCTCTCCATTGATGCTAACAGACCTGCTGAGCTTTTCCTGCAACTTCTATTTTTATTTCCCAAAGCATTCCACCTTTATGACTTCACCCAAATTCCTGCTTTGTTCTATTC
Source organism: Stegostoma tigrinum (assembly GCF_030684315.1). Classification (NCBI taxonomy): domain Eukaryota; kingdom Metazoa; phylum Chordata; class Chondrichthyes; order Orectolobiformes; family Stegostomatidae; genus Stegostoma; species Stegostoma tigrinum. The sequence goes on from NC_081355.1 coordinate 5,159,115, forward strand.
TAAGAGTGAATGTTACATGGCTTTTACCACTTCGCCTCATTATACAGCAATGTCCCAACAGTTTCCCCTGGGAACCATATCAAAAAATCTCTACCCATTTTACACAGTAAGCCTATAGGACAGGATAGCAATAATTTGGTCAATGAGGTGTGTTTTAGGGAATAGCTTCAAGGGAGCTTGGAGGAAATTGCTCGAGGGGCAAAATGGCCTTCTCCAGGTTTACGGGTGCGGCTCCAGAACACGAGGCCTATGTGACTAAAGATTCAAGCACCAACAGCAGAGCAGGATACAAAGCGAGATACATAACAGGGAAACATTAAAAAAAGGAGGAGCAGGCCATTCATCTCTTCTATCCTGCTGCATCATTCATATGATCATGGCTAATAATCCAAAGATAGGCTCAGACTGAGTGATTCTGGCCGCAAGGATCAAATCTGAAGAGGTTTCCAGAGAATGCATACCTTCCACTAGAAAATGCAGAGTGCTACAGTACATCATGTGACAACAGGTTTGTTTGAAAGTCATATGCATAATAGATACACAAAAAACAGGAACAAGGAGGAACTCATTCAGCCATTTGAGCCTGCTCTGCCATTCAATACCATCATGGCTCATCATCCAATTCAGTCCCTGAGCTGTTCCTGCTTTCTCCCCAAACCCGTTATTCCTTTCGCCAATCCACCTAACCTGTACATCTTTGGACTGTGGGAGGAAACCACAGCACCTGGAGGAAATGTATGCAGACATGGGGAGAACATGCAAACTCCACACAGAGAGGTGCCAAAGGGCGGAACTGAGTCCAGGTCTCTGGCGCTGTGAGACACAAGTGCTAACCACTCAGCCACCCACATTTTTTTCCATCCCTATCAATATTATGTTGAAGCACATTGAGAGAAATTCAAGCATTCCTTCTTAAAAGAAAATTAAAATCTTTCAATCTTTGCATCCATGTTTGAAAACGGACAAACAAAGCACAAAAGTGGAGTTGAAGACTTTAGATCAGCCTTGATCTCAGTGAACAGTACAGCAGGCTCAACGGGTAAATCTGCTCCTATATCTCATGGTGTTATCTTCCTGCCTGAAACACACTGGGTTCTATCGACATATTCCTTTCTGCGTTCACATACCATTCCTGGATGGGTCACTATCATGCCTTTACATTCTTCCGCATACTTCTGCCATTCCAACTCTTCCCACTGCAGCATGTTCGCAATCTCCTCCTCAGGAACCAGAGGTTTACTGCTGCGTAACAGGTAGAGCAGTACTTGGTGCATTGACAGGACTTCTTTCCCACTATCTGACAAGGAAATCAAACAGAAAAGGTGGAAAGCGCAGTAATCCGAATAACAGTGGGACTGTAAGTTACATTGCATCAATTTGCTGATACAGGGGTGTTTACTTCCAAATTATGTTTGGCGTGCCAGTCCCCTCAATGATCACCTGCTTACAGTTACCACTTACCAAGTCAACCTGCTCGACTTGCAGGGAGCAGCCTTATGATTTGGTAGCAGGAGATATTCAAAGAGTAATTAGCAAATCAAGTGTTAGATACTGGGCTTTAAAAACAGAACAACTGGGTAGAAAACACAATGGAAAGTACTGCAGATGCTGGAAAACTGATAAAAACAGTAAGTGCTGAAAAATCTTAGCGGGTCTGGTAGCATCCGTGGAGAGAGAAACAAGAGTTAGTGTTTGGAGTCCAGGGTGACTCTTTACCAGAACCCATTTCTGAAAAGGAGTTGTTTTGGACTAGAATGCCTAATTCCGTTTCTCTAACCACAGATGCTGCCAAAACAGTTCAGTATCGATACCAGGGATTTAAGTTGAACATTTCTAAAGTTCTGGCAAAGACACAGTGACATATTGTGTCAAACATTAAGATTGACAAGTCGCCAGGCCCGGACCAGATTTGTCCTCGGCTGCTTTGGGAAGCGAGAAATGCAATTGCTTCGCCACTTGCGAGGATCTTTGCATCCTCGCTCTCCACTGGAGTCGTACCTGAGGACTGGAGAGAGGCAAATGTAATTTCTCTCTTCAAGAAAGGTAATAGGGAAATCCCTGGCAATTACAGACCAGTAAGTCTCACGTCTGTTGTCTGCAAGTGTTAGAAAGGATTCTGAGGGATAGGATTTATGACCATCTGGAGCAGCATGGCTTGATTAAATGCAGTCAACACGGCTATGTGAGGGGCAGGTCATGCCTCACAAACCTTATAGAGTTCTTTGAGGATGTGACTAGAAAAGTTGATGAGGGTCGCGCTGTGGATGTGGTGTATATGGACTTCAGCAAGGCATTTGATAAGGTTCCCCATGGTAGGCTCATTCAGAAGGTCAGGAGGAATGGGATACAGGGGAGCTTAGCTGTCTGGATACAGAATTGGCTGGCCAACAGAAGACAGCAAGTGGTAGTAGAAGGAAAATATTCTGCCTGGAAGTCAATGCTGAGTGGTGTTCCACAGGGCTCTGTCCTTGGGCCTCTACTGTTTGTAATTTTTATTAATGACTTGGATGAGGGGATTGAAGGATGGGTCAGCAAGTTTGCAGATGACACAAAGGTTGGAGGTGTCGTTGACAGTATAGAGGGCTGTTGTAGGCTGCAGCGGGACATTGACAGGATGCAGAGACAGGCTGAGAGGTGGCAGATGGAGTTCAACCTGGATAAATGCGAGGTGATGCATTTTGGAAGGTCAAATTTGAAAGCTGAAAACAGGATTAAGGATAGGATTCTTGGCAGTGTGGAGGAACAGAGGGATCTTGGTGTGCAGATACATAAATCCCTTAAAATGGCCACCCAAGTGGACAGGGGTGTTAAGAAAGCATATGGTGTTTCGGCTTTCATTAACAGGGGGATTGAGTTTAAGAGTCGTGAGATCTTGTTGCAGCTCTATAAAACTTTGGTTAGACCGCACTTGGAATACTGCGTCCAGTTCTGGTCGCCCTATTATAGGAAAGATGTGGATGCTTTGGAGAGGGTTCAGAGGAGGTTTACCAGGATGCTGCCTGGACTGGAGGGCTTATCTTATGAAGAGAGGTTGACTGAGCTCGGACTTTTTCATTGGAGAAAAGGAGGAGGAGAGGGGACCTAATTGAGGTATAAAAGATAATGAGAGGCATAGATAGAGTTGATAGCCAGAGACTATTTCCCAGGGCAGAAATGGCTAACATGAGGGGTCATAGTTTTAAGCTGGTTGGAGGAAACTATAGAGGGGATGTCAGAGGCGGTTTCTTTACACAGAGAGTTGTGAGAGCATGGAATGCGTTGCCAGCAGCAGTTGTGGAAGCAAGGTCATTGGGGTCATTTAAGAGACTGCTGGACATGCATATGGTCACAGAAATTTGAGGGTGCATACATGAGGATCAATGGTCGGCACAACATTGTGGGCTGAAGGGCCTGCTCTGTGCGGTACTGTTCTATGTTCTATGTTCTACCAGCTACAAGCTTCTCTCAATCTTCTAGTCATCACTCACTTAATTAGTCTTCAAAAAGAGACCCAGCAAACTCACTGACGTCCAGCAGAACCCATGCCATTTGATCACTCTTTACTCACCAGGTATCGATCTAACAAAGCGAGGTAGGAAGTGAAATCTTGGGCAAGATGGAGCACCAATTTCAAATACTGGACCTAGGACACAGTAAAATATACTTTACAGATGCATACACAAATGGCACACTCATCTCCCAACAAGCTATGCACAGGAAAAATATTGCTGAAAGTGAGGTGGCTTGAAGGGCTGGGAACAATAACCAACTCAGACAAATTTTGAAGGTTTTATGCTCTGTTTTTATTTTTTAACGTACATTTTAAATTCAGCAGACTGCATTTAGAATGGGCATCTTCCCACTTAAACACGTTCCCACTATTATGTCACCAACCCAGAAAAATTATAGCCATGATTGCAAAAAACATTAAAGTCCACAGCTCATTTAATTTACTGTTCAGAACTTCACAAACCACCCAGAAAATGAGTCTGTTAACAGAGCTCCTCTAACTAAAATCGAGCAGTCATACTGTTTCTTTATGCTGCATTGCATAATAATTCCACACCATTCTGTTGTTGTATTTATTGATCTGATGTCAGTGAAAAGTTTGGTAACAGTTTCATTAGCCACAATGTCAGTGGTTTATGTTCCTTGCAAAATAAATCAACCTAGCTTTTAATGATAATCCCAAACTTTGTACGTATATGTTGGTAACTGTGCGCAATATTTTCCCAAGCTATCTGATAAATATAATTTGGTCCTCCAAATCCTTTCTCAATTGTGTGTTTACCCTTTAAATGCATCACTGTTCACCTCTCGAATGCCCGATATTAGCGAGTGCCAAATTCGACTTATTCTCGAGGTAAAGATGTTTTTCTAAACTAAACACAGAAATTGATGGAGAAACTAACAGGTTTCTCTTTGGAGAAACATGGTTAATGTTTCGTGTACCACAAGGATCTATTCTGGGTCCTCTTTTATTTGTGATTTTTGTAAGTGATTTGGATGTAGGAGTGGAAGGGTGGATTAGTAAGTTCGTGGGCGGTACGAAGGTGGGTCACATTGTGAACAGTGCGGAGGTTACAAAGGGACATTGATAGGATGCAGAGCTGGGCTGAGAAGTGGCAGATGGAGTTTAACCCTGAAAAGTGTGAGGTGATTCATTTTGGAAGGACAAACTTGAAAGCAGAATATAGGGTTAACACAAAGATTCTTGCCAGTGTGGAGGAGTAGAGGGATCTTGGGACTCATGTTCACAATGCCCTGAAAGCTGCCACCCAGGTGGATAGAGTTGTTAGGAAGGCGTATGGTGTGTTAACTTTCATTAATAGAGGGATTGAGTTCAAGAGCCGTGAAGTTATGCTCCAGCTATACAAAAGCCTGGCTCGGCCACATCTGGAGTACTGTGTCCAGTTCTGGTCGCCTCATTACAGGAATGATGTGGAAGTGTTGGAAAAGGTGCAGAGGATATTTACCAGGATGTTGCCTGGAATGGAGGAAAGGGACGGTGGCGGCACGGTGGCTCAGTGGTTAGCACTGCAGCCTCACAGCGCCAGGGACCCGGGTTCGATTCCCGCCTGGGGCGACTGTCTGTGTGGAGTTTGCATATTCTCCCCGTGTCTGCGTGGGTTTCCTCTGGGTGCTCCGGTTACCTCCCACAGTCCAAAGATGTGCAGGCTAGGTGGATTGGTCATGCTAAATTGCCTGTAGTGTTCAGGGGTGTGTGGGTTATAGGGGGATGGGTCTGGGTGGGATGCTTCAAGGGGCGGCATGGACTTGTTGGGCTGAAGGGCCTGTTTCCACACTGAAGGGAATCTAATCTAAAAGGTCTTACGAGGAAAGGTTGAGAGCGCTTGGGCTTTTCTGTTTAGAACAAAGGATGAGAGGTGATAGAGGTGTATGAAATGATCAGAGGTATAGATAGAGTGGACAGCCAGAGACTTATTCCTCGGGTGGAGGTAGCTGTTACGAGGGGAATTAATTTTAAAGTGAGAGGAGGTAGATATTGGGGAGAGGTCAGAGGTAGGTTCTTTACTCAGAAAGTGGTCAGGGCATGGAATGCATTGCCAGAGAGGGTAGTGGGGTCGGCCTCATTTGGGGCATTTAAGCGGCTATTAGATAGGCAAATGGGTGATAGTATAAGGTGGGATGGAGGTTAGATAGACCTTAGGTTTAGGGTAAAACTTCGCCACAACATCGTGGACCAAAGGATGTGTATTGTGCTGTGTTCTATGTTCCAGTATGACTATTATTCGGAGCTGGACTCAAAATTACAATATGAAACAAAAAACTGCGAATGCTGAAACAAAATCAGAAATTGCTAGAGAAATGCTGGAGGTCTGGCAATGTCTGTGGAGGAGAGTCAGTTGTTTCAAGTCCAGTGAACCTTCATTTTACTGTTCGGAACTCAACTCGAAGGTTCAGACCTACCCAGTTTCTCCAGCATTCTCTGGAAAACACATTGTCTTACAGTACAGAACACCAACAAAGCTGAAGATGTAAGAGGGAGACAGATCTTGACCAATTTTTTAACCAAGGAAGCAGGCACATTCTACTTGCAGTCGGGCAAATCACCTTCGCTTGCATTTTCTATTCATTCCATTGACCATTAAAAAAGGGCTAATCCAACAGTCCCTACTTCTAGACCATAACCCTCGATTCCCGTACTAACCAAGAAACTATCTTGATCTTGCTAACGTTGATCTCGCCTAGCGCACACTCTGTGCAATATAACCTGAATACCGCTAAGTCTTTTTCATCTGTACATCCTTTGCTCAATATGATCTGCCTGTGCCGCTCGTAAGCAAAGCTTTTCACTATATTTTGGTACATGGGACAATAACTAAAATTAATCAATCTCAGTCTTAAATATATTCAAGAGCTCTTGTGGCAAAAAAACCTCCAAAGACTCAGCCATCTGAGAGAAGAAATTCGCCCTCAGCCCAGTCTTAAATTGGTACCCCTTTACTCCGAGGCTGTGCCTGCTGGCCCTACACTGAATGAAAAGGAGTTTGAACATACACGAACACAAACTTCGTAAATAAAACTTGCACAGCATTAAGATTTCTCACAAATGAATACAAATAGAGTCAAAAGTTAGTGCCCCATTGACTTTACTTGAAAATGTGCGCTACGTTACACATTACCATGAATATTCCAGTCGTAGAGCTCCAAAATATCCTTGAATAAGAATGAGGCAAACATTTCCAATCCTTTCACGCAGAAGTTCTGAAACCAAAACAAAGGAACAGGGCTGTGAAAGGCCGACAATAAACAGAAACTTCACAAAGTGAGTGGTCAATGTTTTCTGTTTTGCTTTTTCCTGGTTCCATCAAATTTTCAAGCCGCAGGGTCTTGTGGTGCTGTGGTCGGCATCCCTACTTCGGAGTCAGAAGGCCTGGGTTCAAGCCCCACCTGCTCCAGAGGATGCGTCATAATATCCCTGAACAGGACGACCCAAACATCTGCAGTGGGTAGTTTCCCTCCCTCTGTGTCTGGATGCGTGGGTCTGAGCCCCACTCTGGGGCTTGTCAGCTACTAAAGGAGCTTTCATGACACAGTTCAACCAGCAGATAATCATCCTTCCACCACCACCTCTCCCACTACTTCCCAAAGATGTAAAATGAAATTGACATAGTAGTTATTGTTAAAAAAAAACTTTCCATTAATTGAGTTTGTGTAAAAGCTTAAGTGTTAAAAGGCTAAAAATCTTTGCTCTTGCAAAATGAACAATGCCTAAGTTTAATTCCTCAATATTCTTCAGCTAGCATCAACAAGGTCCGTCTCCCTCTCCTAGGGCTACACACCCCCTCACCAACACTTCTCACCCCCTCCAGGGAGTGGGAAAAATATCAGGTATCATGTTCAGTTTCAATTATCTAATGTGAACCACAATGAGGTAACTGACCAGGCCATTGTTTCTTTGACAGATTTTGACCATAAGATGTCGCAGCAGATGTAGGCCATTTAGTTCATCAATCCCACTCTGTTACTCAAGGAGATCACGGCTCATCTGATAAAACTTTAACTCTATTTTACGTCGCCTTGATTTCCTTACCAATTAAAATTCTGTATCAGCCCTGAATGCCTTAATGTCCCAGCTTCAACAACACTTTGTGAAAAAGAAAATTCCACAGGCCCTCAGAGAGGAAATTCCTCATCATCTCTGTCGTAAATATGTGACCCACGACACTTTGATGATGCCATCTGGTTCTATACTCTACCAAAAGGGGAAACAATCTCTTCAAATCTACCCTGTCAAGACCCCTAATAATCTTACACTTCAATAAGGTCCCTCTCACCTTCAAAACTCCAGGTCCAGGTACAGGTCTAACCTACTCGACCTCTCCTCGTTAGGCAGTGCCTCTGTGCTGAAGAGCAGCCTAGCAAACCCTCTTCGGACTGTCTCCAAAGCCAGTATATCACTCCTTAGATAAATGGGCCAAAACTATCCACAATATTCTAGCTGCAGTGTGACTAGTGCAAAACCTCCCTACTTTTGTATTTCTTACCCTTTGAAATAAAAGGTTAACATTTCAGTTGTCTTCTCTATTAACTGAAAGAAGAAAGCTAATGGCATGCTGGCCTTTATAACAAGAAGAATTGAGTATAGGAGCAAAGAGGTCCTTCTGCAGCTGTACAGGGCCCTGGTGAGACCGCACCTGGAGTATTGTGTGCAGTTTTGGTCTCCAAATTTAAGGAAGGACATTCTTGCTATTGAGGGAGTGCAGCGTAGGTTCACGAGGTCAATTCCCAGAATGGCAGGGCTATGGTATGTTGAAAGATTGGAGCGACTGGGCTTGTATACACTCGAGTTTAGAAGGATGAGAGGGGATCTGATTGAGATGTATAAGATTGTTAAGGGATTGGACACTCTGGAGGCAGGAAGCATGTTTCCGCTGATGGGTGAGTCCAGAACCAGAGGACACAGTTTAAAAATAAGGGGTAGGCCATTTAGAACAGAGTTGAGGAAAAACTTCTTCACCCAGAGAGTGGTGGATATATGGAATGCTGTGCCCCAGAAGGCAGTGGAGCCGACTCTCTTGGATACTTTCAAGAAAGATGGACAGAGCTCTTAAAGATAGTGGAATCAAGGGTTATGGGGATAAGGCAGGAACAGGATACTGATTGTGGATGATCAGCCATGATCATAATGAATGGTGGTGCTGGCTCGAAGGGCCTACTCCAGCACCTATTGTCTACTGTCTGCTGAACCTGGGTGTTAGCTTTTTGTCATTCATGGATGAAGACTCCCAAAGCTCTCTTTGCTGCAGTTTTCTGCAGTCTTTCTCCATTTAAGTAATATTCAACTTCTCTGTGCTTCCTGTCAAAGTGCACAAACTCATATCTCCCACATATACTCCATCTGCCAATTTTTCGTCACTCCCTTAACCTGTCTGTATCCCACTGTAGATTTCTTGGGTCATCCTCACCACTTAACAGCGTAACTGAAAATTACTTACAGGACAAGGCCATTTTGCCTACAGTGAGACTGAGATACCCAAACAAATCCATTTCCCACTCCTTAATCCATGGCCCAGTAACTAAAAGCACCTCAAACGTATTTTTAAAATGTGATGAGTTTCTACTGCCGCCCCTTTCAGACAGCAAGTTCGATCCTCTGGCTGAAAAGGGAAGCCTTAACTGCCCTCCTACTTTTCAGTCTATGCTCCCTGGTTTTGGACCCCTCTGCTAAGGGAGGTACTTAGCTCCTATCCTCTTATCTCAAAAATTAATAATCCTATACATCACACTTTAACTTCCCCTCAGCATCTTCTGTCCCTTTATGTCAAATATAGCACCACAATTTTTGATATTATCAGAAATATTTGACATTTATCATCTGATGATCCACTCTTCACTGTTAATTTTTCATTCAGAGAACACTGCGTACTTGCCTCTGGCATCATTTCTTCAATGAAGTGGATGGTGTAGTCAATATTGAAACGTATGACCCTGCACAATGGAATCTGGAAAAATAAAGGCATATGCTTTGTAAGTGAAACACCTTGGAACTAATACATGAATGTTTAGAGGCTTCGAGGAAGTTTAAAAACTCGGAAATTACCTTGTTTGTAAAGCTGCACTGGATAACTAAGAAGCAAAGCATGTAAATGTACCAATAATCACAAAGCAACCAAACATGTTGTACAATGATGGGTACATTTTGCAGCACAATGCAAGATGATATCGAAGGCGTCATTAGAGTAAATAGAAAAAAAAATTGTATTTCTGTAGCAACTTTCACAATCCCAAAGTACATCACAGAAAACAAAGCTCTTCTGAAGTAGTGTCATGGTTGTAGAGCGGAAAACGCAAGCACAAACAGCAATGTCTGGTCACTATCACAATATGTTTTTGTGATGCCTGTTGAGGAGTAAAGCACATAGTATGAGGAATTTTGAGCGTCCATCTCCATGGGCAGACAGAGGTTCAGTTAAACACCTCAGAACAAAAGTCAGCACCTGACAGCACTCCATCAGCAGAGTGTCGACGTTGGGCCAAAACTCATGGTGTGTGGTTTGAATCCACAACCTTCTGACTCCAAGGTGAATGTGTCATCCAATGAGCCACAGCTGCTACCCAGGATGACACTATGTTCTCTCATCTTTTATGCCAGCAACAGCTCAAGACCCTTTCGGATGCTTCACTCCACTCCAACTTTACAAGCACTCAACACGTTAGAGTCATGAGAAAAAGTGATGATTTCATTCTTTGGAATTGGGGTTCTAAAGTCTTTTGTTGCATTGTGGATGGTGAGACAATTCTCAGACTTAACATCATTAACATTTAAGTTGAAAAAGTTGCAGGGAGATCATAAAAATTGGACCCACTGCAGCTCACCCCTCCATAACATGATAATCTATTATAATTTAAAAGGAATGATCTGTGTTCAGGGTAGAAAAACTGAAAAAAAAACTAAATTAAAGACTGAAAAAAAAACTTCCACAAGTTTAAAAAAGGGATTGGACTAAGGTCAATAATAGTGAGTGATATCATTTCAGCTGCTAACAAGCAACAGGGTGAATGGCAGCTCTGAAGAGACTCTACACAGAGGTGGTAGTGAGCTCAAATCCCAACATATTAGCTGATAGATTTTATACTCAATGAATAAATCTAGTGGCAGTAAAAGCACCCACCGAACTATCATCGATCGTTATAAAATCCCATCTGGTTCACTAACGCCCTTTAGGCTAGGAAACCTGACAGCCTTTTCTTGGTCTCACCTACATGCGACTCTAGACACAGCAACGTGGTCAACTCTTAACTGCCCTTTGAATAGCTCACCAAATCATTTAGTTCAAGTGCAATTTGGGATAGCCTTGATACAAGACTACAGCCCACGAATGATTTTTTAAATTACTTTAATTGAATATAAACGTAATTCAGGATCTGACACAATTCTTAAAATAAAAAAGTACACAGAGGAGACGGAAAGGTGAAGCTTGACTGGGGCTTAAATATCATTCTGATTACTCTGTATACCAGTTCTGTAGGAGAGTCACACTGGACTCGAAACATTAACACTGTTATTCTCTCCACACTTGCTGAGTCTCTCCAGCAATGTGCTTGTTTCAGATTTACAGTATCCACAGTACTTTGTTTTCATTCCCTTGGAGTGTATCAGGTTTATACAAAATCAAAAGCAAGAACAGCAATATGGGAAAGGTGGGAAAACGCTACACAGTTCACATTGACCATGAGAACAAAATCAGATATTGCAAATTGATCCCATATAATGGATGATGATTCTGCACAGTCAGAGAATAGAGTGAAGGATGGGGCCAGTCAGCCCATCCATTCTACAACGAACTCACTGCTCAAGCAATCCTATTAGTCATACACCACGGCTCCTACCTGTGGTCTGCTTTTCTCATTTAAGTATTACTCTTTGACAATTACTACTGCATCGGTTTCCACTGTTCTTTCAGTCATTTATTCCAACTCACGACAACTCACTGTGCAAATGAAAAACAGCACCATATTTACCTTGGTCTTCTGTTTTATTTAGAGTGACACAGTTAAAATAAAAGCATCGCTGCAGGTCACTATTTTTGATCAGATGTCGGCCTCCTCTTATGAGAAGTACATGCATCTAATATTTGATGTAAAATAAACTATTGGCCATGCATAAATGTGGTACTCACGTTATTAAGAGGAGTGTGAGAAAACAGGGAAAACCCTTCGAAGATATATTCATGGTCATCGTACTCTATCACAGTTGGTCTATCAGTCTAAAGGGAAATGGAGCATTTAGTTTGGAGCTTAAATGCAAATTCACAACAATAGACAATTGAAAAAGATTTATGCTCTTTTCTTCCATAGCTGATAACTTACCAAAAAGTTGGTGGGTGGGGAAACTGTGATTCTGTAGTGGTATAATTTCCCTGCATTATTAGTCATTGGACGACATGCCTCATTTGGCTGGAATGAAACAAAAAAGATGTTAGAGCTTCCAGAAGGAATTGGGCCAAAGGAATCAAATGGTATAAGGAGAAAGCAAGAACAGGGGACTGAGTTGGACGATCAACCACAATCTTAGGGACAGTTGGTGCAGGCTCGAAGGACTGAATGGCCTACTCCTGCCCTTATTTTCTGTTTCTACTTTACCAGCTTATACAAGTAACAAGATACCCAAGAGCCCATCAGTTACTCGGCAACCTTTAATAAACTATGGTCAGGATTGGATCCCTGTTATCAAGCAGTTTGACTAGATTAGATTAGATTAAATTAGATTAGATTCCCTTCAGTGTGGAAACAGGCCGTTCGGCCCAACAAGTCCACACCGTCTTTTGGAGCATCTCACCCACACCCAACAACCCACACACCCCTGAACACTATGGGCAATTTAGCATGGCCAATCCACCTAGCCTGCACATCTTTGGACTGTGGGAGGAAACCGGAGCACCCGGAGGAAACCCACGCAGACACGGGAAGAATGTGCAAACTCCACACAGACAGTCGCCCGAGGCGGGAATCGAACCCGGGTCCCTGGCGCTGTGAGGCTGCAGTGCTAACCACTGAACCACCGTGCCACCCCTGATTAAGCACAGAGTAAAAATCTTCTGTAACCAAAGTTAACAATAAGGATAGATCCAGATACTAAACAACTCAACACCATCAAACCTCGCGGATTCAAATGATTATACATCGAGTGTCACTTTGCCTTTTCTTAAATCTTTTATGGGACTGTCCTGTGGGGCCAACAATCAAAGCAAACTGAATGAAGAACCAGATTTCAAAATGTTGAATTACATATATCTTTATACAGAGGCCCAGACACTTCCCTGAGGAGTCAAGGCTCTGTTAGTGGAATGGTCATGCACCTACCTTTAATCCAAGAGGCCCAGGTTCAAGTCTTACCTGTCCTTTTTAAAGCTCTCTCCTCTCACCTTTAAGATATGCCCCATAGTCTTGAAATCTCCCTTCCAGGGAAAAAGAAACTACCATTAACCCTATCTATCCCTTTTTTATTTTATAAACTTCTATTAGGTTGCCCCTCAACCTCTCATACTCCAGAGAAAAAGTCCCAACCTTTCTTTATAACTCAAACCTTCCACACCTGACAACATCCTGGTAAATCTCTTTGAACTCAGTCCAGCTTAATAATAACTTAATTCCAGATTTTTATTCAATTCAAATTCCACCATCTGCCATGACGGGATTAGGATCTGGGTGTCCAGACAATTCCCTGGCTCACAAGATAAGCTTCTGTAGCCAGGGATCAGTCAAGTAAACTTTACCGTAATAAACTCTTAAAATAAAACAGGAAAAGTAATAGAATCGCACTCAGGTTATCCTGAACTACTTCCAAATACACAGCAATCTTTTGAAATATGTAAAATCCTCTTCAAATCACACAGTAATCAAAAAACATCAATAATAAAAGCACACTCGTACCTCTTCACCAGGGTATATGCTATGTCGAATCCCAGTTCGTTTAGCCTTAGCGCTACATTTACACAACGGACCATCATTCATCTACGAAATGAACAATATGAAATGAACAAAATGAAATCAAATAAAATTAAAACAAAACGTAGAAACTTCTGATTTCCAGCATCCACAGGACTTACAGATTTTCAAACAAAAATGAAATGGTTATCTCAATCTGAAGAAACATCACTTATTTACATAATTCACAAATTACATCAATTTAATTAATACAGAATAAATAAATATTAAAAGCAGATCACTCAGCTTTGTGGAAAGTGACTCAAACAGGTTTTGCACTCCCCGTTCAATTCATTAGACCCAATTCTTATCATTCCTGTAATATGGCCAGAACTGTACTCCAGGTTACGCCTAACTGATGTTTTACAAGTTCTAGCATAATCTTCTGTTCTTTTATTCTGGGCTTCATGTGATAAAGTAAAGCATCTCATTTATCTGCTTGACCATCTTCAGACCTGTTCTGAGGATGGGTCGTTCAACTCAAAACTTTAACTCCAATTTCTCTCCACAGGTGCTGCCAGGCCTGCTGAGCTTTTCCAACAATTTCTGTTTTTGTTCCACTATATTTAAGTCTGAATCACTGACTTGCAGCACAAACAGAAAGGGGCACAGCACAAAGGCTGGTGGAATCCCCTCTACAAGCAGCTTCCAGTGGCAGAAACACTCAGCCATCCAAAGGCCTCTGCTTCCTGCCTGTGAGATAACCTGCAATCCAACCAGAGACTTTCTATTGGAGCCGAATGTTGCCTGATCAGTTTGTTGAATGTTAAACATTATGCTAGGGAAGGGCTCACACACCTGGCCTGGGTCATTGTACCAAAGCTCCTCGTGCAGCCGATCAGGATGTGCTTTTTTACGTTTGATTTCCTCAATGACGTCAATGATTTCAGAGTCCGAACTGCAGGTGCTGCTCTCACTGCTGTTATCGTCCGAGTCACAGCCCGAATCACTGGAACTGTCATCTGAGCAGGAAGAAATCACATTCTAATATTTACTGTCATAGCTAGTCAACAGGAAAACAACAGACATCGGAAATGTTTAAAACATTTTCACAATCCAATGGGAACAACGAGCGGTAACCAGCAAACGTTGCCTGATTTTGAGGCAGGGTCAAATTTACCATCTGTCTGCAAAAATGACCCCAAGCTTCCAGCTGCCTGCCACTTCAACACATTATTGCGTTCCCTGGCCAAAATCTCTGCCTTGAGCCTGCCACAGTGCTCCAGCAAAGCTCAGCGCAAACTGAGCTATTGTCCTTTCGGGAAGCAAGCCTGCCATCCCTACCTGGGCTGGCCTACATGTGACTCCAGGCCCACAATGCGGCTGACCCTCTGAAAAAGGGCTACACAGTTCAAGAGCATTTGGGATAAGCACAAAATGGATGCCCATGTCCTACATTAAGAAAAAAGGCAATGTGAAGTGAGGAAAACTCAACGACTGCGAAGTTTTGAGAATTACGTGGGTGTCCGTAGCTCAGCTAGTTCTGGAGAAGCCCACTCAGTCATCAGGGGATTGCTTTGTTCTACGCAGAAAGATATATAAACTTCTTTGAAAATAGAAATTTTTCAGACCTGGTTCTTCATCCAGTTTGGTTCTTGGTGGTTCCCAGGGTGGTCTGGCAGCTCTCGCCTTTTCCTGCCTCTGCCCAAGCTCCTCATCAAACTTTTCATAAAGTTGTCGCAGTTTACTTGTGCCAACAGCAGTGGAGTCGCCCTGAAATGAGTCAGGTTTTGGACGTGGGTTTACAAATGTAATTTATTTAATCCCGAGTCACGAACGTGCCCACACAATTTTTAAGTTCTAAATTTTTCCTAACGTCAGGAATGGATCACTTCACTTGTGCAGTGCCTATCAGAGAGATGGTCGGAGAATTTCACACAAGAGGAGACTAATACAGATCATGAAAACAGGGATAGACATACATCAAAAACCTTGCAGAAAATAACAAAAGGGCTTTATAGGGGTATGTAGTGAAGACAATTCCACCAGAAAGAGACACCATAACTGGAGGCTCAATGATATGAGATAGTCACTAATAATTTTGGCCTGAATTTAAGGAGAAGATTTGTGTGACGAGCAGGCAGCCTTTAAAACTGGCTAAGATAAGGAGTGTGAAGCCAATCACACAAAGATGCTTATAAAGGGATAATCACACAAGGGAAGAAAGGACATGATGAGAGAATGAGATAGGGTCCAATGGGAGGAACCTCACACGGACCACAAACGGGAGTAACAATCTGATGGGCTGAATGGCCTGTTTCTGTGTCCATTAATTCTCTGCAATAGAGCCAAGCTATCCTTACCACCTGATCCATGGGATCACTGGAGTAGTAATTCTCCGAGTGAGTACAGCGGATCCACACAGGCTTTGTATTCCGCAGCTCTTCTTCTTGTTTCTCCTCTTCAATATTTTCAGAGAAGGGATTCACATCAGCCTCATGGCTTCGAGTGGTAGATTGCAATTTCTCCTTAGTTGAACTGTGGCCTGCTGACCTTCGATCTCTCTCATTCTCCCAGCGAGAGCGCTTCCTTTCTCTGCTGCTTGACCGGCTACAAGAGAAAGCACAGGAAGATTTGAGCCTGTGCAAAGAATATCTTCCACAGGTTTAGATAAGGTCAGTGAAGTAAAGCTTTATTTCAACTAACAAATGGTACAAGAATCTTGCTGGGGTTGGGGTTTGCTTTCGGATTTAGGTTTTGGACACGAAATGCATAATGGTTTTACCCAAAATGGCAATGACCTGGACCTCTCTGCCCATAGGTCAGTGGGGGTGAGGCGGGGAGCTTAGTGAAAATGAAGACAAAAGAAAATAGACACTCAGTAAGGGGCCGCTGTATATAACTGACTGCAGACTTCACACCTTCACAAACAAATTAGTCACCGGCCTGGACAGGTTGGTGGCTCATGCTGGATTTTCTGAGATGAGCATGGAATAACTAAACAAAATGCAAAAGCACTCAATTTTGGGGAGTGAAGGAGCGGGACTGAGGAGTGTAAGAAATGTTACCTGTGCGTCCTTTTCCGATCCCGTCTGTGCGATCTTTCATAGGATGGTGATCGGTAACTATCACGGTGCTTATGCCTGTCTCTGGAAAAGAAAGAAAAGGTTTTCTACATTTCAAACTTCAGAGGGGCTAACACTGTGAAGAGCCCCATCCACCTCAAACTGTGGTATGGCATGGCAGCTAGGGGATCAGCAAAAATGCTGTTAATTCCCCAAAGTGAGAGATCTTCCAAATCCCTGGTTTCAACATTTTTATTTAGGAAAATGCCCTGAGCTGGTGTGATTCGCTTTCGGTTTTCTTGCATTTAATTAATGAAAAGCCCTCGTCTGCTGTGATTGAAGTTTTGCATGCACGAAATGTTTCTTGACGAATGAAATCAGGCTTGCCTCCACCGTTACTGCGGGCAGCCAACTCCGGACACTCACCAGCACCGTGTGAAGAAACACACATTTGTCTCTCTCCCCTTATACCCCGCCGAAATTTTTATTTTAGTTTCATTAAAGTCCTCAAATGTAGTGGTTCTGGTTTCAGTGTTATGTTATTTTAATGGACTTTCTATTAAAAACAGCCCCCAATCTGCTCTGCCCCAGAATTCGTGTTTACTGTATTTATTCTTAAGTGTTTTTCTGATAAACAGCATTCACCAGCTGTGCCCCGGTTTTGCAATTTTTATTATTAAAACAGACCCCAACACGCTGCGACCATCAGCCCTGCTGTTTATTATTAAAGGGCCTGGCATCTGCCGCACCCCTGGATGTTTACAATGAAATGTTCCCCCGCCAGCTGTGCCCCCCCCGGGAGTTTATTATTAAATGCCTACACTTCCTGCCGTGCCCCCCCCAGGTGTTTATTATTAAATGCCTACACTTCCTGCCGTGCCCCCCCCAGGTGTGTATTATCAAATGCCGACACTTCAAGCCGTGCCCGCCCCGCGTGTTTATTATTAAATGCCTGCACTTCCTGCCGTGCCCCCCCCCGGGTGTTTATTATTAAATGCCTACACTTCCTGCCGTGCCACCCCCAGGTGTTTATTATTAAATGCCTACACTTCCTGCCGTGCCCCCCCCAGGTGTGTATTATCAAATGCCGACACTTCAAGCCGTGCCCGCCCCGCGTGTTTATTATTAAATGCCTGCACTTCCTGCCGTGCCCCCCCCCGGGTGTTTATTATTAAATGCCTACACTTCCTGCCGTGCCCCCCCCAGGTGTTTATTATTAAATGCCTACACTTCCTGCCCCCCCCGGGTGTTTATTATTAAATGCCTACACTTCCTGCCGTGCCCCCCCCAGGTGTGTATTATCAAATGCCGACACTTCAAGCCGTGCCCGCCCTGCGTGTTTATTATTAAATGCCTACACTTCCTGCCGTGCCGCCCCCCCGGGTGTTTATTATTAAATGCCTACACTTCCTGCCGTGCCCCCCCCCCCGGGTGTTTATTATTAAATGCCTACACTTCCTGCCGTGCCCCCCCCGGGAGTTTATTATTAAATGCCTACACTTCCTGCCGTGCCCCCCCCGAGTGTTTATTATTAAATGCCTACACTTCCTGCCCCCCCCGGGTGTTTATTATTAAATGCCTACACTTCCTGCCGTGCCCCCCCCGGGAGTTTATTATTAAATGCCTACACTTCCTGCCGTGCCCCCACCGGGTGTTTATTATTAAATGCCTACACTTCCTGCCCCCCCCGGGTGTTTATTATTAAATGCCTACACTTCCTGCCGTGCCCCCCCCGGGTGTTTATTATTAAATGCCTACACTTCCTGCCGTGCCCCCCCCGGGAGTTTATTATTAAATGCCTACACTTCCTGCCGTGCCCCCACCGGGTGTTTATTATTAAATGCCTACACTTCCTGCCCCCCCCGGGTGTTTATTATTAAATGCCTACACTTCCTGCCGTGCCCCCCCCGGGTGTTTATTATTAAATGCCTACACTTCCTGCCGTGCCCCCCCCCGGGTGTTTATTATTAAATGCCTACACTTCCTGCCGTGCCCCCCCCCGGGTGTTTATTATTAAATGCCTACACTTCCTGCTGTGCCCCCCCCCGGGTGTTTATTATTAAATGCCTACACTTCCTGCCGTGCCCCCCCCAAGGTGTTTATTATTAAATGCCTACACTTCCTGCCGTGCCCCCCCCGGGTGTTTATTATTAAATGCCTACACTTCCTGCCGTGCCCCCCCCCGGGTGTTTATTATTAAATGCCTACACTTCCTGCCGTGCCCCCCCCCGGGTGTTTATTATTAAATGCCTACACTTCCTGCCCCCCCCGGGTGTTTATTATTAAATGCCTACACTTCCTGCCGTGCCCCCCCCCGGGAGTTTATTATTAAATGCCTACACTTCCTGCCCCCCCCCGGGTGTTTATTATTAAATGCCTACACTTCCTGCCGGGCCCCCCCCGGGTGTTTATTATTAAATGCCTACACTTCCTGCCGTGCCCCCCCCGGGTGTTTATTATTAAATGCCTACACTTCCTGCCGTGCCCCCCCCCGGGTGTTTATTATTAAATGCCTACACTTCCTGCTGTGCCCCCCCCAGGTGTTTATTATTAAATGCCTACACTTCCTGCCGTGCCCCCCCCAAGGTGTTTATTATTAAATGCCTACACTTCCTGCCGTGCCCCCCCCCGGGTGTTTATTATTAAATGCCTACACTTCCTGCCATGCCCCCCCCCGGGTGTTTATTATTAAATGCCTACACTTCCTGCCCGCCCGGGTGTTTATTATTAAATGCCTACACTTCCTGCCGTGCCCCCCCCCCGGGAGTTTATTATTAAATGCCTACACTTCCTGCCCCCCCCCGGGTGTTTATAATTAAATGCCTACACTTCCTGCCGTGACCCCCCCGGGTGTTTATTATTAAATGCCTACACTTCCTGCCGTGCCCCCCCCCGGGTGTTTATTATTAAATGCCTACACTTCCTGCCGTGCCCCCCCCGGGTGTTTATTATTAAATGCCTACACTTCCTGCCGTGCCCCCCCCGGGAGTTTATTATTAAATGCCTACACTTCCTGCCGTGACCCCCCCCGGGTGTTTATTATTAAATGCCTACACTTCCTGCCCCCGCCGGGTGTTTATTATTAAATGCCTACACTTCCTGCCGTGCCCCCCCCAGGTGTTTATTATTAAATGCCTACACTTCCTGTCGTGCCCCCCCCCGAGTGTTTATTATTAAATGCCTACACTTCCTGCCGTGCCCCCCCCGGGTGTTTATTATTAAATGCCTACAATTCCTGCCCCCCCCGGGAGTTTATTATTAAATGCCTACACTTCCTGCCGTGCCCCCCCCGGGAGTTTATTATTAAATGCCTACACTTCCTGCCCCCTGCCCCGGGTGTATATAATTAAATGCCTACACTTCCTGCCGTGCCCCCCCCGGATGTTTATTATTAAATGCCTACACTTCCTGCCGTGCCCCCCACCCCGGGTGTTTATTATTAAATGCCTACACTTCCTGCCGTGCCCCCCCCCGGCTGTATATAATTAAATGCCTACACTTCCTGCCGTGCCCCCCCCGGGTGTTTATTATTAAATGCCTACACTTCCTGCCGTGCCCCCCCCCGGGTGTTTATTATTAAATGCCTACACTTCCTGCTGTGCCCCCCCCCGGGAGTTTATTATTAAATGCCTACACTTCCTGCCGTGCCCCCCCCGGGTGTTTATTATTAAATGCCTACACTTCCTGCCCCCCCGGGTGTTTATAATTAAATGCCTACACTTCCTGCCGTGCCCCCCCCCGGGTGTTTATTATTAAATGCCTACACTTCCTGCCGTGCCCCCCCCCCGGGTGTTTATTATTAAATGCCTACACTTCCTGCCCCCCCGGGTGTTTATTATTAAATGCCTACACTTCCTGCCGTGCCCCCCCCGGGTGTTTATTATTAAATGCCTACAATTCCTGCCCCCCCCGGGAGTTTATTATTAAATGCCTACACTTCCTGCCGTGCCCCCCCCGGGAGTTTATTATTAAATGCCTACACTTCCTGCCCCCTGCCCCGGGTGTATATAATTAAATGCCTACACTTCCTGCCGTGCCCCCCCCGGATGTTTATTATTAAATGCCTACACTTCCTGCCGTGCCCCCCACCCCGGGTGTTTATTATTAAATGCCTACACTTCCTGCCGTGCCCCCCCCCGGCTGTATATAATTAAATGCCTACACTTCCTGCCGTGCCCCCCCCGGGTGTTTATTATTAAATGCCTACACTTCCTGCCGTGCCCCCCCCCGGGTGTTTATTATTAAATGCCTACACTTCCTGCTGTGCCCCCCCCCGGGAGTTTATTATTAAATGCCTACACTTCCTGCCGTGCCCCCCCCGGGTGTTTATTATTAAATGCCTACACTTCCTGCCCCCCCGGGTGTTTATAATTAAATGCCTACACTTCCTGCCGTGCCCCCCCCCGGGTGTTTATTATTAAATGCCTACACTTCCTGCCGTGCCCCCCGCCCCGGGTGTTTATTATTAAATGCCTACACTTCCTGCCCCCCCGGGTGTTTATTATTAAATGCCTACACTTCCTGCCGTGCCCCCCCCGGTTGTTTATTATTAAATGCCTACACTTCCTGCCCGCCCGGGTGTTTATTATTAAATGCCTACACTTCCTGCCGTGCCCCCCCCCCGGGAGTTTATTATTAAATGCCTACACTTCCTGCCCCCCCCCGGGTGTTTATAATTAAATGCCTACACTTCCTGCCGTGACCCCCCCGGGTGTTTATTATTAAATGCCTACACTTCCTGCCGTGCCCCCCCCCGGGTGTTTATTATTAAATGCCTACACTTCCTGCCGTGCCCCCCCCGGGTGTTTATTATTAAATGCCTACACTTCCTGCCGTGCCCCCCCCGGGAGTTTATTATTAAATGCCTACACTTCCTGCCGTGACCCCCCCCGGGTGTTTATTATTAAATGCCTACACTTCCTGCCGTGCCCCCCCCGGGTGTTTATTATTAAATGCCTACAATTCCTGCCCCCCCCGGGAGTTTATTATTAAATGCCTACACTTCCTGCCGTGCCCCCCCCGGGAGTTTATTATTAAATGCCTACACTTCCTGCCCCCTGCCCCGGGTGTATATAATTAAATGCCTACACTTCCTGCCGTGCCCCCCCCGGATGTTTATTATTAAATGCCTACACTTCCTGCCGTGCCCCCCACCCCGGGTGTTTATTATTAAATGCCTACACTTCCTGCCGTGCCCCCCCCCGGCTGTATATAATTAAATGCCTACACTTCCTGCCGTGCCCCCCCCGGGTGTTTATTATTAAATGCCTACACTTCCTGCCGTGCCCCCCCCCCGGGTGTTTATTATTAAATGCCTACACTTCCTGCTGTGCCCCCCCCCGGGAGTTTATTATTAAATGCCTACACTTCCTGCCGTGCCCCCCCCGGGTGTTTATTATTAAATGCCTACACTTCCTGCCCCCCCGGGTGTTTATAATTAAATGCCTACACTTCCTGCCGTGCCCCCCCCCGGGTGTTTATTATTAAATGCCTACACTTCCTGCCGTGCCCCCCCCCGGGTGTTTATTATTAAATGCCTACACTTCCTGCCCCCCCGGGTGTTTATTATTAAATGCCTACACTTCCTGCCGTGCCCCCCCCGGGTGTTTATTATTAAATGCCTACAATTCCTGCCCCCCCCGGGAGTTTATTATTAAATGCCTACACTTCCTGCCGTGCCCCCCCCGGGAGTTTATTATTAAATGCCTACACTCCCTGCCCCCTGCCCCGGGTGTATATAATTAAATGCCTACACTTCCTGCCGTGCCCCCCCCGGATGTTTATTATTAAATGCCTACACTTCCTGCCGTGCCCCCCACCCCGGGTGTTTATTATTAAATGCCTACACTTCCTGCCGTGCCCCCCCCCGGCTGTATATAATTAAATGCCTACACTTCCTGCCGTGCCCCCCCCGGGTGTTTATTATTAAATGCCTACACTTCCTGCCGTGCCCCCCCCCGGGTGTTTATTATTAAATGCCTACACTTCCTGCTGTGCCCCCCCCCGGGAGTTTATTATTAAATGCCTACACTTCCTGCCGTGCCCCCCCCGGGTGTTTATTATTAAATGCCTACACTTCCTGCCCCCCCGGGTGTTTATAATTAAATGCCTACACTTCCTGCCGTGCCCCCCCCCGGGTGTTTATTATTAAATGCCTACACTTCCTGCCGTGCCCCCCCCCCGGGTGTTTATTATTAAATGCCTACACTTCCTGCCCCCCCGGGTGTTTATTATTAAATGCCTACACTTCCTGCCGTGCCCCCCCCGGGTGTTTATTATTAAATGCCTACAATTCCTGCCCCCCCCGGGAGTTTATTATTAAATGCCTACACTTCCTGCCGTGCCCCCCCCGGGAGTTTATTATTAAATGCCTACACTTCCTGCCCCCTGCCCCGGGTGTATATAATTAAATGCCTACACTTCCTGCCGTGCCCCCCCCGGATGTTTATTATTAAATGCCTACACTTCCTGCCGTGCCCCCCACCCCGGGTGTTTATTATTAAATGCCTACACTTCCTGCCGTGCCCCCCCCCGGCTGTATATAATTAAATGCCTACACTTCCTGCCGTGCCCCCCCCGGGTGTTTATTATTAAATGCCTACACTTCCTGCCGTGCCCCCCCCCGGGTGTTTATTATTAAATGCCTACACTTCCTGCTGTGCCCCCCCCCGGGAGTTTATTATTAAATGCCTACACTTCCTGCCGTGCCCCCCCCGGGTGTTTATTATTAAATGCCTACACTTCCTGCCCCCCCGGGTGTTTATAATTAAATGCCTACACTTCCTGCCGTGCCCCCCCCCGGGTGTTTATTATTAAATGCCTACACTTCCTGCCGTGCCCCCCGCCCCGGGTGTTTATTATTAAATGCCTACACTTCCTGCCCCCCCGGGTGTTTATTATTAAATGCCTACACTTCCTGCCGTGCCCCCCCCGGTTGTTTATTATTAAATGCCTACACTTCCTGCCCGCCCGGGTGTTTATTATTAAATGCCTACACTTCCTGCCGTGCCCCCCCCCCGGGAGTTTATTATTAAATGCCTACACTTCCTGCCCCCCCCCGGGTGTTTATAATTAAATGCCTACACTTCCTGCCGTGACCCCCCCGGGTGTTTATTATTAAATGCCTACACTTCCTGCCGTGCCCCCCCCCGGGTGTTTATTATTAAATGCCTACACTTCCTGCCGTGCCCCCCCCGGGTGTTTATTATTAAATGCCTACACTTCCTGCCGTGCCCCCCCCGGGAGTTTATTATTAAATGCCTACACTTCCTGCCGTGACCCCCCCCGGGTGTTTATTATTAAATGCCTACACTTCCTGCCGTGCCCCCCCCGGGTGTTTATTATTAAATGCCTACAATTCCTGCCCCCCCCGGGAGTTTATTATTAAATGCCTACACTTCCTGCCGTGCCCCCCCCGGGAGTTTATTATTAAATGCCTACACTTCCTGCCCCCTGCCCCGGGTGTATATAATTAAATGCCTACACTTCCTGCCGTGCCCCCCCCGGATGTTTATTATTAAATGCCTACACTTCCTGCCGTGCCCCCCACCCCGGGTGTTTATTATTAAATGCCTACACTTCCTGCCGTGCCCCCCCCCGGCTGTATATAATTAAATGCCTACACTTCCTGCCGTGCCCCCCCCGGGTGTTTATTATTAAATGCCTACACTTCCTGCCGTGCCCCCCCCCGGGTGTTTATTATTAAATGCCTACACTTCCTGCTGTGCCCCCCCCCGGGAGTTTATTATTAAATGCCTACACTTCCTGCCGTGCCCCCCCCGGGTGTTTATTATTAAATGCCTACACTTCCTGCCCCCCCGGGTGTTTATAATTAAATGCCTACACTTCCTGCCGTGCCCCCCCCCGGGTGTTTATTATTAAATGCCTACACTTCCTGCCGTGCCCCCCCCCGGGTGTTTATTATTAAATGCCTACACTTCCTGCCCCCCCGGGTGTTTATTATTAAATGCCTACACTTCCTGCCGTGCCCCCCCCGGGTGTTTATTATTAAATGCCTACAATTCCTGCCCCCCCCGGGAGTTTATTATTAAATGCCTACACTTCCTGCCGTGCCCCCCCCGGGAGTTTATTATTAAATGCCTACACTCCCTGCCCCCTGCCCCGGGTGTATATAATTAAATGCCTACACTTCCTGCCGTGCCCCCCCTGGATGTTTATTATTAAATGCCTACACTTCCTGCCGTGCCCCCCACCCCGGGTGTTTATTATTAAATGCCTACACTTCCTGCCGTGCCCCCCCCCGGCTGTATATAATTAAATGCCTACACTTCCTGCCGTGCCCCCCCCGGGTGTTTATTATTAAATGCCTACACTTCCTGCCGTGCCCCCCCCCGGGTGTTTATTATTAAATGCCTACACTTCCTGCTGTGCCCCCCCCCGGGAGTTTATTATTAAATGCCTACACTTCCTGCCGTGCCCCCCCCGGGTGTTTATTATTAAATGCCTACACTTCCTGCCCCCCCGGGTGTTTATAATTAAATGCCTACACTTCCTGCCGTGCCCCCCCCGGGTGTTTATTATTAAATGCCTACACTTCCTGCCGTGCCCCCCGCCCCGGGTGTTTATTATTAAATGCCTACACTTCCTGCCCCCCTGGGTGTTTATTATTAAATGCCTACACTTCCTGCCGTGCCCCCCCCGGGTGTTTATTATTAAATGCCTACACTTCCTGCCCCCCCCGGGTGTTTATTATTAAATGCCTACACTTCCTGCCGACCACCCCCCCCAACCGGGTGTTGGTAAATAAATATCACTGGACCTGTTGTGTTCTTGCTCCCCCCACCCCGCCACCCCGGGGGCTGATAATTAAATGTCACTTTACCTGTTGTGTTCCCCCCCCGGGGTGTTTATAATTAAATTCTATCCCCTTCCTGCTGTGCCCCCCGGGTGTTTATAATTAAATTCTACTCCCTTCCTGCTGTGCCCCCGGGTGTTTATAATTAAATTCTACCCCCTTCCTGCTGTGTCCCCGGGGTGTTTATAATTAAATTCTACCCCCTTCCTGCTGTGTCCCCGGGGTGTTTATAATTAAATTCTATCCCCTTCCTGCTGTGCCCCCGGGGTGTTTACAATTAAATTCTATCCCCTTCCTGCTGTGGCCCCGGGTGTTTATAATTAAATTCTACCCCCTTCCTGCTGTGCCCCCGGGTGTTTATAATTAAATTCTACCCCCTTCCTGCTGTGCCCCCGGGTGTTTATAATTGAATTCTACCCCCTTCCTGCTGTGCCCCGGGGTGTTTATAATTAAATTCTACCCCCTTCCTGCTGTGCCCCCGGGTGTTTATAATTAAATTCTACCCCCTTCCTGCTGTGTCCCCGGGGTGTTTATAATTAAATTCTATCCCCTTCCTGCTGTGCCCCCGGGGTGTTTACAATTAAATTCTATCCCCTTCCTGCTGTGGCCCCGGGTGTTTATAATTAAATTCTACCCCCTTCCTGCTGTGCCCCCGGGTGTTTATAATTAAATTCTACCCCCTTCCTGCTGTGCCCCCGGGTGTTTATAATTGAATTCTACCCCCTTCCTGCTGTGCCCCGGGGTGTTTATAATTAAATTCTACCCCCTTCCTGCTGTGCCCCCGGGTGTTTATAATTAAATTCTACCCCCTTCCTGCTGTGCCCCCGGGTGTTTATAATTAAATTCTACCCGCTTCCTGCTGTGCCCCCGGGTGTTTATAATTAAATTCTACCCCCTTCCTGCTGTGTCCCCGGGTGTTTATAATTAAATTCTACCCCCTTCCTGCTGTGTCCCCGGGTGTTTATAATTAAATTCTACCCCCTTCCTGCTGTGTCCCCGGGTGTTTATAATTAAATTCTATCCCCTTCCTGCTGTGCCCCCCGGGTGTTTATAATTAAATTCTACCCCCTTCCTGCTGCGCCCCCGGGTGTTTATAATTAAATTCTACCCCCTTCCTGCTGTGTCCCCGGGGTGTTTATAATTAAATTCTACCCCCTTCCTGCTGTGTCCCCGGGGTGTTTATAATTAAATTCTATCCCCTTCCTGCTGTGCCCCCGGGGTGTTCACAATTAAATTCTATCCCCTTCCTGCTGTGGCCCCGGGTGTTTATAATTAAATTCTACCCCCTTCCTGCTGTGCCCCCGGGTGTTTATAATTAAATTCTACCCCCTTCCTGCTGTGCCCCCGGGTGTTTATAATTAAATTCTACCCCCTTCCTGCTGTGCCCCCGGGTGTTTATAATTAAATTCTACCCCCTTCCTGCTGTGTCCCCGGGTGTTTATAATTGAATTCTACCCCCTTCCTGCTGTGCCCCGGGGTGTTTATAATTAAATGCCCCCCCTTCCTGCTGTGCCCCCGGGTGTTTATAATTAAATTCTACCCCCTTCCTGCTGTGCCCCCGGGTGTTTATAATTAAATTCTACCCGCTTCCTGCTGTGTCCCCGGGTGTTTATAATTAAATTCTACCCCCTTCCTGCTGTGCCCCCGGGTGTTTATAATTGAATTCTACCCCCTTCCTGCTGTGCCCCGGGGTGTTTATAATTAAATTCTACCCCCTTCCTGCTGTGTCCCCGGGTGTTTATAATTAAATTCTCCCCCCTTCCTGCTGTGTCCCCGGGTGTTTATAATTAAATGCCCCCCCTTCCTGCTGTGCCCCCGGGTGTTTATAATTAAATTCTACCCCCTTCCTGCTGTGTCCCCGGGGTGTTTATAATTAAATGCCCCCCCTTCCTGCTGTGTCCCCGGGTGTTTATAATTAAATTCTACCCCCTTCCTGCTGTGTCCCGGGTGTTTATAATTAAATTCTATCCCCTTCCTGCTGTGTCCCCGGGTGTTTATAATTAAATTCTACCCCCTTCCTGCTGTGCCCCCGGGTGTTTATAATTAAATTCTACCCCCTTCCTGCTGTGTCCCCGGGTGTTTATAATTAAATTCTATCCCCTTCCTGCTGTGCCCCCCGGGTGTTTATAATTAAATTCTACCCCCTTCCTGCTGTGCCCCCGGGTGTTTATAATTAAATTCTACCCCCTTCCTGCTGTGCCCCCGGGTGTTTATAATTGAATTCTACCCCCTTCCTGCTGTGCCCCGGGGTGTTTATAATTAAATGCCCCCCCTTCCTGCTGTGCCCCCGGGTGTTTATAATTAAATTCTACCCCCTTCCTGCTGTGCCCCCGGGTGTTTATAATTAAATTCTACCCGCTTCCTGCTGTGTCCCCGGGTGTTTATAATTAAATTCTACCCCCTTCCTGCTGTGCCCCCGGGTGTTTATAATTGAATTCTACCCCCTTCCTGCTGTGCCCCGGGGTGTTTATAATTAAATTCTACCCCCTTCCTGCTGTGGCCCCGGGTGTTTATAATTAAATTCTCCCCCCTTCCTGCTGTGTCCCCGGGTGTTTATAATTAAATGCCCCCCCTTCCTGCTGTGCCCCCGGGTGTTTATAATTAAATTCTACCCCCTTCCTGCTGTGTCCCCGGGTGTTTAGAATTAAATTCTACCCCCTTCCTGCTGTGCCCCCCGGTGTTTATAATTAAATTCTACCCCCTTCCTGCTGTGTCCCCGGGTGTTTATAATTAAATTCTACCCCCTTCCTGCTGTGTCCCCGGGTGTTTATAATTAAATTCTACCCCCTTCCTGCTGTGTCCCCGGGGTGTTTATAATTAAATGCCCCCCCTTCCTGCTGTGTCCCCGGGTGTTTATAATTAAATTCTACCCCCTTCCTGCTGTGTCCCGGGTGTTTATAATTAAATTCTATCCCCTTCCTGCTGTGTCCCCGGGTGTTTATAATTAAATTCTACCCCCTTCCTGCTGTGCCCCCGGGTGTTTATAATTAAAGTTCTACCCCCTTCCTGCTGTGCCCCCGGGTGTTTATAATTAAATTCTATCCCCTTCCTGCTGTGTCCCCGGGTGTTTATAATTAAATTCTACCCCCTTCCTGCTGTGTCCCCGGGTGTTTATAATTAAGTTCTACCCCCTTCCTGCTGTGTCCCCGGGTGTTTATAATTAAATTCTACCCCCTTCCTGCTGTGCCCCCGGGGTGTTTATAATTAAATGCCCCCCCTTCCTGCTGTGTCCCCGGGTGTTTATAATTAAATTCTACCCCCTTCCTGCTGTGTCCCCGGGTGTTTATAATTAAATTCTACCCCCTTCCTGCTGTGCCCCCGGGTATTTATAATTAGATACTCCCCCCCTTCCTGCTGTGCCCCCAGGTGTTTATAATTAAATGCCCCCCCTACCTGCTGTGCCCCCGGTCCCGGTGCCGTCCCGGTGTCCTGTCCCGTTCATGGTTGATCCTCCTCCGGCCGCTGTCCGATCTCCTGTCCCTGGGCCTGGGTCTGTCCCTGTCCCTGTCCCTGGACCTCTCCCGGTGTTGGAGCCTTGCCTCAGGCGGGCTCCGGCGTTGCCCCCGCTCCCTGTAGTCCCTGCTGTCCTTTTGGCGGTTGTCGCGTTCGGCCGCGTGCCGGCCCCCGGCCATTTTGGCGGGCGGCGCGCGCGGAGGCTTGTCCCGGAAGTGCTCGGCCGGAGGCCCCGACCCCGGGCCCGGACCTGGACATGATGGCGGTTGCTGTGGTGACGGGGAGGTGTGGTAACCCCCTGGGCCTGGGCCAGGTCCTGGGGGAACCAGGGAGATGGCTCCACCTACCCCTGGTGGGTAACCACCGGCAACCGGGCCCGGAGGATAACCGGCACCGAAATGCTGGAGCGGGTAGGTCTGGGGGTAAGGCAGCGGGTACGGGGGTTGGAAAGCCGCCTGATGCGGGGGTAGGAGCGGAGCCTGGGCCATCAGCTGCTGGAAGCCGCCCCCACGCTCCGCCACTGCCGCTACCGCATTCGGTACCGGCGTGAAGCACGGGAATCCCGGTCGTGTTACCGGAGGGCCGGGGTAGGGAGGCCTAGCCCTCAATGGGCCCTGCTGCTGCTGCTGGCCAACAGGCCCTGGGCGAGGCTCCGAGGCCTGAGGGATATGTGGCGGGTAGGCCAAGAAGCCCGGGGCCGGGTAAGCCGGGCCCTGCGGGCTGGGGAAGCGAGGAGGAGGGGGAGGAGGAGGCAGGGGTGGAGGCGGCATCGGCGGAGCGAGCTGCTGATCTGGGGGGAATAATGGAGGCGGTGGGTGGACAGGCCGAAAGCCGCCACCACTGGCCTCAAAGGGCTGCTGGGGTACCCGACCCCCGGGGGTAGGCCTGCCCCGGGCACCCCCAACCTTCGGGATAACTCCATGACACGTGTGCGCAGAGGTCCCTCGGCCCGGATGAAATGACATAGTTCCCTTTGAACATTAAAAACAGAACAGTAAAGATGGCGATTAGAACAATTTTAAACGTATCTGCATGTGACAGTGTCCACCACAACCAAATCCCACCGTGCAGTTGTTAGACACTCGGGGGCAAAAAGAACTGATTGATCTGAAGGGGCAGAAACTTCCAAAGATTTCCATAGGTGGATGAAACGGACATCAGGCCGCAAAACAATATAGGTGACGGGCTGCAATTTCTTGGGCAAATGAAGTATAATGTTAGAAAACTGAAATTATCAAGTATCAAAGAAGTATATCATCTAAATGGTGTGATGGTAGAGCTGAGGTGTAGATGGTTAAGAACATCAGAAATTGGTGCAGGAGGCAGCCATCTGGCCCCTCAACCCTGCTGCAGCATTCATTAAAATCATGGCAGCTCTTTCTGTAGACTTAGTCCAACTTACCTGCCCACTCACCATCACCCTTAATTTCTTTTCTATTCAAAAATCTCTCTATCTTTGCCTCATAAAAATTCAACAAGGTAGGCGCAACTGCTTCACTGGGCAGGGAATTCCACAGATCAGAACCCTTTGGGTGAAGAAGTTCCTCCTCAACTCAGTCCTAAATCTGCCCTATTAGTTCTAGTTTCACCCACCAGCAGAAACAACCTCCCTGTTTCTATCTTATCTATTCCCATCATAATTTTATATGTTCCTAATAAGAACTCCCCAATTCTCCTAAATTCCAATGAGTATAGTCCCAGTTTACTCAATCTCTCCTCACAAACCAACTCTCTCATCTCTGGAATTAACATAGTGAACCTCCAGAACGAGTACATCCTTTTTCAACCAATGAAACTGAATACAGTACTCCAGGTGTGGTCTACTCAGTACCCCATATAGCTGCAACATAACCTCCCTGTTTTTAAACTCCATCCCTCTAGTCATGAAGGGTAATATTCCAATTGACTTCCTAATTACCAGATGCACCTGCAAACTAACATTTTGTGATTCATACACGCGGACACCCATGTCCCACTGCACAGTAGCATGCTGCAATTTTTCACTGTTCAAATAATAGTCAATTGTGCTGTTATTCCTACCAAAATGGATGATCTCATATTTACCAACATTGTACTCCACCTGCCAAACCCTTGCCCATTCACTTAGCCTTTCGATATCCCTCCACAGACTTTGCTCGACCACACAACTTAATGTCTTCTGGGAACACTGATCCACTACACTTGGTCCCCAACTCTAAATCATCTGTGTAAATTGTCAACAGTTGAGGTCCCAACACTGATCCAAGGCTCACCACTAACCTTATTGCCAACCAAAACAAAAACACCCATTTATCCCCACTCTTTGTTTTCTGTTAGAGGATTGGTTAACTAATATATTAGCCTAGGATCTGGGTGTCCTAGTGCATGAATCTCAGAAGATTTGTCTGCAGGTAAAGCAAGCAATTCAGAAAGCTAATTGAATGCTATCATTCATCGCAAAGAGAATTTAAGATAAAATTAGAGAGAAACAAAAACAGAAATTGCTGGAAAAACTCAGCCAATCTGTGGAGAGAAGTCAAAGTTAATGTTTTGTGTGATTATAGCTTGAAGTGTTTTACTGCAGCAGCAAATAGGGTGGGTGGAGGGAGTAAAGAGTAAACAATAGGTAGAGATACAGCCCAAAGAGACAGAAGAATAGTTTGACAGACAACGAGTGGATAACGGTCAACCTAGGAGAATGATTGGCTGCTAACGGGGACTATTAGTGGCTATCAATTACATATGTATAACAGCAGACCATGTGATAACAAGTCCTGATTTGTTAAGGGTTGGGGGTATGGACATGGGAGAAGGTGCCTCAAGCCCTAAAATTGTAGAACTCAATATCACAGCCAGAAGGCCGTGCAGTTCCCGAGCAAAAAATAAGGTGATGCTCTTCCCAATTCCGCTGAGCTTCGCTGGAGCAATGCAGTAAGCCTGACGCAAAGATGTTGGCCAGGGAACAACATGGTGTGTTGAAGGAGCAGGCAACAGGTAGCTTGGTCTTTTTGTGGACATAACATAGATGTTCTGCAAAGTGGTCATCCAGTCTATGCTTTGTTTCCCCAATATAGAGAAGACCACAGTGTGAGCAGAGAATGCAGTAGATTGGACAGAGTGAAATGCAGGTAAGCTGATACTTCACCTGGAAGGTATGTTCGGGACTTTGGATGCTGAAAAGGTAGGCAGGGAAGGTGCGGGAGGGCTGCAGTGGGTGTGGCAGGAGTGAAGGAAGAGTGGGCCAGGGGGTCCCAGAGGGATTGGTCCCTGAGGAAGGCTGTCAAAGGAGGGGAGAGATGTGTGCCTGGTGGTGGGAATAGTGGATAATGGTCCGCTGGCTGTAGATGCTGGTGGGACTGAAGGTGAGGAAAAGGGGGACCTTACTGTTGAAGGGGTGGGGGCCAAAGTTTGGAAGGTGGGTTGGACATGCTGACAGCCCTGTCAACTATGACTGGAATCCTTGGTTGAGGAAGAAGATGGGTGTTTCTGACAGCTGCAATGGAAACAAGAACTGGGAGAAGGGAAGAATCTTTACAGGAAATGGGGTGTGGGGATGTACAGTCAAGTTAACCGTGGGAGTCAGTTGGTTTGTATCGGATATTAGTGGCCAGTCCATCCCCGGACAGAGAGATATTGAGGAAGGGAAGACCATAAGACATAGAAGCAGAAATTAGACCATTCAACACATCGAGTCTATCCTGCCTTAAGGGAAGGAAGAAATCAAAGATGGACCAGGTGAAGGTGACAGCGAGGTGGAAACTGGAAGCCAAAATTGGTAAACTTTCCCAATCCCAGATGAGAGAAGGAAGCAGCACCAATGATATCATCAAATATATCGGAGAAAGAGCTGTGGGTGGGGGCTGGAATGGGACTGGAACAAGGAATGTTCCATGTACCCTAGAAAGAGGCATAGCTGGGACCCATGTGGTCACCCACTGCCACGTCTTTGGCCTGAAAGGTAAGGAGGTTATATTTGAGTTAGAGAATATTGGTGAGAAGACACTGAAGTACTGTGCACAGTACTGGTCTTCTCGTTTAAGTAAAAATGTAGAGACAGTTCACAGGAGGTTTACCAAAATAATAGCCAAGTCCTTGAATATTTAAGGCCAACATGGGTCCTCACCAAGCAAAAGAGTGAAACGTTCTCAGGGGAAGGCAAGAATGTGGATTTGACAATCGATTCAGAGCAGCTGTGATCTTAATGACTGGTGGAGCAGCACTGAGGGGCTGATTAGCTGATTCTTGCTTCTAATTTATGTTAGCATGAGTTTCAATAGTACTGTCACAGCCACAGGGTGTCCCAAAACACAGTACTGCTCAATACTCTTAAAGTACTTCATTGCAGTAACATAGGAGAAACATTAGCCAATTAGTGTACAGCAACTCCTACAAACAGCAATGTGGAAAGGAACAAAATCTGTGTGCTGTGGACAAATATGGTCAAGACAACTGAAGAGAACACACTTTTTCCTCTTCGAAATATAGGCATGGAATCTCCATATCCACCCAGGCGGGCAGGTGAGACCTCTGCTTAATTGAGACTCCCGTGCAGCCACAACAGAGTGGATGCAATTTTAATCCAAGTGGCTGTATCAATGCATGGCACAGTTGCCACATCTGAAAGAGACAGCATGGGTTCTCAGACAACACTGGGCTCCACATTATAGGCAGGTTGCGATAGCACTGGAGAGGTGCAGATGAGACTTACCAAGATGTTGCATAAATTGGAGAGTTTTAGTTACGGAGGGATTGGGCAGACTGGAATTGTTTTACTTGAAGCTGCGCTCACTTAGGAGGGATATAATTAAGATGTATAAAATTGGTAGGGGCATAGACACTTGTGCACACAAATGCCAGGAATATTTTTGACTCTGAGGATTAATCCTTCAGCGATTAGATATTTTCCACACTGTCAGAGGTCTTCCAGCACAGGAAAAAGACCCTTTGGCCCATTGCATTATCATCAGTCCAAAACAATTGCTTAATTATTCCAATCCCTTTTCTGATGAAGGGTCTAGGCCCGAAATATCAGCTTCTTTGCTCCTAATATGCTGCTTAGCCTGCTGTGTTCATCCAGCCCCACACTTTGTTATCCTGTTAAGAATTCAAGCTTGTATCAACCTCAGCATTTTACTTTTCTTGGGTTCATGAAGTGTAAACAAAACTTATATTCTGAACTCCTTCCTATGGACATATACCCCATGTTTTTTTTTGGTCTATCATAACTGTGTGCTGAACCTGGCTAAGCGTCACAGTCTTAAGTCCAATCATTGAAAAACTACTGATTACTAGCAGAGAGAGGGGGAAGTCACTCATGAAACTTTCTCCTTCTTCAGGTCTAGCCTGGGCACTGAGGCCAAGAATCATTTTATCCTGGCCAGTGCCAACTAATTCAGCTCATTGTGTGTATCAAACCTTGTGCTTTGCTGCTTTATGCCACTTAATACAATTATCAAGCCTCCAACACCATCTTCCAAACCTATGACCTCGGCCACCCAGAAGGACAAGGGCAGCAGATACAGAGGAACACTTTCAACCGGAATATTCCCCATCAAGCCACACCTCATCCTGATTTGCAAATACATCACAGTTGCTTTGTTGCTGCCAGGTCAAAATCTTGGAACTCTTTCCCTCAACAGCACCCTGAGTGTCCTTACACCTTAAGGACTGACAGTGGTCTCCAAGCTGTGATAGAAAGTAGGGTTCAATAGACAACAAATGCTGGCCCAGCCAGACAATGCACATCCCAAGAACATAAAACAAGGAAAACCAAGTCAGAAAATCTTCAGAGGTGGTGAAGAAAATGTCCTTTGTCCCACATTTTCTTCCAATCACCTCTTTTTAAAAGTGGTATTTCAGAGTACCATTCAGGGCCTGTTCGTCCACATTGTCAAGGGAGGTTATACCTTCATGTCCTTAAATGATCTGTATCCAAGCAGGTTGCAATGAAATTATTTCATACAAACTCCTTTTTTAAGTTAAAGAACACAGTACAGTACAGGCCTTTTGGCCCACAATGTTGTACAAACCTGTTATCCTTCTAAGATCAATCTACCCTGCACATGCCACATTTCACTATCCTCCATGTGCCCATCCAAGAGTTGCTTAAAAGTCTCTAAAGTGGTCCACTGCCACTGCTGGCAGCACATTCAACATGCCCATCGCTCTCTGGGTAAAGAACCCTACAACTTACTCCAATCATCTTAAAATTACGCCCCCTCGTAATAGTCATTTCCGCCCTGGGAAAAAGTCTCTGACTATCCACGCTGTCTATGGCTCTCATCAGCTTGTACACTTCTCACCCTTCTTCGCTCCACTGAAAAAAGCCCTAGCTCCCTCAACCTTTCCTCATAAGACCTGCCCTGCAGTCCAGGCAGCATCCTGGTAAATCTCCTCTGCACTACTTCTAAAGCTTCCACATCCTTCCTGTAATGAGGTGACCAGAACTGAACACAATATTCCAAGTGTGGTCTAACTAGGGTTTTATAGAGCTGCAGCATAACCTCACGGTTCTTAAACTCAATTCCCCTACCAATGAAAGCGAATGCACCATACACCTTCTTTACAACCCTATCAACTTGGGTAGCAACTTTGAGGGATCTGTGGGCCCAGACCCCAAGATTCCTCTGTTCCTCCACACTGCCAAGAATCCTGCCACTGCAAGAGTGCAGCACACTTCTACTCTCAATTGAATTTAGCCTCGTGTGCGGTCTAAAATCAGCTTGCAACATTGAATACAACGGTCCAATAAGACAACATTCCCAGCTACCAACAATTACAACTTAAACAGGTTCAACGCCGACCGAATATGTTCACTACACGTCTTGCAGCAGAGGGCTGCATATCAACACAGTGGGTAACTCCAGGGGAGAGGCAATGAAACTTCAAGAGGTTTGGGGCAGAGAAGCAGGGAGAAGAAACTACACTGATGTGGCATCTTCACCGTGATGGTGTGGAAATGCGGTCCCTGTTGTAGCGTAGGGAACACACACTATTTGCGCAGAGGAAGCTCCAAGAACAAGCAATCAATGGTCACAATGCCCTGAGGAATTAAACACTGATAAAACATTTTTTTCCCTAATCATCCCACTAATTCAGCCTCCTTTTTTTGTGTATCAGTGATTGCAGTGACATCGTGTGTGTTCCTCTCCACAACGCTGCAATTCCCTCCCCTGTTACTGTTTCCACCCCACCGCATTAGCTGCACGGCGCCCCTACATCGTTAGATCAAACAGTGCAAACCCGCTCCCACTCTAAATAACCTGTTGCATTTCAGTCAATGCTGCGGGACTTACACTTCACGAGCTGCTGGCGGTGTATTTTTTCTCCCTCAGGCACAGGAAGCGGAGGAGAAAGCTGAGACGGAAACTCTCGGAAGTAGCAGACCCGATGCTCTGTCCCCATTGGCTCCTCACAGACACATGGCGGCGTCACAATGCCGGAGAGAAAAAGAAACACCCGCAACATTCCGGCGGATACATGCTCCGATCCTGGTTGCAAACACTGGGTTGGCAACAGGGAATGTTTAAGCAGCCTCTTAGAAATTGCATGTTATTTCAATATGTGTCCATGAAAACACAACTGGGGTCAACTGCAATCTTCACACAAACGGAAGCGATTTAAAGTTTAGGATTGGACTCGGATCGATGCAAAATTCAATAAATGGTCAAACACGAGCATAAAGGTCTTTGTTTTTTTTATATATATAACATAAAGGTAGCAGCATTTGCTGCTCAGCAGGTAAAGCCCTGCAGGAGATTCGATCCTGCAGCGTTAAAGCAATCTTGGGGCCTTTTTGCATTTGCTTCAGGTCGGCACGTTTCTGGTGCTGGACTCGTTTTCCTCCAATCACGTAGGTCGAGGGATGAGGTCCGACGGAGGATGTGCTTCCCCCGGAGGCTCTGAGGACTAAGGGAGAGGCAGTGAGGGGGTCCTCCCTGCAGACATGAGCGGGGTCACCTGCTGCTTGCGCCGCTACCCCCAGCTTCCCGTCTGGGTCGTGGAGGATCATCAAGATGTAAGAGCGGTCCCTCTCCACCCACCCGCCGTGTCATTCCCGGGAATTGGACCCTTACCCTGGAGATTGCCACATTTTCCCCAGGGAATTGGGCGGTTGTCCTGGGATTTGTAACGTTGCCCCTAGGGATTGCGGCCTCTTCTCAGGGTTTGGAACATTGTCCTGGAATTCCAACGTTTCCCACGAATTGGAATGTTGTTCCAGGGGTTGGAATTTTGTCTCGAGAAATGGAAAATTGCCCTGGGGATTGCGATATTAACCCAGGAATTGGGAGGTTGCCTCTGGGGTTGGACCATTGTTCCAAGAACTGGAATGTTTTCCTAGGGGGTTGCAACATTTTCCTAGGGATTGAGTGGTGGTCTGAAGAATTAGAACGTTTTTCTGGGTATTGGAATGTTGTGCTGGGGATTGGAACTTTATTTTGGGAATTAGGACACTGTCCTGGCGATTGTAACATTGTCCCCGGGATTGCAAATTATCACAGCAATAGGACTGTTTTCCAGGGGGTTGCAATGGTATCTTGGAAATTAAAGGTCGCCTGAGGACTAGAACATTGTCCTGGTGATTGTAACATTGACCTGGGATTGCAATGTTTTCTTGAATATTGCAACATTATTTGCAATGATTGGAATATTGCCCCAAGGATTGAGAGGTTGTCCTGGAAACTGGAACATTATCCCAGTACTGGAAGGTTGCGTTGAAACATGGAATGTTGCCCTTGGGATTGTAACATTATTCCTGAGATTAGAACTTTGCCCCAGGATTGTTGTCCTTGGAACTGCAACATCCCATGAATTAGAATGTTGTCCAAGTATTGTAGCATTGTCACAGTGATTGCAACATTATCCTGGGAATTGGAACATTTTCCTGGGTTTGTAAAGCCATTCACTGAACATTCCAGAGCTAGAACCCCAGGATTGTTGTTCTTCCTTTATTTTTACCTGACAACGGTCATGCAACTTGCTACTCCCAACGCTTTCTGATACTGGGCACTCCCAGGACCATGTGAGTGAGCTAAATCATTTTAATACAGAGATGTATGAAATGATGATTGCTGAGAGGAAAAGCATGACAGATTCTAGTAACATGAGTTTTGATATAGACAGCCCAGTGTGTATGTGTGTAAGCATGAGAGTCTGTGGGAGGAGTTCCTCAGTCTTGAAGTAACCATACTTATCCTGGGTCTGCTTTCAACCATACTCAGTGTATTATAGTTTCAGTCTCAGGTTAATGTAACATGTTATCTTCTTTCTAATGCAATAAATTACTACTTTTTACCCAAGTTAAGTGTTTTTTGTGCCAAAGAAGATTTACTGGTTAATCCTTCACCATTTAGTACTAATAAGCATGTAGACTAGGATTATCAGAAGGGTTGGAATGGTCTTTTTATGCAGTGGTAGTGATCCTATCTCTGGAACAGATGGCCCAAGATCAGGACCCAATGCCTTGAATTAAAAATACAACAAGGATTGGTGGCACCATCTCCACCTGAGATTTTCAGACGTCTTTAATGTGAAGATTGAACAATGTTTTACACTCCACCTGCCCCAGCCCCACCCACCAACACCACCACAACTGTTCGTCAAAAAGACAACTTTGAGAGGAGCTTTGATAGAAATGTTAGTATTCATGAGGGGGCCTTGACAAAGAAATTGGTTGAATGTTCCTGTTGGTGGAAGGGGGGTAAATGTGTTGTTTAGCCATGACTGTGACTCTGGGTGATTCTTGATTGAAGTTTCAGAATTTAACAATGTTAATTTCACCTCACCCTCTTCCTGTTTAAGCTTTCTTCGGGACATTCTCTCTGT
The DNA here is from genome assembly GCF_030684315.1 of Stegostoma tigrinum. NCBI lineage: Eukaryota > Metazoa > Chordata > Chondrichthyes > Orectolobiformes > Stegostomatidae > Stegostoma > Stegostoma tigrinum. The sequence goes on from NC_081355.1 coordinate 5,197,626, forward strand.
TCTTGTCTTTTCAGGTGGTACCATTCATCTATCGAGCAATTGGTTCAAAGCATTTGCCAATTGAAAATATAGCCCTGGTTCACCTGGACTCACACCCAGACCTTCTAATCCCAATTGACATGTTAGCTGATAGTGTGTTTGATAAAGAGCTGCTTTTTGGGTAACGTGACTTGGCTTTTATTGCATTTAAATGCTGAATAATCTGTGTCTCTGTCCTTGTTGAAATAACTATAAATAATCTCTCCTTTACAAATTATAACCTGTTAGGTAAATAGATACAGTTACTGTTCAGTGGGTTGGGAGAATGAGTAATTAATTATCGCAGTTGAAGAGCAATTGATGTTCCAAAGGTGATGGCATCACAATATAATCACTGGACCTGTAATTCAGAGCCCGAAGTAACGCTCTGGGGATGTGGGTCGGAAACTTAACAAGCAGCTGTCTTGAACCATTGGCAATCCATTTGCTGTAGGTAGATCCACGTTGTAAATACAGAGGGAGATGCAAGATTTTGATCCAGCAACACTGAAGGAATGATGACATTGTTCCAAATCAGGATGGTACGTGGCTTTGTGGGGAACTTGCATGTGATCGTGTTCCAATGCACCTATTGCCCTTCAATGTTGTAAAGGTCATAGTTTTGGAAGGTGCTGTCGGAAGGAGGCTGGACGAGACACTGAAGTAGATGGTGACTTGCTTTCAAGTCTTGGGAATGACAATATTTAAATCTGGGAAACACTCTCCAATCAGGGAGATTTTTCAGTTGTGGGACTTGACAATAATTTAGCAAGAATGAAGCACCTTGTGATGCCATTATCTAGTTCAATGGAAGCAAATGTTCTGTTTCTCTCACTTCAGTTTCTTATTTGTCCTTAGAAAAGTGATCAGAATTTTTTTTTCTCCCCGCTCTGCCCTAAATATAGAGACCTGAGCATTGAGAACTGGATCATGCCTGTTGTTTACGCTGGCCACTTCTCTGACGTCTTTTGGCTTCACCCTCTGTGGGCCCAGCAGATCACCGATGGGAAACACTGCTTCTTTGTTGGTAGAGATTCTTCAACTAAAACCATCAGGTATTGCAGCTGTTTACTGTGACAGGAATATCGGGAAGTTATGCTTCAACTGGACCGGCCAGTGGTGAAACCACTTTTGGAACATTGTGTACAGCTCTGGACTTCTTATTCAAAGAAGGACAGAAATGCATTGAAAAACAGGTCAGAGAAGGTTTACTAGATTAATGCCTAAAATGTGCTCATCAGGAAATCTTTAAAATGTACTTGAATGATCACTTGAAATGTCATAGCACTAAAGTCTAAGGGCCAAGCGCTGGAACATGGAATTAGTGTAAATTTAGCATAGGTTTGTTTTGGTGCAGATTCAATGGGCCACAGGGCCTCTTGTGAACTGTGAGATTCAGTGACAGGTAGGCCAGGCTATGCCTGCATCCACTGGTGTTTTGAAGACTTAAGAGGCAACTTGCCTGAAAACTGAAGGCCCTGAGGCACCTTGACAGAATCTGGAATACGAGGTTGCTGTTCAAAAACGAAGGGGTCATGATTTAAGATACAGGTTAAGAGTAATATTTTCTCAGAGCGTTGAATGCGGTGTTTGTCTTGAGAACTGAGTGTGCTATTGATTACAGTTAGTGTCTTGCCTGCTGTTCTACAAAATGATAAACAGATCGCAGATGTACATTCTCAATTCCCCACATGATGGGAGCTGGTGGCCTAGTGGTAATGTTATTGGAACAGTAGGCCTAGACTAATGATTGGGGGTGAGGGGGCATGGATTCAAATCCGATCATGGAAAATGGTTGGATTTGAATTCAGTTTTTTTTTTAAATTAATTTACGGGAAGTTGGCATCACTAGCTAGCTCAGTATTTAATGCAATTTCCTAATTGTTTAGAGGGCAGTTAAGGGTCAACCACATTGCAGTAGGTTTGGAATCACATAGGCCAGATCAGATAAATTCTTTTTGCTCTCAATGGATGTGAGTGTTGCTGGCCAGGCCGACAATTTATTGCCCATCCCTAGTTGCCCTTGAGAATATGGTGACAAGGTCCCTCCTTGAACCATTGCAGTCCGCATGCAGTATGTAGACCCACAATGCCATTAGGGAGGGATTCCAAGATTTTATCCCAGTGACAGTGAAAGAACGGCAATATTATATTTCCAAATAAGGATGGCAGTTTCCTTCCCAAAAGAACCAGATGGGTTTTCCAACAATCAACAATGGTTTCATGGTCATCGTTGACTCTTAATTCCAGATTTCTAGTGAATTCAAATTCCACCATCTGTTATGGTATGACACGAACACGGGTCCCTGGATTAATAGTCTAGCAAGAATGCCAGTAGGTCATTGCACCCCCTAATATTCATAAAGAAGCTGGAATAAAGGCTAGTCTCAATATTCATGATGCTGGAACTATCATCGATTGTCATAAAAACCCATCTGACTCGGTAATGTCCATTTAGGGAGGGCAACCTGCTCTCCTTACCTGGTCTGAGACACATGTGACTCCAGACCCACAGCAATTGGCTTTAACTGCCCTCTGAAATGGCCAAACAAACCACTCAGTTAAAGGCTGGTTGGGGATGGTAAACAGATGATGGCCTTGCCGGTGAAAGAATAAAGAATCAAAACTAGTGATTCCCAATTTTGTGAGCAGTCTGTAAAAGGAAGCTTTTGCACATCTCCGCTTTCTCCCTGTTGCCATTTCCAGGGATGACAGATACTGGACTGAAACAGCAACAGCAAGTTACACTTGTATTGTGTCCCAGGGCTTTGCAGGAGTGAAGGCATCAAACCATGGGAGCTAGTAAACCAGGCCATGAAAAATCTGGTCAAAGGAGTGGTTCTAGGAGGAAACAGAGAGAGAGGTGTAAGGAAGGATATCCAGAGGATGTGTAAATCTAATCATTTTTGAGCTGCCAGCTCCAGTTTGTCTTCTCCAAAATACATGCATTTGTGACACATATGTTTTATTTGAATGTGCAAAGATTATTTCATTCTGATTTTTTTTTGTGTTTTCGTATCAGGGTTACAAGTGCTGAGAGCTACTTTCTGAGTGATGGATTGTACGTGTCGGAGAGTTTGCTGGAGAACAGGAAGCAGTTAGGGTTACAGGTCATCCCGATAGACCCAGGTGAGCAGAGCAGAGATGACTGTGAGGAACCAGAGGAAATTGGAGCATCTGCCTGCAAAATACCAAAAATGGAACATTTCACCAGTGGAGAAGGTGTTCCCGGGCCTATGTGTGCCTCGGCCCCCAAAGAGAACAATCAGCTGTCTGAGGACAGATCTAATGGTGACAACATTTGTCCAGTTTCACACTCCACAGCTGAGAGAGACATACAGGAGACCATTCCACCCCACACAGCACCGACAAGCCCTCAGACTGTCCAACAGCCGGAGAAGGAAATCGTGAAGGATCTTCTTCATGTCTTGGACAAAAGAGATGCTTTCATCCTGGATATTGATTTGGATTTCTTTTCAGTTAAAAATCCATTTAAAGAAATGTACACCGAGGTGCTTTTTCTTAATTCTAGCTTTAAGGACAAAAGGTTTCTGAACTTTACCTGTATGTTTACTAGTAGAGTTTTGTTGGTCTGTTTTGCGTACCTATGATCTTCTCACATCTTGTGTGTGTGGCTTCACTTTGTTGTTGGGGTAACGTATATGGACAGGGAAAAGAAACCATTGGATTAGCTTGTGAATGTGAACTCTTAAGGGAAACAAGCAGGTAATTGTTCTGAAGGAGAGTCGTATTCAATGCAAGATATTGCCTGGTCCCTAATTGCACAGAGGGCAGTCTAGGAAAGGATGGCAGATGGCCTTAATTAAAGGGCATTGGTAACCAGAGGGAGCTTTACAACAATTAACCGTGGTTATGTGTTGCCACTAAGTTAGCTTTTAGCTCGAGATTTATTTTTTAATTTCACTGGCTGCCACTCTGAGATTTGAACCTGTTTGCACAGCACGTCAGCCTGGGGCTTGGGATTATTAATCCAATTACATTCTTACTATGACCACCCGTCTTTTTACTGGCTCCTGCACTTTAAGGCGTTTAGGGTGAATGATGTTGAAGTGAGCCCCTCCTGCCCACTCAGGTGGTTGTGACATATCCTGGGAGGATCACTGGTACTTTCCTTGGTGTCCTGCCCAGTATTTATTATTCACCCAGTATCACTCAAGCTAATGATCTGAATGTTATTACGTTACTGTTTGTGAGAGTTTGCTGTGTGCAAGCTGGCTGCTGAATTTCCCACAGTACAGCAGTGAAGACCCTACACCGACTGTAAAATAGGTTCAGCCTGTCCTGTGCTGATGAAAGGTGCTATCAAAATGCAAGGTTTTTCTTTACAAAAGCTAAAAGAGGGATGCATAGAAAGATTTGTTATTAGGATTGTTTTCAACCTAAATACTGCAGCAAGACAGGGGATGTTAAATGAGAACAAGCATCATTTCATGCTTAAGCTGTTGACAGTGTATTTATTCATAATCACTTTCATCTTGTCCCTCAGGAAGAATATGAAATTCTCAAGCAGTTGTATAGTTTTAACAAACCTGATCAGGAAGACTCTGAGGTAGGTGAAGATCAAATATAGTTGCTTTTAGCGCAACATGAGGCTATGTTAATTTTGAAGAAACAAAAATGTTTTCTTGCAGGTTTTTCAACTGTTGAGATTTGCTGTTTATGATTTTTTTGAAAGAATATGCTTGCCAATTCAGTGTGTTTATATCCTGTGACTGTATCAGACAGAGACAGAATCTCTGCTATTTTCTCTCGATGGAAATGAGGATAGTATTAATCACTACTGTAACTATGGACCAGCAACTTTGTTACAATTTTGCTCGGGAGCAGTAACCTTTTTTCTAAAAGCAGACTAATTCCTGGGGTGTAAAAGTTACCACAGTCCTGTTGAACAGAGATGACTGATGGTGGTTTAACCTGAGGGCCACAACACCTCTGCTGAAAAATGGTCTACTCCTGCTCCAACAGTGAAACATCTCAACATGAAAAGTGTACTTCCCATTTAAAATGTGATGGATTTAACAGAATAATTTCTTTTGAGAGCAAAGCATGGGACGTATCAGAAGGTATAGGAGTTGGTACGTTTTTGAAAGCAAGGAAGTTCTGATGTTAGCAACGTTGATTTAAAGACAATTGTTAAAAACAAATCTGAAAACTATATCTTGTCCCCCCAGGAGGCGTTGATCGATTGTGTGGAAGCTCGTACAAGACAGCTAGAAGATATGGAAGCTGCATTTGCAGATCTGTGTGAAGATGACAGTGAAGAAAGCATACAAAAATGGGCAGCAATACCTGGGTAAATGAAATAACTTTGCAATAAAGCAGCAACATTTTTCTTGACAGGGGGATTATTCAGTTGCTGGAAATCTGAAACAAAGGCAAAAATTGCTGGAGAAACTCAACAGGTCTGGCAGCATCTGTGGAGAGAGAAAGCAGAGTTAATGTTTTGGATCCAGTGCCCCTTCAGAATTATTAATAGGTAGGTGAAGGTGATATCTACACTGAAAAAAGTAGAAGGAAAGGGGTAGGGTGGGAAGTGGGAGTGAAGACAGAGCCTATAGAGGAAGATGGTTAGGCTGACAAAGGGATGGATAAAGGTAAGCCAGGAAGAAACAAAAGCTGTTAATGGGAACTTAAATAGGTGAAAATGGGTTGGCTGAATTATTAAGCGACAACACAGTGTAGAGCTGGAGGAACACAGCAGGCCAGGCAGCATCCGAGGAGCAGTAAAGTTGTCGTTTTGGGTTGGAACCCTTCTTCAGAAATTCTACGCTGTGTTGTCTCTGACTCCAGCATCTGCAGTTCTTGCTATCTCTGGCTGAATTATTCAGTTGAAATTGATTGGATAGCTTGTTTTTCTTGTTTCATTCACTTCTGCACATCACATCTTTCTCTCACCCCTCCTGTTCCTGTGGCTTGTGCCCAATTGTTAATACGTGACTTGCCTTTTAGCTGCTTGGACCAGTTCCTAAACCACCTGATGGCTCCCAAAGGTATCTCCTGGAGGGATCTCCACCTAACATGGTCAGACGGTGGAGTAGTGGTATTGTCATGGGGTTAGCAATCCGACGATCCAAACTCGTGTTCTGGGGGCACTAGTTCAAATCCTGCCGCGGCGACTAGTGGAATTTAAATTAAATCAGTCTCTATAGTAGTGAAACCACGGTCAACTTTCATAAAAACCCACCTGATTCAGTAATATTGTTTGGGGGAAGAAAATCAGCGGTTTTTACCTAATTTGGTCTACATATGACTCCAAGTGTGCAGCGATGTGATTGACTCTTAATTGCTATTTCAAAGGGCAGTTAGGATTGGTTACAGCACCCACATCACATTCACAAGTAACAAAATGTCTTCAGTGTTGTGAGCAGAACTGCCCCCTGAATACAGATTAAATGTGCCGCTGTTTGAAACATTTCCCTTCGAATTAGAGACAGACCATTCAGACCAATTAATCCATGCTGGAATACTGGGTTCCACACAAATCCTCTCCCATTCCATTAGCTTCATCTCAGCTGTTCAGCTTCTGTTTCTTTCTATTACTTTATTGCTCATGTACTTTCCTTTCAAAAGTATCTAAATTATTTGTGGTTGCACAGCAGTTCAGTGGTTAGCACTGCTGCTTCACAGCGCTAAGAACCTGGGTTCAGTCCCACCCTTGGGTGACTTACTGTATGGGGTTTGCACATTCTTTTCATGTCTGTGTGGGTTTCCTCTAAGTGCTCTGGTTCCCTCGAGCAACCCAAAGATGTGAAGGTTTGGTGGATTGGCCATACTAAATGGACCATAGTATCCAGGGATGTGAAGACGAAGTGGATTTGTCATGGGGAATGCAGGGTTACAGGAATATGATGGGGTAGTTGGGGGTTGGGGAGGAGGTCTGGGTCAGATGCTGTTATGAGGTTCAGTGCTGACTTGGGGCAAAAGGTCTGTTTTCACACTGTAAGGATTTTGTAATTTGCTATTGTCATTCCAGATATAGCAGGATCCATACCTTCTGACTGAAGGTATTTCTCCTTCAGACCACATTTGTACTTTTGTGAGCATTTTGGGCCCCATATCTAAGGATGGATGTGCTGGCATTAAAGGGAGGTTCTAGATGAAGTTTACCCGAATGATCCCAGGGATGAAGGGCTTGTCATATGAGGAGCAGCTGAGGACACAGTGCCTGTACTTTATGGAGTTTGGGAGGATTGGGGTCGGTGGAGGTTGGGGGGTGCGGTTTCTCATTTGAAACTTATAGAATACCGAGAGGCCTGGATAGGGTCAATGTGGAGAAGACGTTTCCACTGGTAGGAAAGAATAGGACATGAGAGCACAGCCTCAGAGTGAAGGGATGACTCATTAGGACTGAGATGAGGTGGAATTTTCTGGCGAGAGGGTGGTAAATTTGTGGAACTGCTTGCTGCAGAAGGCTGTGGAGGCCAAGTCATTGATTGTAATTAAAACAGATCTTTTTTCATTTGTTAATGGGATGAGGACATCGCTGGCCAGGCAGCATTTATTGCCCAAGCCTAATTGCTCAGAGGGCACCTGAGAGTCAACCACATTGCTGTGGGTCTGGAGTCACATGTAGACCAATCCAGGTAAAGATGGCAGTTTCCTTCCCTGAAGGACATTAGATAGTTTAGGTTGAATTAGATTTATTGTCACGTATTTTGGAATACAGTGAAAAGTGCAAAGAGACATCACTCTCTGGCACCACCTTGGATTTCTGAATAAATAGTAAGAATCAAAGCAATAGATTTGGAATTTGGTCGGTTTTGTCCATCTGATGAGGTCTGGTCAAGAGCTCAGCTCTGTCTCACCGACTTAGCCGCCGTCTCTTTGGACCTCGCTCCTGATGGTGCAGATTAACCATGCCCTGGAGCTGGTCTCTTGCGCTGCTCGTGTGGCAACGTCCAAGCTGAGTGCTACTCTGGGCTCTACCATGCCTCGGAACTGGGCTTCTCTGGATTCAGAAACATATCAACCGTTGTTGAACGGTGAAGCAGATTCATTAGGCTAAAAGGCCTAATTCTGCGTCTATATTTTATGATCTTCAAGTCCAGTAGAACATAGAACAGTACAGCACAATACAGGCCCTTCGGCCCACGATGTTATGCTGAGCTTTTACCCTAATCCCAAGGCCTGTCTAACCTCCACCCCTACCTTATACTATCATCCACACGCCTCTCTAATAGCCGCTTAAATGCCCCTAATGAGGCCGACTCCACTGCCCTCTCCAGCAATGCATTCCACACCCCTATCACTCTCTGAGTGAAGAACCTACCTCCAATGTCTCCCCTATATCTACCCCCACTCACTTTAAACTGTGCCCCCTCGTAATAGCTACCTCCACCCTAGGAAAAAGTCTCTGGCTGTCCACTCTATCTATACCTCTGATCATTTTGTATGCGCACCATGTTGAATATTTTCCGTCCACTACCACTCTTTGGATTCAGAATTGGCTGTCCTTTAGAAGACAATCTGCCACATTTCCCCCTATCCCACGCCTCCTTACCTTCTGCATGAGTGTACCTTGGGGAAACTGATAAAACTCCTTACTTAAATCCATGAATGCCACATCCACTGCTCTGCCTTCAGCCACGTGTTTGGTCTCTTCAACGTAGATTATTAGTGATTAATTTCTAACTGTAGTCACAAGTTTGGATGTTTCCACTTGTGGAAATATCTGCATGTTGGGATTGATGTGTGAACAGAACAACACGGGCAGCAGAGTTTTGGATAAGTGGAAGGTGAAAGATAGGAGAATGATCAGAAATGTGCCAGAGAAGTGAAAGTGACGCTCAGTATGTTTGACAGCATCTTAAGCTAAGTTAATATTTCAGGTCTGTAATGTTTAATCCGGTTCTCTCTGCACATGCGGTCTGACCGACTGAACTTTTCCGGCATTATCAGTTATTATTTCAGTTTTCCAGTATCTGCAGTGTTTTGCTTGTGTGTGTCTGTGTTACGCATTGACGGTATGGGTCAGATTTTATGAAGATTCAATTAGAAAGCTTCTTGACACAGAAACCCGGATTTTAGCAGGTGAAAGAAATTGACTTTTTTTTTATTATGTCAGATTCTCCAGCATCAGCAGTTCCTACCGTCTCTGACATTTTTTATTATTCAGTCATGGGACATGGACAGCGCTGGCTTGCCAGCATTTTATTGCCTGTCCCTTGTTACCTTTGACTCCAATCCACAGCCCAAATCATGTTCCCCCCCCCCCCCCAAGTAAATTTTAGGGTCGTGTCCCTGTCTCTGAGTGAGGACTTCCATGTTCCAGTAGTCAAGGAAGGTGTGCTTTTAATGAGGTGGAACGTGTTCCGTTACAAGGTGTAAATTCTTCCATTACACACCCGTGGCAAGTCCCACCAATGGAGAGATTTCTGTTTTGCGGTGTAGCAGGAAACTGAAGCTTCTGTCATCACCAGCTATTGCTCCAGGCGCAACCTTTCCATATGTGCCCTGTCAAACCCTGCAGGATGTTTCAATAAGGTCACCTCTCATTTCACAACATGCAGCTGAAAGTTGGCATTGTGACAGCAGTTTGAACTCTTCTATTTGGGGAAGGGGTGGTAATGCCTCAGTTGGTTGGACGGATGGAATAGCTCAAATTGCCGCTACAAGTTCAGAGTGGGCCATTCGGCCCCTCTTTCCTGCTCTGCTGCCCAGTCAGCAAACGGCTGATCTGATACGTGGCCTCAACTCCACATTCCCGCCAGTAACCACCAGCGAGTCAGGGATGTTGCTCAATTCCCATTCCAGTTTCTTTGGAAGGGACCTGCATCCATTCCCTGTTCTTGGGGAGGTTGTGGTGCTCAGGTTCGAACCCGCCTTCACCCCAAGAACTGTGTTTTCCAGTTTGTTGTGTTGGTTGCACATTCGTGTGTAACTTCGAATTCCAGCACATGGTTGTTTGTTGCAATCATTCTCTGATGAGAATTTTGTGTTTGTTTGCAGCCTGGAAAGTCTCACCCAGCTTGTGTGTAGCCTTAAGGAGAGACTGGGAACACCTGACTATGAAATGGTGGGTATAGCAACATTTAGCTGCCTTGTTTATCTTTGTTCTTTCACAGACATCATTGGCAAGGTTAGCATCTATTGCCTGTTTGTTGCTCTTCAGAGTAGCTAAAAATCAAACACATCCACCACCGACACTCAGTAGCAGTAATGTGTGCAGTATGTACTATCTGCAAGATGCGCTGTAGAAATTCACCAAAGATTCTTAGACAGCACCTTCCAAACCCGTGACCATTTCCGTCCAGAAGGCCAAGGACAGCAGATATAAAGGGAACACCACCACCTTCAGGTTCCTTTCTGAGGCAGTCACCATCCTGACTCGGAAATACATTACTGTTTCTTCAGTGTCGCTGGGTCAAAATCCTGGAATCCCCTCCCTTTTGGCATTGTGAGACCACTTGGAGCATGTGAACTGCAGCAGTTCAGTTAGGAAGCTCACCACCACCTTCTCAAGGGCAACTAGAGACCGGCAATAAATGCTGGCCCAGCCAGAGATACCCATTTCCCATGAGTGAATAAACAGAAAATCATTTCTATTTTGAACGTAAAGATTGAATCTGCTTCTACCACCCTCTCAGGCAGCCCATTCTACATCCTGATTCACCGTGTATACAGAAATATTTCCTCACATTCCCTCTGGTTCTTCTATCAATTAGTAAAAATCTGAGACCCCTAGTGATCGACCTGTTCACCATTTTTTTTACCCCCTGCTGATAAATTTCTGCCGAGGCTCCCAGGCTGGATTGTGATTTTACATCTTCAGTAATTTGCAGAATCTCCCCTGAATGGTGATCGTTAAGGCACAAAGCTAAGCAGCCAGGACCAGAGGGCTGGTTGATCGTGAAAGCAGCACAACAGAGTTGGGTCTAGGCCCGAAATGTCAGCTTTTGTGCTCCTGAGATGCTGCTTGGCCTGCTGTGTTCATCCAGCTTCATACTTTGTTATCTTGGATTCTATGCTTGGCCGCATTCATGTGGTACCCTCTCCACAAACCCACATTCAAGGCCCAGCAAAGTTAGAACAAATGTCTGTGCCTCTGAATGTTTCTGGATTCATGAGCTTGCTGAATCATCAGAGAAATGGGTGGCTGGGTTGTATCTGGAACTGTACAGTTTCAGCCTCTTCAGTGTACAAGCTAGAGGAAGCTTCACCGTATCACATGGAAAAATGGCTGAACAGATTTTGGAGTTTAGAAAAACAAGAAATAATTAAAAGATAAAAGATCCTAAGTGAACTTGAGAGGGTGGAGGCTAATCGGATGTTTCCCCTCATGAGACAGCTAGAAGATACATATTTTTAAGTAGGACAGCCTTAATTTAAAGACTGAAATGAGAACTTTATTTTTTTATTTTTTCTCTAAGCATCATAAGTGTTTGGAATTCTCAACTGTAGTGGGTAGTGGAGGCACTGAATATATTCAAGGTTGAGTTAGATTTTGAATCGACTAGAGTCTAGGGTTGCTGGGAGCAGACAGGTGAGTGGAGCTGAGACAACATCAGATCAGCCATGATCCTATTGAATGGTGAAGTAGGCTCAAGAGGTTGAAAAGCCTAAACCAGTTGTAATTCCTTACAATCTTGCCCATGTGTTCATGCACAGATGTGGGTGTCTGATTGAGTGGCTGTCTGATTGTACAAGTGTCAGTCTTAACCCCTATTTGTAAGTGTATTTGTCGAAACCAGTTTCTTATTACTGCACTGAGTAATGCTCTTGGCTTGGTTTTTATTTACAGGTTCACCAGGCTGGGCTAACATGCGACTATTCCGAACTTCCGCACCACATCAGCACAGAGGAAGAGATAGACAGACACATGTCTGCTGTAAAACGGCTACTTAAAGTTTTACCCAGGCCAACTCTAATTACCATTGCAAGGTATGTAATAGATTACAAAAGCAAAGCGCAGCGGATCCTGGTGACCTGCAATGAAATCAGAAAATACTGGAAACCCAGATCAGGCAGCCTCTGAGGGTGAGAAAATAAAGTTAGCATGAAAGGTCACTTACCTGATCCGTTAATTCTGTCACTCTCTTTGCAAATGCTCCCAGACCTGCTGACTATTTCCAGCATTTTCTGCTTTTATTTGTTCATAGAATGCCTCAGTACCATGGGTGCAATCCTGTACGTGCCCTGAAGGAGAGGTGTTCTGAGCCATGGTCTTTCATTCTGCCAGTGAATATCCATATCACGGGAACACAGAAACAGGAGCACTTCCTCGAATTTGCTAGCCAGTGAAGCTATGACTGATCTATGGGCTAAACCCAATCTCAAAACTTCCACCCACATACTTTGCAAAGCAAAACAGGATCAATCTCAGTGTTAAAACTAGCCATTAATCTAGCATTGAATTCTGGTTGTACAGAGTTCCAGTTTTCTGCTAATGGTGGGTATAGCAACATGTAGCTGCCTTGTTTTATCTTTGTTCTTTCATGGACATCATTGGCAAGGTTAGCATCTATTGCCTGTTTGTTGGTCTTCAGAGTAGCTAAAAATCAAACACATCCACCACTGATGCTCAGTAGCTCATGAACCACTGTATATAAAAAAAAGTCGCCCCTCCATGTCTTTTTTTTAATCTTTCTCCTCTCACCTTAAAAAAAAATGCCACCAACTCTTGAAATCCCCCACTCTAGGGAAGAGACACCAGCCATTCGCCTGATCTATGCCTGTCATGATTTTGAAAACCTCAGTAAGGTGTTTGAGAAAAAGAAGGGGAGTAGTCCAGTGTGACTTGAGTCAATGTCTATTCCTCAATCATTAAAATAAATTATTTGATCACTGAGAATGAGCTTTTTGTGGGAGCTTGCTGTGCATGAAATGGCTGCCTCGTTTGCTATATTGAAAGAATGAACGGCCATTCTTACCAGTTGTTCTGTGTAAACCTGGAATCATGTAATCATAGCTCAGTTGGCTGGACAGCTGGTTTGCAATGCAGAGTGACACCAGCAGTGTGGGTTCGATTCCTGCACCGGCTGTGTTGATTGTGAAGGATTCTTCTTCTCAACCCCTCCCTCACCTGAGGTGACCCTCAGGTTAAACCACCACGTTGCCTGTCTCTAATGAGAGGGCAGCCCTGTCGCTTGGTAAGTCTATATGGCAACTTTGCCTGTGATAATCGAGAGGTGTCCATGCTCAGTTTGTTGTCTGTTAGCTGTACAAACCTTGCATTACTCTGAGTGCCTTTGGTTATATTAAACATAAACAACAAGCCAATGGTTTATGTTGCTGTTAAATGTTTTCTCGTAACTTTTCCTGAGAATGTTTCTGCCTCTTGCAGTACGCGTGGAGCAGATTGTCATTTCATGTGGAGATGTTGTGCTGTACTCTTGTTTCAGGTCCAGTCTAGATGATTACTGTCCATCTGAACAGGTGGACTCTATCCAGGAGAGGATGTTAAAGGTGCTACGTTGGTGCTACGGGACATTAGATGTCCACTTAGAATACTGAATTTGTCAGACTCCCGTCTGAACTGGAGAGGGTGCACAGCCTTTTCTCTCATTTCCAGATGAAAGCATTAAGATGAGAGCAGCAGGAGGCTATTCAACCCATCAGGGCTGCTTCATCACCAACAACAATTAGAGACGATCTTGGGTTTCGACTCCGCTTTCTAAAGCAAATTTTATTTAATAAATAAGTTGTAATTTTCACAACGACACTGTGGTCTTGATCTTTATTTCAACAGTCTTGCTGTTAAAGTTAGCAGTTTTATTTAGCAAGCGAATTTTTTTTTAAACTTACAGATATCTACAGCACAGGAGAAGGCCATTTAGCCCATCAACCCTGTGCTGACCCCGTGAAAGGATGTTCTTGTCTGTTACTCTGTCAGTTTGTCATCTTCAGGAAGCTGTCCAACAGGCTTGTAAAATTATTTTTACAACATCAACTTCTCAGTTGAGCGGATGAGGTAATTTTTGAATGGAAATCGTTCCTCCTCTTCTCCCCTTTTTAAATCTTGTCCCAGTGATATTTGGATCGCATTTCCAAATGTTGTTAATGCAGTGTCCAGAGGAAATAGTTCTTCTCTATCAGAATTTCTCACCATCTTGAAAACCTCAGTGATGACACCTGTTGACCATCTCTCTTCTAAGGAGAACACTATGATTGTGGACAAGTTCCTCTGATAAACAATTCCTCTCATTCCCAGTAGCATCCTGATAAACTTCGTCTGTTTCTATTCCAAGTGTGAGTGAAGTTGGTCACAATGCATTAAATTTCTGATCAGCAAGTGCAGGTCTGCTGGGCTCTATTTCTCCCCAAACAAGAGAGTGTGGTGTAGTTGTAATATTATTGGATTAGTAATCTAGAGATAGTAGGAACTGCAGATGCTGGAGAATCTGAGACAACAAGGTGTAGAGCTGGATGAACACAACAGGCCAAGCAGCATCAGAGAAGCAGGAAGGCTGACTTTTCTGAAGAAGGGGTTAGGCCAGAAACATCAGCCTTCCTGCTCTTCTGATGCTGCTTGGCCCTGCTGTGTTCATCCAGCTCTACACCTTGTTATCTCTAGTAATTTAGAGGCCCAGGTTTGGGCCTTGGGGACCCACGCACAAATCCCATCCAATTGAAAAGAAATAAAGTTGGTCTCAGCTCAGTAACAGCAACCCTGAAGCTTCACTGACAGTGCCTTCAAAAACATACAGCCTTTACCTTTCTCTATGCTACGGATCTCCAGAACCACCTAGAAGGATAAGGGTAACAGATACATGGGAGCACCTGCATGTTGTACTCACAACCCCTCACCATTCCTTACTTGGAAATGGATCATCAATCCTTTAAAGTTGCTGCATCAAAATCCTGGAACATCTTCCAAACATCACTGTGGCTATAACTAATCCCCGAGGTCCGCAGAGGTTTACGAAGGTGGTTCACCATCATCTTCTAGATCCAAAGAATAAAGAAAAGAGTTCTCATCTAATTGGATCAGCACTTCAGCAGGAGGATATTTTTGCTTGTTATTTTTTACTCAATGCATCTTTTAATGTATTTTGCCTGCCAACTAGGGACTTCTTTTTGATGGAAAAATGCCTTAGCCGTAGCAAGTTTTCATAGTAAATGTAACATTATTCAAACTCCTAAAACACTCCAACTCTCAATGAGTTATCCATATTGTCTTGAGTTTAACCAAATATGAATTGACACATTCTGTAAATGTGGTTGGAAAATGTTTGAAGCTTGGGTATCTTCATAATTTTCCAATTGAATGTCACGATTCTTGGTGAACTTGTACTTATTTAAGATCTCCTGTTGATGTGTATTCTTCATGCGATGAGTTCTAACTCAACAATATATGGAAGTTTGGGAAGTTATGATCTTGGAAGTAATCAATAGTTCTTATTAAAACATTTGAAATCCCAATTATTTACAAAGAGAATGTAGCACGGTAATATTCCATAGTTAAAATTGAAGAAATTTTACAATACAAGAGCCAAACTAGTAAAGCAATCACAAAATACTATCTTGGGTACTGCCTATACTCTAAAACCCTGGATCGATATAAGATGAATGTGAATTAAGAGACAAACTGAAGTTGATTATAAACTATAATTACACCTTAATTGATAGAAATAACATCTTGCAAATTGTTTCCACAGATCGTTCAACATATAGGTCATCAATCTCCATCATGAAAGACATTAAAAACTCTTGTCTTCCTCACCAAGAATTTCAGCTCCTTGCCTTCTACAATTGAGCTTGATTTCCAGCCAACAGCAGCACATGATCAAGCTGAGTTCCACAAGTACCATCTTCACCAAGAAAAGGACACGTCTGCAGAACCTGCCCAATTGGTCAGGATGACATAGAACGACTAATGTCGTTTTCCAATAACAGACATAACCGCAGCTTTTGTTTCTATCCTGACTTCTTCAGCCTGCCTGTACTGCACTACTGAAGTTAACAACTGCTACTGCTGACCTCTGGTGACTTCAATATGTTTTCAACAAGGTTCAGTCTCCCTCGGTGTTCTGGTTTCCAATTGCAGTTTCAGTTTTCATACCCTGAGAACTTCAGAGGGTCAGTGGACCTTTTTACTTAGGCTCAATATCAAAGATTAAAAGGTGCCAAACCTCAAAGTCCTTGACAAAATGGAGGCGTGGAGGAGGAAAATAGCTACTGATATTGTCCACATTTTTACTGGAATGTCGTGTTTACAAATCCTACCCCTTTTTCAATTCTTTTGACTGTGATTTACCTTATGTTTGCCAATAATCTTTATTTAATGAATAGCCACGCTCTATTGTGCAACATTTGGGTGGCCGCTGGCAGGGCTTAAGCAGTGGGAATGATAATCTAAACAGCAGAGGAATGTAACATTCTTTCAATCCTATCTGCAAGGATTGTATTGTCTCTCCATTTTTAAGGAGATAAAGGATAAACTACATTCAAAAATTGAAGAAGGACCATAGCAGACTCACAGCATCTATCTGCCTAGTTGGAGTGAAACTAGTGGAAATTAAAACTTTTCAAGTAAATCTTATTTTCAGAATATTTCTGCAAAGGATAACATTTCACTAGAGGGAGCCAGACATTGTTTTATAACTTGGATTGAAAATTAAATCTCCTTTCTAGTTACTCTCTGACAATTTGTTATTCATCATCCAGGACTTAACATTTGCAGTTTTGCTATGACTGCTGCTGGGTTGTGACTTTGTCACTTGCTGCAATAATATGCTGGCCAGTATTGCATATGTGATCCTGACCCTGTGCCTGAGAGAGTTTCTCTATATATTGTTAATACACTTTAAAGGTGATGGATAAATGAATGCTTATTCACCATGTTAGTTGCCATTGAGAAAATGGTGATAAGCTACCTTCTGGAACCTCTGAAATCTATGTGGTGAAAATACTTCCACACAAACGGTGATATCGTTCCACTTTAGGGTGGTGTGTGGCTTGGAGGTGTACGCAGTGGTGTTCCCATGTATCTGCTTCTCTTGTCTTTCTAGTTATAGAGGCCATGGCTTTGGAGTGTGCTGTCAGAATAACCTTGGTGAGTTGCTACAGTGCATCTCGAAGATGGTGTGCACTACTGGCACTGTGTTTTAGTGGTCATCATCATCAGGTCTGAGAGAGGTATGGCATGGAAGCTATTTTGTTCCTCCACGTCTCCTCTCATTTTGTCATGGACTTTGTGGTTTGGCACCTTGTAATCTTTGATATAGAGCCTAACTGAAAAGGGAAAGTGGTCCTCTTAAGTTCTAAGGGTGTGAAAACTGAAATTGGAATTCAATCCAACTTGTCCAAGCTGACTAGATATCCTAAATAATCTAGTCCCTTTTGCCAGCATTTGGCCCATATCTTTCTAAACCCTTCCTATTCATTTACCCATCCAGATGGCTTTTAAATGTTGAAATTATACCAACCTCCACCGCTTTCTCTGAGAGCTCATTCCAAACACACATCACCCTCTGTGTGAAAAGGTCCCTTTTAAATCTTTGCCCTCTGACCTTAAACCTTCACCCTCTAGTTTTAGACTCTCCCACCCTACAGAAAAGATCTTGGCTGTTCTCCCTATCCATGGTGTGCATTATTCTATAAGGTCACCCCTCACCCCCTGACGCTCTGGGAAAAATAACCCCAGGCTATTCAGGCTTTCTCCACAACTCAAGCCCTCCAACCCTTGCAACATCCTTGTAAATTGGAGAACATTTAAAGTGACAGATGGGGAGCCAATCAAAACCCTTGTGCATAAATCTGATTTTTCTCTCAACAGGTGATTCTCCCTCCTCTCGGAAAGATGTTGTGAAACCTGAAAGGGGTTCAGAAAAGATTTAAGAGGATGTTGCCAGGATTGGAGGGTTTGAGCTAGAGGAGAAGCTGAATAGGCTGGGGCTATTTTCGCTGGAGCGTCGGAGGCTGAGGAGTGACCTTGTAGAGATTTATAAAATTATGAGGGGCAAGGATGGAGTGAACACCTTTTCTCTGGGATGGGGGAGTCTAAAACTAGAGGGCAAAAGTTTAAGTTGAGAGGGGAAAGACTTAAAAGGACAAAGGGACAACATTTTCACACAGAGCGTGGGTGGTGCGTGTATGAAATGAGCTGCCAGAGGACGTGGTGGAGGCTGGTACAACAACAGCATTTAAAAGGCATCTGGATCAGTATATGAATAGGAAAGATTTAGAGGGAAAGGGCCAAATGCTGGCAAATGGGGCTAGATTTATTTCGAATATCTGGTCAACATGGACATGTTGGGCCGAAAGGTATGTTTCTATGCTTTGATGTGCTGATCTCCTGCCACAATCTGAGGGCGACCCTTTTCCCCACCCCCAGCACACCAAGAGAGAGTGTATGCATTGTTCAAGTCATTTGTCCCGAGGTATTCTATAAATGTCATACAAACAAGACAATCATACATAT
This sequence comes from Stegostoma tigrinum, assembly GCF_030684315.1. Classification (NCBI taxonomy): domain Eukaryota; kingdom Metazoa; phylum Chordata; class Chondrichthyes; order Orectolobiformes; family Stegostomatidae; genus Stegostoma; species Stegostoma tigrinum. The sequence goes on from NC_081355.1 coordinate 5,216,026, forward strand.
CCTAATGTTATAAAGAGCAGTGTCTAGGTTAAAACAAAAATATGGAGGAAACCAATCCATGGATGTAGATGTTTGCCATTAACTTTCAAGCTATGTCAAGCCTTCCCAATGGCAGTTTGGGAACTGTCTACTTTAGCCTCTAGATGGAGCTTCACAAGCTGTTTTCACACTGTTCTTGCAACTACAGCTGCAAAGATCCTCCTCAGCAATCCTCACCTGGATAGTCATAATTTCAGAAAAACTACTCTGCTCAACCTTTGTTTCAGTCTTAATAGGTTTCTTTCTCTCTCTTCATAGACGGTTTCTTCTGCTCCTACCACCAGTCCTCGCACCTGGGTCAGCAGACTCAGTTATATAAGAAATTGCTGCTCTCCATATCTGTGCCAACAAGGAGAGGGAAGTTCCCTTAATCATAGATTCCCTACAGTGTGGAAACAGGCCATTCCACCCATTGAATCAACACCAAGCCCAGCACCGAAACACTATTCACTTGAAACCAACTCCGTTGGGCAGCGTATTTTGTTTGAGTGTCTAACGTCAGAAGCCGCTGCTCCACTCAGAACACCAGCTGAGAGCCGACAGTCCCAGGAGAATGTCAGTGGAAGCATGATGGTGAGTCCTGTTCCAGCGGTGGTGATATGGTGAAGGAACCTAAGGCTGGTCAACTGCTTCATACCAGTGACAGCAGGAACATGGATCCAGGCCCATGGCTGAGCACTTAACAAGAAGAATGTAAAGTTGAACTTTATTTCTTTACTTTCTGCCTTTACGTTCTATGCTTTGGTTTATTTTCTGCATTTTGGAGGATGGGGACACTACAGAACACTTTTCACCGTATTTGTAACAAAACAGAAGCAACAATCAAATCATCAAATCAACTAACCCACTCAGGAAGCATTGCTGGTGACGTTTCGGGAATCTCTGGAGTCAAGGAGGGTGCTAGATGACTGGAGAGCTTGAAATACTCCTTTTTGACCATCTCTGGGGTGTTTTGCCAATTTTTATGAAACGCAGTATAACGAAAGGTGTTGCTGTAAAGTATGGATTTAAATGTAACTCTGAGGAAGAGTTGTTCTGGACATGAAACATTAACTCTGTTTCTCCTTCCATAGGTGCTGCCAGACCTGCTGAGTTTCATCATCACTCTCTATGTTTGAATTCAAAGTTCTGGCTTGGCTCCTCTTCATGGAATTATCACGCTACACTACGTGAAGACAAAATCTTAAGTGAAATGTTTCATATTATGTGGAATTATAAAGAATTTTACAGTAACAGGCTATTCAACGCAACTACTCCTTTCCAGCTTCTAACTGCTACATGGATCTTCTCCTATCTTACCGTATCTCACCCCATCATCATATAATTTCTTCCTTGTAGTCTCATCGAGATTCTCATCAAATGCATCAATGTTACTCACCTCAGCCTCTCCACATACTCCACATTCTCTGGATAAAGAAGCTTTTCCCAAAATCTCTACTGGATTCACGACAAATTTATATCCACTACCCTTAGTTTTAGACTCCAACACAGTTGGAAATATAAAAGCAAACTACCACAAATGCTGGAGATCTGAAATGAAAACAGGAAGTGCTGGAGAATTAAGTGAAAATGTCTCTACCTGGACCCTTCCAAATCCGTCCATAAGTTTAAAGATCTCTATGAATGCATATTTCAGTTTTGTTTCCTAAAGAAAAGAGCATCAGTCTGTTCAGTCTTTCCTGAGGTGCACAACCTTTCAGTTCTGACACTATTCCTTGAATATCTTTTTGTTAACCAGTAGTGCTCAGAACAATGCAATTCCTTAGAATATTGTTTGGACCATATTCAACGTCATTTGAATGTCATTTCTCTTCACTGCCTTTTTCGTCACATTTCTGAATTTCTACAGTGAGATAAGGACACATTTAAGCAAGTGTTATTTACCATACAGATATCTATGAAGCTGGTGCTCTATCGTAGAATCCCTATAGCATGGGAGTAGGCCATTTGAACAACCAAGTCCACATCCACCCTCTGAAGAGCATTCCACCCAGAGCCACCCCCTACTCTGTAATTCTCACAGCTAACTCATCCATCCTTGCACACTATGGGCAATTTAGCATGGCCAATCCACTCAATTGGCACATGTTTGGACCGTGGGAGAAAACCGGAGCACCTGGAGGAAACCCACACACACGGGGGGTGGGGGGGGTGGAGGGGGGATCATGCAAACTCCACACAGACAGTTGCCTGAAAGTAGTATTGAACCTGGGTCCCTGGCACTGTGAGGCAGCAGTGCTAACCACTGAGCCACTGTGCCACCTTTTATTAGATTTGTGAATTAATTTGGGAAAGTGTCCAGACAGTTTTTGGTACAATGGACAATTCAGAATTGACAGTCAGAAACTTACTGATGTTATAGGATTATCCTTAAAGACACACCTGACCTCTGATCAGCATCTCTCCGCTGTTACTCAAGATGCTATATCATTTTATTTGATAAATGAAAAAAATGATCTGTAGCACATACCATTGTATTTCCCATACATTTTCTTTTGGAACAGATCACCAGTAAAGTGCTGGAAGATGTCATCAAACATGCAATCCAAGCAGCACCTGCTCAGCAATAACCTACTCAGTGATGCCCAGTTTGGGTTCCACCAGGGCCAGTCAGCTCCTGACCTCATTACAGCGTTGGTTCAAACATGGACACGGAGCTGAATTCCAAAGCTGAGGTAAGAATGTCAGCCCTTGACATCAAGGCAACATTTGCTGAATGTGACATCAAGGAGCCCAAGCAAAACGGGAAACAGGAAAAGAAATTCTCTGCTGGTTGGAGTCATACCTGGCACGTAGGGAGATGGTTGTGGTTGCTGGAAGTCAATCATCTCAGCTTGAGAACAGCTCTGTAGGAGTTCCTCAGGGTAGTGTCGTAGGCCCAACCGTCTTCAGCTGCTTCATCAATCACCTTCCATCATCAGGCCAGAAGAAAGGATGTTCAATGTTCAGCGCCATTCAGATACTGAAGCAGCCCGCTTAAAATGCTGCAAGACCTAGATAATATCCAATCTTGGGCGGATAAGTGGCAAGTAACATTCACACCACACAAATGCCAGGCAATGGTCACCATTGATAAGAGCCAATCTAACCACCACCCCTTGACATTCAAATATATATCCATTTGCTGAATGCCCCCAAGTACCTTGGAAGTTACCATTGTCCAGAAACTGCACTGGACTACTCATATAAATACTGTGAGGGGATCCAGAGCAGGAGCAAGTCATAGGTTAGGAATCTTTTGGAAAGTAGCTTACCTCCTGACTCCCCAAATCCTGCCCACAAACTGAAAAGCACAGGTCAGCAGTGTAATGGAATACTCCCCACTTGCCTGGATGGTGTAACTCTTACAACACTCAAGAAATTTGATACCATCCAGGACAAAGCAGCCCATTGCTTGGCACCACATCTGCAACCATCCACTTACTCCATTGTGGACAATCAGCAATGACAGTGTGCACTGTAACAGAAATTCACTAAAGGTCCTTTCAAACCCATGGCCATTCCACCCAGAAAGACAAGGGCAACAGATACATGGGAACATGTAAATTCCCCTCCAAGACAATCCCCCTACTGACTTGCAAATATATTGTTATTCCTTCAGTGTTGTTGAGTCAAAATCCCGGAAATCCTTCCTGAATGGCAATGTGGATCTACCTACAAAACAGCCATTCTAGAAGACAACTCACCACCACCTACTCAACAGCAGTTAGGGATGGGCAATAAATGCTGGCTCAGTTCACTGCCTGCATCCCATGAGTGAATCTATTGAGATGTCAGTGATGGAATGAAGGGATTTATGGAACCTTAGTAATAAGCCCACATCACATTGGATTTTAGCGGGGATCATCATTTTAGGTCTAGTTTTTGGTGCAGTAGAAAGTAAAGCAGACAACCCCAAACATGCTTACACTCAAAAATGCTCCAGTTGCCTTTATTATCTCTCTGTAAAAAGTTCATATGCATGAGATGAGGGGTTCCCTCCATCTCAATTGCCCTCAATTTCTGAACCAAATCTACTGCAAACAACAAATGCCATAGTATCTGCGATAGAAGGGATGTTGGAAGCATATCTGAGGTGGAGAGACTTGCAGAAATTGTCTCCCACTCCACCTGAAACCCTATTAGGGGTTAAAATTCTGTGAGGAACCTTTCAGTTTTTCTCCGAGGACACTTTGATTTTGAAGACAAGTTGATATTTCAAAGATCTGTGTCCCTAAAGCACATAGTGGTTTGCCCTTTATCACTCAAAATGTTTCAAGCCCTAAAGAACACTGGTACCTATAACCTTTCAGCTTTTAAACTCCAAGGACTGCTGCACAGCTTTTGAAATCCACTGATTAGATTTTGGGCTTGCCTATGAGTTATCATTGAGGTGGGTAATGAGAACTCTGCTGTTATAAAATGAGGACTCCTGTCTTCAATTACTCAGAAATGTTCTTTATACCATTGCTTGAACTGTATAATTCTCTGCGGGATAGAGATTATTGTCATTAAAAGGACACTAAAGGCAGTGTGTGTGAATCAGAAAGTAATAAATGTAAAATTTGAACTCTAAAATCACATTGAGGTGATATTGTGTCCAATCCTACACGTTCATTCTTATTATTCCAATGACCAATTAGGATCAATTGGATCTAATTCTGACTAAGACTGTGTTGAAAAACATTTGTGTTTATTGTGGTGTTTTCCCTAATTGTCACTTCATGTGTCTATCACCAAAGCATCTGTAAGTGTTGTTTGAGATCATTTCCTGCCACAAATCCACATTTTTCTACATATTGTCTCGGGTCTTTCGAATGAGAGAGAACATGCTAACATACAAACGTTTGTCTCAGCACTTGTCTCAGTTAACAACATGTTTTATTGCATGAAAGCAAAAGGTACAATGACATTACTGATTGAACTTGATTACTGGGACAAAAACAGAAATTTCTGGAGAAACTAAGCAGCTCTTGAAACATCTGTGGATAGAAAGCAAAGCTTTCCTCAGAACTAATTATGGGGAATCTCAGGAGCAGTACAGAATAAACTTTTTCCCATTCGTGCCAATTTCAGAATTGCCCTCTGCACCCTAAGATTGTGTGTAACATCAACAGATTGTGTAGAGTTGAATACATTTTCAACTTTAACTCTCTAATGGCCATTAGCTGAGACAACACTTATGGCCCTGAAAATGATCAGTTTAGAAATGAAGTCATAGAGTCATACAGCACAGAAACAGACCCTTCAGTCCAAATCATCCATGCCGACCAGATATCCTCAACTGAACTAGTCCCACTTGCCTGCGTTTGGCCCATATTCCTCTAAACTTTTCCTCTTCATGTACCCATCCAGATAAATGTTGTATTTGTGCCCACAACTACCACTTCCTCTGGCAGATCATTCCATGCATGCAAAACCCTCTAAGTGAAAAAGTTCCCCTCAGGCCCCTTTTAAATCTTGCCCCGCTTGGTTTAAACCTATGCCCTGTAGGTTTGGACTCCCCCAGCCTGGGAATAAGACCGTGACTACTCACCTTATCTATGTCCCTCATGATTTTGCAAACCTTGACAAGATCACCCCTCAGCCTAAGACATGTCAGGAGTCCTGGATAATTTCAGAATGTCGCTCAATGCAATGCAAATATTGACGATTTCCTCTGCTGGTCACAAATGAGATGGAATATTGCCATTTTATTTTCAAACCTGGAAATGTTAGGCAACATCATTTCACATAAGCATTGAAACAGAGAATCATAGAAAATAGGAGTATGACTTGGGCCTTCAAGCCTGCTCCACCATTCAATAGACAAGAGACAATAGACAATAGGTGCTGGAGTAGGCCATTTGGCCCTTCGAGCCAGCACTGCCATTCATTATGATGATGGCTGATCATCCACAATCAGTATCCTGTTCCTGCCTTATCCCCATAACCCTTGATTCCACTACCTTTAAGAGCTCTATCCATCTCTTTCTTGAAAGTATCCAGAGAGTTGGCGTCCTCTGCCTTCTGGGGCAGAGCATTCCATATATCCACCACTCTCTGGGTGAAGAAGTTTCTCCTCAACTCTGTTCTAAATGACCTACCCCCTATTTTTAAACTGTGTCTTCTGGTTCTGGACTCACCCATCAGAGGAAACAAGCTTCCTGCCTCCAGAGTGTCCAATCCCTTAATAATCTTACACGCCTCAATCAGATCCCCTCTCATCCTTCTAAACTCGAGTGTATACAAGCCCAGTCGCTCCAATCTTTCAACATATGATAGTCCCACCATTCCGGGAATTGACCTCATGAACCTACGCTGCACTCCCTCAATAGCAAGAATGTCCTTCCTCAAATTTGGAGACCAAAACTGCACACAATACTCCAGGTGCGGTCTCACCAGGGCCCTGTACAGCTGCAGAAGGACCTCTTTGCTCCTATGCTCAATTCCTCTTGTTATGAAGGCCAGCATGCTATTAGCTTTCTTCACTACCTGCTGTACCTGCATGCTTGCTTTCATTGGCTGATGTACAAGAACACCTAGATCTCGTTGTACTTCCCCTTTACCTAACTTGACTCCATTTAGATAGTAATCTGCCTTCCTGTTCTTGCCACCAAAGTGGATAACCACACATTTATCCACATTAAACTGCATCTGCCATGCATCTGTCCACTCACCTAGCCTGTCCAAGTCACCCTGTATTCTCATAACATCATCCTCACATTTCACACTACCACCCAGCTTTGTGTCATCAGCAAATTTGCTAATATTACTTTTAATGCTTTCGTCTACATCATTAATGTATATTGCAAACAGCTGCAGTCCCAGAACTGAACCTTGTGGTACCCCACTGGTCACGGCCTGCCATACCGAAAGGGACCCGTTTATCACTACTCTTTGCTTCCTGTCAGCCAGCCAATTTTCAATCCAAGTCAGTATTTTGCCCCCAGTACCATGTGCCCTAATTTTGCTCACTAATCTCCTATGCGGGACTTCATTAAAGGCTTTCTGAAAGTCCAGGTACACTACATCCACTGGTTCTCCCTCGTCCATCTTCATAGATACATCCTCAAAAAATTCCAGAAGATTAGTCAAGCACGATTTCCCCTTCGTAAATCCATGCTGACTCTGACCTATCCTGTTACTGCTATCCAGATGAGTCATAATTTCATTTTTGATAATTGACTCCAGCATCTTTCCCACCACAAACATCAGGCTAACCAGTCTGTAATTTCCTGTTTTCTCTCTCCCTCCTTTCTTGAAAAGTGGGACAACATTCGCCACCGTCCAATCCACAGGAACTGATCCTGAATCTATAGAACATTGGAAAATGATTACCAATGTGTCCACAATTTCTAGAGCCACCTCCTTAAGTACCCTGGGATGCAGACCATCAGGTCCCGGGGACTTATCAGCCTTCAGACCTAACAGTCTATCCAACACCATTTCCTGCCGAATATAAATACCCTTCAGTTCGTCCATTACCCTCGGTCCTTCAGCCACTACTGCATCTGGGAGATTGCTTGTGTCTTCCCTAGTGAAGACAGATCCAAAGTACTATTCAACTCTTCTGCCATTTCCTTGTTCCCCATAACAAATTCACCCGTTTCTGACTTCAAGGGCCCAATTTTAGTCGTAACCATTTTTTTTCTTTTCACATACCTAAAAAAGCTTTTACTATCCTCCTTTATATTTTTGGCCAGTTTTCCTTCATAGCTCATTTTTTGCTCTGTTTATTGCCTTTTTAGTTATCCGCTGTTGTTCTTTAAAAACTCCCCAGTCCTCCGGCTTCCCACTCATCTTTGCTATGTTATGCCTCTTTTCTTTAATCTTTATACAGTCCTTAACTTCCCTCGTCAGCCACGGCCGCCCCTGCCTCCCCTTAGGATCTTTCTTCCTCTTTGGAATGAACTGATCCTGCACCTTCTGCATTATATCCAGAAATACCTGCCATTGTTGTTCCACTGCCATCCCTGTGAGGGTACTGTACCACTGAACTTTGGCCAGCTCCTCCCTCATAGCTCCATAGTTCCCTTTATTCAACTGCAATACTGACACTTCCGATTGTCCCTTCTCCCTCTCAAACTGCAGATTAAAACTTATCATATTATGGTCACAACCTCCTAATGGGTCCTTTACTTTGAGGTCCCTGATCAAATCCGGTTCATTGCACAACACCAGATCCAGAATTGCCTCCTCCCTGGTAGGCTCCGGTACAAGCTGTTCTAAGAATCCATCTCGGAGGCACTCTACAAACTCCCTTTCTTGGAGCCCAGTACCATCCTGATTCTCCCAGTCTACCCGCATGTTGAAATCTCCCATAACAACTTTAGTGATACCTTTGTGACAGGCCAATTTCAACTCTTGATTCAACCTGCACCCTACCTCCTGACTACCGTTTGGGGGCCTGGAGATAACTCCCATTAGGGTCTTTCTACCCTTAGAATTTCTCAGCTCTATCCATACTGACTCTACATCTCCTGATTCTATGCCCCCCCCCCCCCTCGCAAGGGACTGAATATCATTCCTCACCAACAGGGCCACCCCACCCCCTCTGCCCACCAGTCTGTCCTTTCAATAGCACGTATAGCCTTGAATATTCATTTCCCAGGCCCTGTCCACTTGAAGCCACGTCTCAGTTGTCCCCACAACATCATACTTGCCAACTTCCAACTGAGCCTCAAGCTCATCCGCTTTATTTCTTATGCTTCGTGCATTCATATATAATATTTTTAATTTGTTTCTCCCCTCACCTTTCCTTTCAATCCTTATTTCACTTGGCCATACTGTACGATCCCTTCTTCAGTTTTCTGCTCCGTTGATTCTGTTGTCTTTCTTAACTTCTCTTATTCTAACTGTCCCTTTAACTTCATTCTTAAATTTCCAGTTTGTCCCCTCCCCCCCCATTACTTAGTTTAAACACTCCTGTGTTGCAGTGGCAAACCTGCCTGCCAGAAAGCTGGTCCCCCGATTATTAAGATGCAACCCGTCCCTCTTGTACAATTTATTCTTAGCCCAAAACATACCCCAGTGATCCAAGAATTTAAATCCTTGCTTCCAGCACCAGTTCCTCAGCCACACATTCAAATCCATTATCTCTCTGTTCCTGCCCTCTCCAGCCTGAGGAACTGGAAGCAAACCGGAGATAACCACCCTGGAAGTCCTGCTTTTCAGCCTTAAACGTAAGGTTGCACCGAGATTTGAACTCGGATCACTGGATTCAGAGCCCAGAGTGCTAGCCATTACACCATGGAACCATTCTTCCGAGTTCTCTGATGTCCTGCTGTAGAATGCCGCTCCTTTTCTTCCCGACGTCATTAGTGACGACATGCACCACCACCTCTGGCTCTTCACCTTCGCCCTTGAGGATTCCCTGCACTCTATCAGTGACGTCCTGGATCCTAGCACCAGGAACACACCATCCTCAAATCCTGCCTGTTGCTGCAGAAACCCCTTTCAGTCCCTCTCACAATGGAGTCCCCTATTACCACAGCTCTGCATGATGTCTGACTTCTTGGCTCTGCCTCTACGCCAATTATTGACTCGCAGACCTGTCCGCCTCTCGGACTGGCAGTGTCGTCTGTCTCGACAGTTTCCAAGAGAGTCAACCTGTTTACAAGAGGTACTTCTGCTGTGGTCTCTTGTACTTCATCCATGTCTTCCTTCCTCATTGGCATCCCCCTTCTCTCTTCTAGTATCCTTGGTGTAATGACCTCGCTGAAGGTCCTGTCCAGAAAATTCTCGTTCTCTCGGATGAGCCTGAGGTCATCTAGTTCTTTCTTCAGTGCTGCAACAACCTCCTTTGGAAGCTGAATGTGTACACACTTACCACAGCTATAGGAGCCAGAAACATCATCAGTGTCCCTGACCTCCCACATCATGCACGCAGCACACTGAATCAGCTTGGCAGTCATGTCTTCACCTCTTCAACAGTGGCGTAATCTCCTCACTGAGCCTCTTCGCCAAAAACTCTTGAGCCAAAGACTCACACTTTACTCACCAGGCACTTCCTCAACCCTAGATAACAAAGTGTGGAGCTGGATGAACACAGCAGGCCAAGCAGCATCTCAGGAGCACAACAGCTGACATTTCGGGCCTAGACCCTTCATTGCTTTTTTGCTGTGAGTCTGTGGACTCTTAATTAGGTTAGAGGAGGAGGTTGGGAGGGAGGCCCAACCGTGTAGGACCTGGGTCCGAGGACACACCTACTTAAATAGCACTCACTTACCTTCCCAACTGCCTCTCTGCTCCGACCTCACATCCGCCCAGCTCCTGCCGCTCTCTACTGCAAAAATTCATCATAATCATGGCTGATTATCCTACTCAATAGCCTATTCCCAACTATTCCCAATTCTCCCCTATATCAGAGAAACATAAAAACGAGAACAAAGTATATAATTGTGCATTCACAAGGCGCTACTGAGTGTTGGATAAATTTTCAACACTTACTTCCTTTTTCACAGCAAGAGACTCCATTTCAAAGTTAATCGTTAGCTGTAAAATCCATTGGGTCACCCTGGGCTGATGAGAGAAAGTATATAAATACAATTCTATCCTCCATTCTATTTTAAAAGGTGTTCCTGCAGCTGTTGAGAGGGTAAGCTGGGTTTCTTGACTATCATCAGAAAACTTTGAACTTTGTTGACAGATAATGGAACTACAAGATTTCCAAATATAGCAAGGAAACTGCTGTTGCATGAATTCAGTTTAAAAAAGGCAGCTTTGGCATTTCACTCAGATACTTTATAAAGAGGCACTTCATTCTATAACTGATGGGCACCTTCCCTCACAAAACAACATCTGAATTCAAATTCCTAACTTTTTTGGGGGGATTTGAGCGAAATGCCAATTACTGTTAATGTTTGCATAGAATTCACAATTAATATAAAATAACATCATGAACCGAGATAATGATGAACGCTGCATGAAGGCAAAGATGCAGTTAATGCAGGGATAGTGCATTGACCTCCGAGCTAGGAGGCCTGGGTTCAAGTCCTACCTGTTTCAGGGGTGTGTAGTAACATCTTTGAGATTTTGTTCTTAGTTACACGTACTTTAAGGGGCTGACTCCTACTTAATGTAGGTCAATTTGGTTTAATTAGTTTATTAAAAGAGGTATAATGAGAGACCTTTTTGAGGCATAGTAGTAGTGTCACTACCTCTTAGCCAGGAGGCACTTTACCACCTTCTGGGCTCAATATTGAGTTCACCACCTTCAGACTGTGAACCCGTTCCTGGCCTTTATTTTGGCTTTGCTTGTAAGAGGGTTGTACGCATACGGAATGAGCTACCAGCGGAAGTGGTTGAGGTGGGTACTTTAACAACATTTAAAAGGCACTTGGACAAAGACATGGATAGGAAGGGTTTAGAAGGATACGGTCAAGTGCAGGGAAATGGGATAAGTGTGGATGGATATTTTGGTCGGCATGGACCAATTTGGGCTGAAGGGTCTGTCTCCACACTGTAGGACCTTTCGGACTCTTATGACTTATTCTCTGTCACAGTGTCCTCTCTCCCCTCCCCCACCACATTGTACTGTCTGTTCTTTCCAGCCTGGCAGTGAGGCACACCATTGCTCTACCATTCTCACATTTCAATCACTTAACCTGAAATATCAACATCTTTTCTCTCCCGGCACTCTACCCCATCTCCCTCCCAGCTATCGCACAAATACTGCTCCCTCCACACTTCATATCTGCTCTGATGAAGAGTTATCTAGACTCAAAACGTTAGCTTGCTCTCTCTCTATAGATATTGCGTGATCCACTCTGACTCCAGAATTTTTGTTTTTAGTACAGTTTCTAGCATCTGCAGTAGAAAAAAAAATGTTCTCCAATTCTGTCAAAAGGCAGTATCTCCTAATTCTAAAACTATGAGTGGTGGCAATAACCAAGTGGTGTTATTGTCATACTATTAACTCAGAGGCCTTGGTAATGGCCTGGAGACCTGGTGGAATTTGAATGCAATAAAAATGTCTAGAATTTAGGTAACAGTAACCATGAAAAACCATTGTTGATTGTCAAAAGACACCCAGCTGGTTTACTCATATATTTTAGGGAAAGAAACTGTCATCCTTACCTGGTCTACCATATATCTGACTCCAAACCCACAGCAATGTGATTACCACTTTATCACCCCCTGGCTACTTAGGGATGGGCAATAAATGCTGGCCTGGCCAGTGATGCCCACATCCTGTGAATTAATAATATTTAATTTTTAAAATGTCCTCTTGGACTATTCCAGAAGAGAAAACAGCGTCTCCTTTACTCTATCAGGCTACCAAAAGATGCTACAAGTTAAATAATGTCACTTCTCATTCTTCTAAACTTCAGTTCTATGAGCCCAATCTGTGCAAACTCTCCTCCATATCCGGGATCAATCTCATGAATCCTCTCTGTATTGCCTCCCATGCCACAATATCTTTCCTTAGGTAATGGGGCCAAAATTATTCACAACATTCCAACTGTGATTTGAACAGGACCTTTAATAGTTTCAGCAAAACCTCCTTACATTTATATTCTGTTCCCTTTGAAGTAAAGCCCAGAATTCTACTTCTGTAACATCAGCACATTTGGCAATAGTACGTTCAATTCCCTCATCCGAGTAATTACTGTATTTTGTAACTAACTGTGGCTCCAGCACTGGATCTCTGTGGAATTCTACTCTATTAACTCTGACACCATGAGCTATCTCCTGTAAAGTAGTCTTAGGTGTGCTACCTTCTGAAATGCCTTTTGCAAATCCAAATGTATTTCATTTACTAGTTCTCCTTTATCTATCCTCCTCCTTGCTTCTCGAAGCATTTTAACATATTTGTTGCATATGATTTTCACTTCATGAATCTAAGCTGACTTTGCTTGATTATATTAAGTAATTCTAAATGATCTGCTATTCCCTCCTTTATAATAGAGTCTAACATCTTTGTACTCACAAATGTTAAGCTAACTAACTTATACTTACCTGTGTTTTTCTGTCTTCCTCCCTTTTCCAATAAAGGTACTATATTGGCAGTTTCTTTTCCAGAATTTAAAGATATCTGGAAGATTAACACCAGTGCATCCACTATCACTAAAAAATACTAGTATGAAACCCATCAAGCCTATGGGATTTATTAGTCCTCAGCTCCATCAGTTTCCTTAGTAGTTTTTTCTCTAGTTATAGGTATTGCTTTTACTTCCTCACACAAACCCTGACTCTGACACTCACTTTAGCCTCTTGGTTGTTGAATATATTTGGAACACTATTAGTAACCTCTTCAGTGAAGACTGATGCAAAACACCTGTTCAATTCTTCTATCACTTCCTCTGGCTCCCTGTTGTTATTTCTCAAGCCTTGTTCACTGTTGTCGAAATCTTGGAAAAAAACGGGCTTATTAGTGGAAGGCAACGTGGTTTAGTGCAGGGAAGGTCAAGTTTTAGCAACTTGATAGAATTCTTTGAGGAAGTGACAAGGTTGATAGATGAGAGAAGGGCTGTGGACGTCATATACATGACATTTGATAAGATTGCCCATGGTAGGCTAATGGAGAAAGTGGAGTCGCATGGGGTCCAGGGTGTATGAGCTAGATGGATAGAGAACTGACTGGGCAACAGGAGACAGAGAGTTGTAGTGGAAGCGAGTTTCTCAAAATGGAGAACTGTGATCAGTGGTGTTCCTCAGGGGTCCGTGTTGGGATCACTGTTGTTCGTGATATACATAAATGATCTGGAGGGGGGTATAGATGGTCTGATTAGCAAGTTTGCTGATGACACTAAGATTGGTGGAGTAGCAGATAGTGAAGGGGGCTATTGGAGAATGCAGCAGAATATAGATAGATTAGAGAGTTGTGCAGAGAAATGACAGGTGGAGTTCAATCCAGGCAAATGTGAGGTTTGGAAGATTTTGGAAGATCCAATTCAAGAATAAACTATACGGTAAATAGAAAAGCCCTGGGGAAAATTGATGCACAGAGAGATCTGGGTGTTCAGGTCCACTGTATCCTGAAGATAGCAACACAGGTCGATAGAGTGTTCAAGAAGGCATACGGCATGCTTTCCTTCGTCAGACAGGGTATTGAGTACAAGAGTTGGCAGGTCATGTTACAGTTGTATAATGCTTTGGTTCAACTACATTTGGAATACTGTGTACAGTCCTGGTCGCCACATTACCAAAAGGATATGGATGCTTTGGAGAGGGTGCAGAGGAGGTTAACCAGGAAGTTGCCTGGTATGGAGGGCGCTAGCTATGAAGAGAGGTTGAGTAGATTAGGATTATTTACATTAGAAAGAAGGAGGTTGAGGGTGGACCCGATTGAGGTGGTATAGACAGGGTGGATAGCAAGAAGCTTTTTCCCAGGGTGGGGGACTCCATTACTATGGCTTACGATTTCAAGGTGAGAGAGGAAAAATGTAAGGGAGATATGCATGGAAAGTTCTTTACGCAGAGGGTGGTGAGTGCCTGGAACACGTTGTCAGCGGATAGCGTCATTTAAGATGTATCTAGACAGATACATGAATGGGCAGGGAACAGAGGGAAACGAGATCCTTGGAAAGTAGGCAATAGGTTTGGATAGAGGATCTGGATCAGCGCAGGCTTGGAGGGCGGAAGGGGCTGTTCCTGTGCTGTAATTTTCTTTGTTCTTTGTTTGTTCTTCCTTTTTATATATTTAAGTAAATTTTCACTGCCTGTTATGGTGTTACTTACTAGTTTGACCACATATTTTTTTTTCTCTCGCTTTATTAGGTTTTGATCATCATTGGTTGGCTTTTAAAATTTTCCTAAACCCTTGATTTACCACACTAATTTTCCATAAGGTAAGTATTTTTTTATTTCAATTTATGAGGTCCTTATATCAATCACTACTGTGAGTCATGAGCAATTTCTTTTAAACTGTCTGCCAATTAAAAATGAGATCCTTCAGCAATTTCTGTTTTTGATTCATATTTCCAACATCTGCAGTTCTTTGTCTTAACTAATTCCATCATTTAATTTTTCAGAGGTTGTTATATTTGAGAAAATTGTGTCCCTGGGAGAATATGAATGCAATTACTTCAATAAAATTAGAAGTGACATAGAAAGTCATTTGGAAACAAATTGTCATCTGCCATTTGAAAACACTACTTCATCTGCAGCCCATGAAAATCACTGCAGTTCATAACAACGTTGTCAATTATGTGAAAACACTCAATGATTAACCAGAGAAATGTCTCTGTGTGTTTATTAATGCTCTTTGCTTTGTTGAATTATTTCCCAAAACATCTGTACACTTGAACTACCTTGAAGAATAGCATCTGACGTAATCCACAATATTGAAGTCATGTTAAACACCCTGGCTCAAAATCTCTGTTTGAGACACAAATGTAAAACACAAACCCAGGTGGTGAGGTGTAGTGGGATGGAGTGTTTTTTTACATTTGTGTCTCAAGCAGAGATTGAACATGGAGTAGAGAGATGGCAGTGTGGAAGGAGGAGTATTAGGTTCATCTTTCATTTTCATATTTTGAAAAATATTTGGCCTGAATTTCAGTATCTCTGGCTGAGGAATGAAGCTTGGCATTGACCACGATACCATTGCCCACAAAGTTTTGTTGTATTTTTCGGGTTGGTGTGTTTCAACCAGGCTAGATGTGGCAAGGCTTTTCAATCAGATTGAAGTATTATTCACTGAGTCAAGCAGAGTCCAATCCAGGGACTATGAAGGCAGGAGAGTAAATTAGTATAAAATCATGTAGAGAAAGTGAAATAGGAATGGAAAAATTAAATAATGACTAAAAAGGAGAAGCACTTCTTTCAATCTCCTAAATTAACTATGAAAGTTATATAACTATTACAGAGATAGTAGGAACTGCTGATGCTGGAGAATCTGAGCTAACATGGTGTAGAGCTGGATGAACACAGCAGGACAAGCAGCATCAGAGGAGCAGGAAAGTTGATGTTTTGGGTCAAGACCCTTCTTCAGAAAATCTTTTCTGAGAAGGGTCTCGACCCGAAACGTCAGCTTTCCTACCCCTCTGATGCTGCTTGTCCTACTGTGTTCATCCAGCTCTATGTCATGTTATCTAAGTTATATAACTCCAAACTTTTAAACTAGTAATTTTATTTAATTAATAACTAAACACTAGAGAGGTTATTGGTAGCTGAAATAACTCCTCTGAGGCTGGTATCCCGTTATCAAGTCACACATTACTTACATGTAGAGAGCCCTTGAACTGATCCAGCTCCCTCAGAGCCAGCTCTCAGGGGGAACAGGATGTCTGACATTCCTGTTTATATCTGTGCCAGGACTCCCTGATTGGGCCAGATTAACAGCCCCAATCAGGGAACTCATATTTTATGAGGTCCATGTGGCAGACCAGGTTAAAATCACTGTAGTAGCAATAATTGCTCTTAAAAGTTCTCTCCCTTCAGAATGCACAAACAGAAAGACTTTCTGATGTCTTTCATATGTAAGTCCCTTAAGTTCAAACTTGAGATTTCATACTGTGAAGTCAAATTAATATCAACAATAAATTAATTAGCCAGAAAATTTTACAGAGTACCCCATGCAAGATCATTATTATTGATGGAAAATCTGAATTTTCTTATTTTAATAAACATGCGCAGAAGTACAGTCATTCTGCTTCAACAATGACATTTCCTCCATCATAAGGTCAGAAGTGGATGTTCATTGATGATTGCTCAACGTTCAGCACAATGTTCAACAAACACTGAAGCAGTCTATACTCAAAAGCAGCAAGACCCAGACAATATTCAAGCTTGATGTGAAAACTAGCACATAGCATTCGCATCACACAAACCACCAAGCAACGACCACCTCCAACAAGGGCATCTAACGCCTGCACTTTGACATTCACTAGTGTTGCCATCACTGAATCCCCCACTATCAACATCCTGGAAGAGACCATTAACCAGAAACTAAACTGGAATCACCTATAAATGCCCTAACTACAAAAACAGATCAGAGGCTAGGATGCTAGCAGAATATGGCAAGTAACTCACTTCTTGACTCCCCAGAGTCTGCCACCATCCAAAAGGTACATGTTAGGAGTTTGATGGGATACGTCCCACTTTCCTGGATGGGTGCAGCTCCAATGACACTCAAGAAGCTTGGCACCATCCAAGACAGAGCGGCCCACTTGATTGGCACCACATCAACAAACATTCACTCGCTCCACCACCTACGTTCAGTCGCAGTAGTATGCACCATTTACAAGATACCCTGCAGAAATTCCCTAGAGATCCTTAGACAGCTCCTTCCAAACTGATGACCACTTCCATGATGGCCGCAAGAAGGACAATGGCAGCAGATGCATGGGAAAATTATCCCCAGCCACACTCAATCCTGACTTGACAATAGATCACCACTCATTGAGTGTTGCTGGGTAAAAGTCCTGGAATTTCATCATAAATGGCAATATGGACCAAAGTACAGCACATGGGCTGCAGCAGTTCAGCAGGCAGCTAGGGATAAATGCTGGCGCAGTCAATGACACCCACGTCCCACGAGGAAATAAAAAAACAATAGAAGTTGTAAAGTTTAGCAACCAGCTATACATTTCACTAGGTAGACAAACAAAGGAGGCTTCTTTGTTCTCTGTACCAAACCAATGAAATCCTATCAGACATAACAGGTAGTAGCAGAGTTGCTATGATACCTGTGTTGTGCTGTAAACTGCATCATCTATTATCTAAACAGCAGGTTATTTCACTGCAGATGGTACAAAACAGTAATTCTCACACACCTTGTGAATTACATTTGGAGAAGATAGGTGTCAGAATATTATATAATACAATCTTCACCCTGGAGAATTAGTATCTGCGTTCAACATGTTATTGGCAAAAAAATACAAAAAGCATAAAGCCACCAATTTAAGCTTCACAGCAATTGTGTATTTGAGAAAAATAAATTGTTTTCACACAAACAGCATGACTGAAGAATGATTGTTCATTCATTGAAGTAATTTATTTCAAATACCAAGCTGTTGCTTAGGGTAAAGGAGAAGCCTGCTTATGCATTGCATCATAAACATTTACTGCTCCTTACAGTCACTGCAGGGGCCTCAGTGTAAACAGGAAGAGGCCATTCAACCTCTCAAGCTATTCTGCCATTCAACAAAATCATGATTCACCTCTATCTTAGTTCTAGCCACACATCCTGGCTTCATGTCCCTCGCTTGCATCCCAACAAAGAATCTACCAATCTCAGGTTATTGGTGGAACAGGTTTGAGGGCTGAATGGCCTACTCCTGTTTCTATGTTCCTACTCATTAAGCTATCACCTGCTACTTGAGAATGTGCCACACTTATATCACCCTCATGTCAATCTCTGTCCCCTCTATTGGTTTGTTGCCACCATTGTCTTAACACACTGAAATGTCTTCAATCAACAGTTGTGCCAAAAATCTTGTGGAGGGGAGATTCTGTCAATGAGCTTCCTAATGATTGGGAGACATGTGTTTCAAATCTCACCATGGTTGCCAGCAGAATTTACATTCAATTGATCAATGTGGAATTGAAGGCTAGTCTCAGTGATGGTGACCATTAGAAAAAATATCAATTATCATGAAAAACCCATTTGGTTCACTAATGCCCTTGAATGAGAGATTTCTAGCCTACATATAACTCCAGACTGACAGCAATGTGGTTGACACTTAACGACCCTCTGAAATGGCCAAGCATGTCATTCAATTCAAGGGTAATTAGGGACGGGCTACAAGCACTGGCCTTACCAGTGATGCCACAAAGAAAAAGAAATTGTCTGGCCAGTTCAAATGTTGCAGTGAGAACGTATGTGACCCAATTATTGAGTTACTTCCTTATCATTTGAATTTTCTGGTTGATATACCTGCTAACTGACTGTGGGTAATTGCATGTTTCTCATCCAGAACCACCAGGCTTGTGTAGCAGTGATGTGAAGCAAGTTTCAAGCAGATCAGACATTGAGCTAATTGTTATAAGAAGATAAGAAATAGGAGCAGGAGTAGGCCATTTGGCCCCTTGAGGCTGTTCCACCATTCAGTAGAATCGCGGTTGATCCAATATTCCTCACATTTATTTTCCTGTCCTTTCCCTGTAATCCTTGATTCCCCGAGTGATCAAGAATCTCTTTATTTCATCCTTAAATATACACAAGGACTCTGCACCATATCTATCTGTGACAAGGAGTTCCATCCTCTGAGAAAATAAATTCCTCCTTATCTTAGTCTTAGATTGGTGCATCCTCATCCTGAGACTTCGTCTCTAGCCATGAGGGGAAACAGCATTTACCCTGGCAAATCATTTAAGAACTTCACATGTTTCAACGAAATCACCTCTCATTCTTCTAAACTCCAGTGAGCAGAGTCCCAACCTTTTGCTCATAAAATAATCCCTCTGTAAGAGGGGTTATCTTAGTGAACCTACTCTGAACTACTTCTAATGAAATAATATCTTACATAATAATATTGAATACAAGGGGACGAAACCTGCGCACAGTATTCCAGACTTGGCCTCACCAGCACCTTGTACAGTTACTTTAAGACCTCCTTACTTTTATACTCCAACCTCCTTGAAATAAGGGCCAACACTCCATTAACCTTCTTGATTACCTGCTGGTCTTCTGTGTTTTGTGCAGAAGTCCCCTCAGCACCTTTGTTTTTTCCACTTAAATAATAGTCTATTCTTTTTACCTCCCTTCCAAAACGGACAACTTCATATCTTCCAACATTATATCTATTTGTCAACTTTATGCCCACTCATTTAATCTGTCAATATCTCTCTGTAAACTGTTTGCATCTCTCTCACAATCTGCCTTTCCAACTATGTTTGTGTCATCTGAAAATTTGGCTACAGTATGTTCATTTTCTTCCTCCAAGTCATTAATCTATTTAGTAAACAATTGTGGTCCCACTGTTGGCCCCTGTGAAACTCCACTGGACATGGGTCACCAACCTGAAAAATGACCCCTTATCCCCATTTGCTGTTTCCTGCCCACAAGCCAATTTACTAGCCATGCCAATATGCCACCTCCAACACCAACAGCTTTATCTTAAGACTTAAGCTTTTGAGGTCCTTGTTGAACACCTCCTGGAATTCCAAATATAACACATCTACCGATTCCCCTCTGTCCAATCTGGTGACACATTCTTGAAAACTCTAATATATTAGTCAGGCATGATTTCCATACCATGCTGAGATAAATGTGGGAGCTAATTTTGCTGGTAAGGAATCAACATTGGAGAATGAGTGGTGAGGAAGGTGTCAAAAGACTTCAGGACGTTTTATAGAAGTCATGCGAGTGGGCGTGTGTGTGACAGATACAGTTTGATTTGAATCAGTGTGAAGTTGTCTACTTTAGCGGGAAAAATGGAATTGCAGAGTATTAGTTAAATCTTGTTAGATTGGGAAGTGCTGATATACAAAGAGACTTAGGTGTCCCACACACCAAATATTGAAATGAAGCATTCGGGTGCAGCAACCAGGAAGGTAAATGATACGTTAACCTTCAGTTATGAGTAAAGGAGCAAGCAAGTCTTACTACAGCAATACAGGACCTTGTTGATGCTACATAGAATTCCAACATCATGGAAGCAGGTGATTTGGCCCATTGAGTCCACACCAACTCTCCAAAGAGCATTCCACCCAGACTCAGACCCAGACCCACAACCCTGTGTTCCCCATGGCTAACTCACTCAACCTGCACATCCATGGAATATTATTGGCAATTTAACATGGCCAATCCACCTAAACTGCACACCTTTGGACTGTGGGAGCAAACCGGAGCACCAGGAATAAACCCATGCCGACACAGGGAAAATGTGCCCACAGACAGTTGCCTGAAGGTGGAATTGAACCTGGGTCCTTGGTGCTGTGAGGCAGCAGTGCTGACCACTGAGCCACTGTGCTGCCCCACACCTGGAATATTATATGCAGTTCTGGTGTTTATGTAAGAAAAGAAATACTTGCCACACACATGAAATGTATCAAACACGCACCTGGGGTGACACCTTTATCAAATGGATAGAGATTTTTCCGACCTGCGTTCACTGGAGTTCAGAACAAAGAGGGTGAAATCTCACTTAAACCTAAAATCCTGCCAGGGTTGGGTAGACCAGTTACAGCATTTATGTTTCCCTTGGCCCGGGGGTCTAGGTCACAGGGTCATAGTGTGGAATGGGGCATTTCAGACTGAGAGCGGGAGAAATATCTTCATTAATCCATTTTGTAAACAGTTGTGGTCCCAGTGTTGATCCCTGCGAAGCTACGCTGGTCATGGATTGCCAACCTGAAAAAACTTGCTGTGATGAAAGGTGAAGAGCCCGTGGAATTCGCTACCACGAGGGCTGTGGAGGCCACGCTACTGAATATATCTAAGAAAGAAAGAAATTTTGAGTGGCTGTATGGGGGTGAGAGCTGGAATATGGCATTGAGATGGAGGGTCAGCCTTGATCATGTTGAATGGGGAAGCAGGCTTGATGGGCTGAATGGTCTACTCCTGCTCCTAGTTTCTATGTTTCTACCTGAATAGTGCCTAAGTATTATGAATTGAGATTACAGATAATAGGAATTGCCAAGGCTGGAGTCTGAGATAACAAAGTGTGGAGCTGGAAAAACACAGCAGGCCAGGAAGCATCAGACGA
This sequence comes from Stegostoma tigrinum, assembly GCF_030684315.1. Taxonomy (NCBI): domain Eukaryota; kingdom Metazoa; phylum Chordata; class Chondrichthyes; order Orectolobiformes; family Stegostomatidae; genus Stegostoma; species Stegostoma tigrinum. The sequence continues at coordinate 5,237,622 of NC_081355.1, forward strand.
GCTGGAAAGCTGACATTTGGGTCTGGAACCTTCTTCAGAAAATTTCTGAAAAAGAGTCCAGACCTGAAACGTCAACTTTCCTGCTCCTCTGATGCTGCCTGGCCTGCCATGAATTGAGATTAATTCTAATTGGTCTTTCATTTCTAATTAACCATGCTGTAGATGAGCCGGTGTTAGACTGTGGTGGACAAGGTCAGAAGTCACATGACACCAGGTTATATTCCAACAGGTTTGTTTAAAATCACAAAGCTCTGAAAGTTTGTGATTTCAAATAAACCTTTCGGACTGTGCCGTGTAACTTCTGAATATGTCCGATTATAACAGGTGACATTGAATTTATTTGTTCTTTATGAATTTAATACTTGTTTTTAAAAAATAATTGCATGGCATTGCTCATCTTCCCTCTTCTCTGACTATGCCATCAAAGTTAGATATTTTGAGGTACTCCAAGCGGCTGTTTGAAAAGAAATGGTGGAGTCAATCAATTTCCACTCAACTCCAATGTGGAACTACTGCACTGAGAACATTAAGGTCCTTGATGCGTTGCAAGACAAATAGATATGAATCCATGCATTACAAGCCAAAGAAACAAAAGGCAAAAGCCCATCAAAGCTACTGGCTAAGTCCTAGGAGTGATTTTTTTTGCCACTTGCACAAAGAAACACCAATTACTCTGCTGGATGCTAATGCATCCAATTACTGCCATTAATGCAATTAACACATTAACACATGCTTTTACACTAATTCCAAGAGTAATTTCACTTTCCATTATGATTTGCTTTTCTTTCCATTTACAGTGTGCTATTTTACGGGGAGATGATGGCCTGATGGTGTTATCACTAGACCATTATTCCAGAGCCAGGTAATGCTCAACAAATCTGGGCTTAAATCCTGTCACAGCAGATGTTGGAATTTGAATTCAATATAAAAAAAACCTGGAATTACAAATCTGATGCTGACCATGAATCCATTGTTGGGAAAAATCCATCTAGTTCACTAATGTTCTACAGGGAAGGGAAATGCATCCTCATCTAGTCTGGGCTACATGTGTTTCCAGACACACAGCAGTGTTTCCTGACTCTCAACTATTAGGGATGGTCAATAAATGGTGACCCAGCCAGTGAGGCCCTCATCCCTTGAATAATTTTTTAAAAAAGGATTGCAATCATAACTATACGCAGGTTTAAATTTAATAGAGATTTTTTTCACTCCAAGCTCAATATCCATGAAGGACATGGGGATGGACTTCCCACAGATAACAAAAAACATGGATTGCACTGCAAAGGACCACAATTGGTTTACTGAGACAGGCCAGATGAGATATGTGCACACACAAAGAGGAAACACGAGTAGGCAACTTGCCTCTTTGAACATGCCCATGGACAGTGAGCTTGGAGTGGGAAAAAAACCGCTCAATTAAATTTAAACCTGCATATAATTATGATTCTAATCCTTTTTTAAAAATTTATTCAAGGGATGCGGGCCTCATTGGCTGGGTCACCATTTATTGACCATCCCTAATTGTTAAGAGTCAGGAGACATTGTTGTGTGTCTGGAAACACACGTGGTCCAGGCCAGCTGAGGATGCAGAGATAACACGGTGTGAAGCTGGATGAACACAGCAGGCCAAGCAGCATTAGAGGAGCAGGAAAGCTTGACGTTTCGGGTCAGGACCCTTCTTTCTGAAGAAGGGTCCTGACCCGAAACGTCAAGCTTTCCTGCTCCTCTGATGCTGCTTGGCCTGCTGTGTTCATCCAGCTTCACAACGTGTTATCTCAGATTCTCTAGCATTGGCAGTTCCTACTATCTCTAGATGAGGATGCAGTTTCCTTCCCTATCGGACATCAGTGAACTAGGTGAATTTTTCCCAACAATGTATTCATGGTCAGCATTAGACTTGTAATTGCAAATTTTTTTATTGAATTCAAATTCCAACATCTGCTGTGACAGGATTTAAGCCCAGATTTGTTGAGCATTACCTGGCTCTGGAATAATGGTCTAGTGATAATACCATTAGGCCATCATCTCCCCTTAAAATAACAACCTGTAAATGGAAAGAAAAGCAAATTATAATGGAATGTGAAATTACTCCCTAGTAAGGTCATGGCTGATCTAGTTTTAACCTCAACCTTTACATCCCATTGGTCATCAACATTCTCTCTCCTTCTGCCCAAAATATTTATCGATTCTGCATCTATTACCTTTTGAGGAAGGAAAAGTCTCATTAGCCCCGAAGAGAAAAAGAACTCCCTGCATCTGTTTCAAATGGCCGACGGCTTATTTTTAAAATATGACCCTTAGTTCTAGATTATCCCAAAAGGAGGAAATATCCTTACAATATCCAGCTGGTCAAGCCAGCAGGAGAAATAAAAAATGGGGCCTGAGCCAGTCTTGCAAATCTGCATTTCCTTGAGTAGCCAATCAGTGGATATCTTACAGTGCCAAAGTCTATTCAATCCTGTCACTTCAACTCTTCACCATGTTCCCACTCTGTCCTCAGCCTGCTGTACTGCTCCAATAAAACTGACTGTAAGGTTGACTGACAACGACAGATACTCCAATTTGACACTTACAGCTTTCTACTATCCTTTGCTGTTTTTGATCTTTGTCTTTTTATTGTCTTTTCCATTCTTTTCAGTTGACCACTCTTTCCAACTGTTCATCATTTTGCCTTTTATACCACATCAAAGTATTATATATTTTATTTGGACCATGACCACGCTCTTTTTGTCTTACTGTCCTTTTATTGGGTTTTACTGCACATGTCCCTTCCCCACTGCACAAGGACGTCCCACTGATGTACACCACACTGATGGTTCCTGCCTGGACCATTCAGCTCCTGACCCCATTACAGCCTTGGTTCAACATGGACAGAACAGCTGCAATCCAGAGGTGAGGTGAGAGTGACAGCTGTTGACATCAAGGCTGCACTCGTCTGAATGTGACAACAAGGAGCCCTGGCAAAACCGGAATCATTAGGTATCCGGGAGTGAACTCTCTGGTAGTTAGAGTCATACCTAACAGTTAGGAAAATGGTCATCGTCGTTGGAAGTCGGTTATCACATTTTCAGGACATCTCTGGAGGAGTTCCTCAGGTTACTGTCCTCGATCTAACCATCTTCAGATGCTTCATCATTGATCTTCCCTCCAGAAGTGGAGATATTTGCTGATGATTGTACAACGTCCAGCACCATTTGTGACTCCTCAGATACTGAAGCAGTCCATGTTCACATGCAAAAAGATTGGGACAATATCCAGGCTTGGGCTGACAATTGGCAAGTGACATTCATGCCACACAAATGCCAGGCTACGACCATCACCAATAAGAGATAATCTAACCACTGCCCTTGACTATCAATATCCTGGGGGTTATCATTGACCAGAAGCTCAACTGGATTCGCCACATAAACACAGTGACGACAAGAGCAGATCAGAAGTTAGGAATACTGCAGCAAATAACTCACCCCCTGATTGCTCAAAGCCTGTCCACTGGATCACAAGAGCCCTTCACAAGATTGATCTCTGGAATGAGAGGATTTTCCTAGCTATTTCCTAATCATCCTGTGCAGGGATGTTGTTACACACCTTTGGAATAGATGGAATTTGAGCCTGAGTTTCTTGTCTCAGAGATTGGGACACTACCATTACACCACAAGAATCCTTATTTTAAAGATTGAGGAGCCATTCTGGAACAATTATCTTCCACCCTGTGCTGTTGCTGCTTTTATCCCAAGTGGTAGGCTGACTCTTTCCTGCTATTACCCAAGTTCACTCAGTTGGCTGGTGTCTGATGTTAACATGGGTTCAATTCCCACACCAGTTGAAGTTACCGTGAAGGGCTCTCAACCTCTCCATTTTTCTGAGGCATGGTGACCCACATTTTGAATGAATTCAATTTGATCACCCCCATTCTCCTAAACTGCACTGAGTAGAGTCACAACCATTTGACAATCGCTCCATACCAGGGATCATCCTTTTCTGAACTACCCCCAATGAAATGACATCTTTCCTTGAAAAAGGGGAGCATAACTCATTACAGTTCTCTCGGTACAGTCTCATTAACCCAGAGGTTGGCAGGAACGTGGTGAGTTAGCCATATGACCTCTTTTAAACAATATCACCATCTCCACAACACCCCTGACCAAAAATATGTGGGTGGAGAGGGGGACCGTAAACTCCTGTCCTTAGTCTAACATGTTTTCCACCCTACCCGAGACATTCCCTTTTGTTCTTTCTCCGCGAGAGTCTAACTAAACATCTCAAATTTTTTTTTGGTTCAGATGCAAGGTCATTTACATAAAACATTCCCTCTGTTTCTCTCTTACCAGATACTATCGGGCCTGCTGAGGGTTTTGAGCACTTCCAGTTTGGCTGCAGGTTTCCACCCAGGGTCATACTTGTTGAGTTAGCTCTGTTTTGAATCCATGAGCATATGTCGCGGAGCTGCAGCACATGTTAAAAGGCTGGCCAGGTTACCTCTCAAACTCAATGTGGCTCAGGTTCATGCAGAAGAAAGGTTTGGAGGATATTGGCGCTTTAGACTTATAGGAGAGCACAAGTTAAAATGTAAATTAAATAAATTAGTCATGACCCACTTCAGCTTGCAGATTGAAGAGGATGTAATGACTCAATGCTACTGTGTAGTTAATTTCATTTGTAAAAGCATTTGTAAGTTTTTGTTTAATAGTGTTTCAAACAGTCTGTGACATGAAAAAGAAAGATGGTCATGACTCACCAAGCTACTGCACAAAAAATGAAGCCCTTGCTCCTGGAGATAGCACAATTGTGAATAGATTTAATCACATTATTATCATTACGTTGAACAGTCTTTATGTAGGCGTACCTTTAAGAGGCATGCTCATTATCACTGCATCAAAGCAATATGAGCTGAACATGTAGAGAGCTCATATTCCATCTTACCTCAGATCACCCGAAAGATGACACCCTACTGGAAGTATGCTCCTCTGTTGTAATCTAATAGCTTAACATTCATTCAGACACTTATATGCCTAAGGAATGTAATACTTGTACATTATAATTAGTTGTGATATAAATACCTGTTAGTTCTTTCAACACGATTACATCATGTCTAGTTCCTTATGTTAGAGGAGATAACATAAGCACCCATGTATCAAGTAAAACACCCTACTGGACATAGGGATAACAAGGTGTAGAGCTGGATGAACACAGCAGACCAGGCAGCATCAGAGGAGCAGGAAAGCTGATGTTTTGGGCCTAGACCCTTCTTCAGAAATCAGGATATATTGGACATAGGCTCATGCCAGAGATCTCCAATGACCATGAAGGGCATTATGTAAATGCAAGAATGTCCTTTCATTTCTATAGAATTGCAACTTCTTTTTTTAATGTGCTACCCTGGGGTTGCAGAGTTCAGTTTTCTAAATGGTAGGCATGTGGTTCAGGATAATGGCACAGTGTGTGTTTGTGCTCCTGTTTCTGCTGTGTTAGCCATGGCTCCTGAGTCCTCTCCCTGCTCCTGAGACAGTTTGGCAATAGCAAACCAGCCCTGACTAAATTTATCAAGGGAAACAACTCAGAGTAAAGCACATCTGACAATGAGCTGAACACCTTTGGGCATGGCACACATGCAGTGAATGGGTATATTACACTGGACTCCATTGCATTTCTAACATGCATTTTCACAATGGCATTAGAGACGATGTAATGAAGGAAATATCAATAAAACTTGCAAATAACACAAACTGGTCTGATTCACCTTGTATATTTCAAAATCGAACTCCTTCTTTCCAAGTATTACTCATTTATTTTCCCCCTGGAGTGTGCGACAGCGACAGTCCTGTCGTTCATTCATCATCTGAATATGACCTGTTTAAATGCCACAACAGATGTCGAGAGATCATAAGGCTTACAAGTTCCATTCTGACCAGTTTCTGACACAGGTACCTTTTGTTTGTTTGTGTGGAGCACACGGTATTATCTGATATGACTTGGACTTTGTTTTTCCTGGTTTTGCAGTGAAGACCTTTTCGAACATTGTTCATCCTTTATTTTGTCTCCCTTGACAGTGCATTCAATCAGTCATGACCCAGAACCTGCAGTAAGCCCACTTTGACATTGAATACTCAGGATCATTTTTATGTTGTTTTCATCTGAGATTTTATGGCTAACGTCTGGCGGCAAGGACAAAATATATTCAGACATATTCTGGTAGGATGGTGTTGCATGCATTGAAATGTGAAATGTGCCTAAAGATGACCAATTTCCGGGTCTGCCTGGATAGTGGGCATCATGATAAACTTTTGATGCACTTTTAGTGTTCTGTCAAGTTAGAAAAAGTGGAATTTATTTAATCACACATGTAAATTAAGGGCCTATTGAAGGATTCATTGAAGGAAACAGGAAAAAAGAGATAATATGAGTAGGAATAGGCCATTCTGCCCTTTGAGAAAACTCAAGCACCATCTACAAGTTCGCTGACGACACTACCTTAGATGAATGTATATCCAACAATGACAAATCAAAATACGGAAGGGAAGCGGAGGGCTTGGTGATGTGGTGCTATGAGGACGACCTCTCTCTCAACATCAGCAAAGCTAAAGAATTGATCTTTGGCTTCAGAAAGAAAGGAGGAGAACACGTCCCCTTCTACCTCATTGGAACTGAGCTTGAGAGGGTGAAGAGGATCAAGTTCCTTGGAGTGATGATAACTAACAACCTGTACTGGACCTTCCATCTAGATGCAACCATCAAGGAGCCGCAACAACGCTTCTTCTTCCTCATAACCTCAGGAAATTTGGCATGCCCGTACAGGCCCTCACCAACTTCTGCAGCATACCATCCTGGTGCATAACAGCCTGGTACAGCAACTGCTCTGCCCAGGGCCATAAGAAACTACAGAAGGTGGTGTGCACAGCCCAGACTATCACAGAAGCCAATTCTCCATCCATGGGCTCCATTTACATGGCTCACTTGAGCAGAGAAAGATTTAAAAAGGATATGAGGGGCACAGAACGGTTCCTGTGTGGAATGAACTTCCAGAGGAAGTGGTGGATGCAGGTACTGTTACAGCATTTGAAAGACATTTGGATAAGTGATGAATAAGAAAGGATTAGAGGGATATGGGCCAAGCGCAGGCAGATGGGACCTGTTCAGTTTGAGAACATGGATAGCATGGACTAATTGGACCGAAAGGTCTGTTTCCTTGCTGTATGACTCTATGGCGCTGACTATATCTAACTCTTTCTTGAAAATATTCAATGCTTTGGCCTCAGTTGCTCTCTGTGGCAGAGAATTCCAGAGGGTCACCATTCTCTGGGTGAAGAAATTTGCCCAGAAGCCAGGCCAATTTTGCTCAGCATTTGTTAGAGTTCTTTAACGATATAATGGACAGGCTAGATACAAGACAATTGGTTGATTCAATGTATTTGGATTTCCAAGAGACTTTCAATAAGGTGTTACGCGGAAGGTTACTGTATTAGGGAAGAGGTCCTGATGTTAGAGCTGAAATGTTAGGATTGGCTAATCAACATGAAAGAGAAAATTGAGTGTTGTCAGTGAAATATTCCGTACAGACACTTTAACCAGTTTATTACTCATAAAACTCATTTAATCACGTGTTCTCACTGTTTGAGACAAGCTATGCATTGCACTTTAATCTTAGTTTTATTAAAGAACGTTAAAGAAACAACATCCTCTACAAATAATGTTAACTTTCGACAGATTAGGCTGATTACCTGAAAACTCTACCCGCCTCAATGAACCTTATTGGGCTTTTGATATAAATCACTGAGCTCCATTGACAGGACACTCAGGGTCTTTTAGTATGAAGGTGGGTCTCGCATAGAATCGTCGCCGGCCAAGTGTTTTCTGACGAAATGACCACCAGGTGTCCCTTCTTATCTCCCTCTCTCTGAGCCCTGCTGGAAAGTTCTCTAACTCCAGCCAATGAGGCCACAGAGCAGGGGCCACAGCTCCCAATGAGGGAGGATATCTTTTTCCAAGATATGATTACTCCATGGTGTCAAGGACTCTGGTCAAAACTGGAAAACATACCAACGTAATGTGTCTCCCTATTGTTCTAAGTATCACTGTCAGAGTTTCAGGTTGTAAAGACTCTCCCATGGTTCAGTACACAAAACAGATCTGGCCTGGCTCTTGTTTGCTTTTGAGCTGTGGTAATCTTGGTCTCTTTGGTTTCCATCAGGCCTTACTTGCAGAAATTGTCTAGCCTATTTTATGTTGGGCCGAGTAACTTAGACCCGAGACCACTGGGCCACAGTGTTAAATTGGTGATTTGCAGTTTGGCAAACTGGAAAATATGGTGTGCCACAAGGATCAGGGCTGGGTCTTCAACTATAACCTTAGCAGTACTGATTTGGTTGAAGGATAGACTGTTTTAGGGAAATGTGTAGATGATATGAAGAATGCAAGTTGTGTGGAGGATACAAAGGTTTTGCTGAGGGATATAGATTTATCTATAGATGTAATGATAATGTATAGGTTAAGTAATTTCATAACAATTTTCCAGATTGGTTATGATGGACCTGTAAATACAATTGTGCTTCTAAAATTGATGCCAGTGGCCCAAATGAATTTGGCTGAGAGCGTTTTATAATCGATGATTGCACTTTTGACTGTGTGACTGTTTTGATCAGATTGTGTGAAATTTGGACACTGCTACCAATTGGGCCATTTGTAAAATGTAAGAACTAGGAACAGGAGGAGGCCATTCAGCCATTCAGGTGCAATATAAGTGCAAGCTTTTTTTTTACTGAGTTTTGAATAGCAGGTCAACATTTTACTTGTGATTGTGTGAAAGCAGGTGGTCATGAATAAGCAATCCACTCTATATCTCTGCAGGTGACATTTAGGTTTGACTTCGCTTGTTGTCACCTGTTCTATTTTGCACAGAATTGGATGCCATACTGTGCTGTATTGTAAGTACATTTCTGGAAGTGGCAGCTCTAAGCTATTTCCAGGTAAATGGGCCCTACATGATTTCAAACAGCACTTTGCTCGAAGAGCTCAAAAGGCTAAATTTTTCAAAAGTAGGTTTGCAATACAGGCACACCAAACAAGCAGAGAAATTCCATGGAAAGTGAAACAGTGCAGATGCTGTAAATCTGCAATAAAAACAGAGAATGCTGGAGAAACACAACAGGCTTGGCAGCATCTGTAAGAGAGAACAGAGCTCCCATTTTGTGTCTCACAATGGCCCCTCGTCAGAACTGCTATTGGCAATGAGAGTGCTTTGGATGGCTTTTGGAGTACGTTAGAACCTTAGCTGACTTTTCATTATTTTTATCTTTATTCTTGCATAAAGTTTGAATTTTTAAATTTAACCCTGAAAATAACTTGAGGAATTTGAGGCAGCTTGTGGTAAAAGGAATAGAACAGACAAAACGACTGTTTGTTTGTGAGGCTAGGCCTGGAGGTTAATTTTGGGCTGAGCCTTGACTATAAAGATTCTATCAGGTTCAGAGAGCCTGGGAAGAGCCTTGTCTTTAAACAGATGTTAGAAGTTGTCTATTGACAAGGTCAGGTCCGGAGAATTGGTTCTGACAAGTCTGGAAGAGGACTTATGTTCAAGCAGATAGCAGTTGTTGAATGGTAATTCAGGCCTACGGATCAGTCTTTTAGGGATGAACCAGAATTAAAATTGTTTTTTTGTGAACTATGCTGTGAACTATATTGTTCTGGCCTGCTGGTGAGGCAGCATGGAAATTTGAAAGCTCCCCACTTAATCTGCCCCACAAACTTCTAGAACTCTGCAGGGTACAAAGCTGAGTTAGAAGAATTGCTGCCTTTACCTGGCCAAAGATGGAAGGTGACCCCAAACAACGTTTCCTAAAACAACAATGGATGCAGCATCAGTTGCCATGTAAAATCCGTGATGGGGAATTTTTTTTGTTAAGTGAGGGTATTAAGGGATATGGGCCAAAGGATGATACATGGAGTTACTGCAGGTCAGCCACAATCTCATTGTATGGTAGAAAAGACTCAAGGGGCTAAATGGTCTACTCCTGCTTCTATAGTCTTCTGTTGCTATGTAACTACTAAGTACGCAAAAAGCAAAGTTTCCCTAGGCTTGCTCCCATTAGAGACAGAGAGAGATGACTGGTGGTGGTTTAACTTAAGGGTCACTACTGCTCAGGTGAGGGGGAGGCTGGGAAGGAGTGTCCTTCATGGCAACCTCAACTGGCACAATATTGACATCGGTCTGTACTAAAACCTGCTATCCTCGCATGCATCTAATATTGCAAACCTTCCGTTCTGAAAAAGGGTCTAGGCCCGAAACGTCAACTCTCCTACTCCTATGATGTTGCTTGGCCTGCTGTGTTCATCCAGCTTTACACTTTGTTATCTCTTGTTTGACATTTAATATTTGTTGTTAGCATTTTGACTAAAGATGGAGGCAGCACACAATCTTTCTCGAGACTCATTACTCCATGAGTCACAATAGAAGCTTCATTATTTTACTAGGTTCCCAATATGGCTAATTATATCTATTCTCTATTAGATTTAAAACAACCCATTAGCCAGGACCATTTAATTAACACTACATTATTGATTCATTGTAAAATAAAACTAACTCAATGAACATGCAAAACTAGTAAATATGCTTAAGTTGTAATTTGTACGTAAGTTTATCTTTCTAAATAATCCAAAGCACACACATGCAAAGACAGACATTGTGGTTAAAGGGAAAAATAGATCTCTTTCTGCAGACATTCACATTAGAGAAAAAAATTCTTTGGCCATAAGACTTAAGTCTTATAAGCGCAAATGACAAGATTGCTAGATAACAAAGTGTGAGGCTGGATGAACACAGCAGGCCAAGCAGCATCTCAGGAGCACAAAAGCTGACGTTTCGGGCCTAGACCCTTCATCAGAGAGGGGAATGGGGTGAGGGTTCTGAAATAAATAGGAGGAGAGGGGGAGGCGGACTGAAGATGGAGAGAAAAGAAGATAGGTGGAGAGGAGAGTATGGGTGGGGAGGTAGGGAGGGAATAGGTCAGTCCAGGGAAGATGGACAGGTCAAGGAGGCAGGATGAGGTCAGTAGGTAGGAAATGGAGGTGCGGCTTGAGGCGGGAGGAGGGGATTGGTGAGAGGAAGAACAGGTTAGGGAGGGTGAGACAAGCTGGGCCAGTTTTGGGATGCAGTGGAGGGAGGGGACAAACTGGGCTGGTTTTGGGATGCAGTGGGGGAAGGGGAGATTTTGAAGCTTGTGAAGTCCACATTGATACCATTGGGCTGCACGGTTCCCAAGCGGAATATGAGTTGCTGTTCCTGCTACCTTCGGGTGGCATCATTGTGGCACTGCAGGAGGCCCATGATGGACATGTCGTCTAAGGAATGGGAGGGGGAATTAAAATGATTCGCGACTGGATGTCCATTTCAAGCCCACTGACTTCCACAGCTATCTAGAATACACCTTCTCCCACCCACCCTCCTGCAAAAATTCCCAATCCCCTATTCCCAATTCCTTCGCCTCCGCCGCATTTGCTCCCAGGATGAAGCATTCCACTCCCGCACATCCCAGATGTCCATGTTCTTCAAGAACTGCAACGTTACCCCCGCAGTGGTCGAGAACGCCCTTGACTGTGTCTCCCGCAATTCCTGCAACACATCCCTCACACCCCGCCCCCGCAATAACCGCCCTAAGAGGACCCCCCTCGTCCTCACATACCACCCCACCAAACTCCAGATACAATGCATCATCCTCCGACACTTCCGCCATCTACAATCCGACCCCACCACACAAGACATTTTTCCATCCCCACCCTTGTCTGCCTTCTGGAGAGACCACTCTCTCCGTGACTCCCTTGTTCGCTCCACACTGCCCTCCAACCCCACCACACCTGGCACCTTCCCCTGCAACCGCAGGAAGTGCTACACTGGCCCCCATACCTCCTCCTTCACCCCCATCCTAGGCCCCAAGATGACTTTCCATATTAAGCAGATATTCACCTGCACATCTGCCAATGTGGTATACTGTATCCACTGTATCCAGTGTGGCTTCCTCTACATTGGAGAAACCAAGCGTAGGCTTGGGGACCGCATTGCAGAACACTTCCGCTCAGTTCGCAATAAACAACTGAACCTCACAGTCACAAACCGTTTTAACGCCCCCTCCCATTCCTTAGACGACATATCCATCATGGGCCTCCTGCAGTGCCACAATGATGCCACCCGAAGGTTGCAGGAACAGCAACTCATATTCCGCTTGGGAACCCTGCAGCCCAATGGTATCAATGTGGGCTTCACCAGCTTCAAAATCTCCCCTTCCCCCACCACATCCCAAAACCAGCCCAGCTCGCCCCTTCCCCCCACTGCATCCCAAAACCAGCCCAGCTTGTCCCTGCCTCCCTAACCTGTTCTTCCTCTCACCTATCCCCTCCTCCCACCTCAAGCTGCACCTCCATATCCTACCTACCAACCTCATCCCGCCTCCTTGACCTGTCCTGCAGCTGTACAAAACTCTAGTGCGGCCGCACTTGGAGGGTTGCGTACAGTTCTGGTCACCGCATTCTCAGAAGGATGTGGAAGCTTTGGAAAGGGTGCAGAGGAGATTTACTCGGATGTTGCCTGGTATGGAGGGAAGGTCTTATGAGGAAAGACTGAGGGACTTGAGGCTGTTTTCATTAGAGAGAAGAAGGTTGAAAGGCGACTTAATTGAGACATATAAAATAATCAGTGGGTTAGATAGGGTGGATTGGGAGAGCCTTTTTCCTAGGATGGTGATGGTGAGCACGAGGGGGCATAGCTTTAAATTGAGGGGTGAAAGATATAGGACAGATGTCAGAGGTAGTTTCTTTACTCAGAGAGTAGTAAGGGAATGGAACGCTTTGCCTGCAACGGTAGTAGATTCGCCAACTTTAGGTACATTTAAGTCGTCATTGGATAAGCATATGGGCGTACATGGAATAGTGTAGGTTAGATGGGCTTCAGATCAGTATGACAGGTCGGCACAACATCAAGGGCCGAAGGGCCTGTACTGTGCTGTGATGTTCTATGTTCTATGTCCTCCCTGGGCTGACCCATCCCTTCCCTACCTCCCCACCTATACTCTCCTCTCCACCTATCTTCTTTTCTCTCCATCTTCGGTCCACCTCCCCCTCTCTCCCTATTTATTTCAGAACCCTCTCCCCATCCCCCTCTCTGATGAAGGGTCTAGGTCCGAAACGTCAGCTTTTGTGCTCCCGAGATGCTGCTTGGCCTGCTGTGTTCACCCAGCTTCACACTTTGTTATCTTCGATTCTCCAGCATCTGCAGTTCCCATTATCTCTTATGACAAGATTGCTGTTGGTCTGAGGTTCTGCCATGCGTAGACAGGTGTCAGCAAACATAGGCAGCTGTTTATGGTGTTTTCGCAGATGCAGGTTGCTCAAGAAACTCAGCATTGAGAATTCCTCCTGTTGTTCTTCAGAATGACAATTAGATTTCACCCTGAGTTCACAGCAAAAGAATAGAAAAGTCGCAGCAATAGGAGAGATAAGATGACCAGCTTGTTCTTTAGCAGGCTCCCTCTGACTAATTAAAAATCCAAAACCATCTCTGAGCCCACAAAACACTACACAAACAGAATAACCATTGAATTCATGGCATTCCAACCGGAACTCCATCAACAAACACATTGATTTAGAGCCAATCTACCATCCCCTGAGAAAAAGAACAGGAAATGACATCACCAACCCAAGGAAACCTAAACAGATAAATAGAAAGCGGGACATAACACCAGCGCTTCGTCGGAGGCTCACTGATGATGTTACCTAGAATGGTGACGAAACGTCTGAAAACTAACCTTCCAGCTCAGCGAGCAAACTTACATCCGGAACTTACATGTGTTGACGCTTCCATGTAGCTCCTGCCCTAGTCCTTTTATATGTCATGTTGTTGTCGAGCTTGTGGATTTGGGATACACTGCTGAAGGGGGCTTATTGAGTTGCCGCAGTACACACAGCTGCCACTGTGCCTTTGTGGCCAAGGGTATGATTGTTGAAGGTGATGGATGGGCACCAGTCAAATGGGCTCCTTTGTCTTAGATGGTCATAAAGTGATACAGCATAGAACCAGGGCCTCAGGCCCGCCATGCCTGTGCTGACTAACAAACACCAAATTACACTAATCCCATTTCTTTGCACTTTGCCCATGGCCTACTATGCCCTGGCATTTTAAGTACTCATCCAGATGTTTCTCAAAAGTTGTGAGAGATCTGCCTCCACCATCCTCTTAGGCAGGATGTTCCATATTTCTACCACCCTCTGGGTGAAAATATTTTTCCTCCGATCTCCTCAAAGCCAATTAGCCTTCACCTTAAACTTACGCTATCTGGCCTTAGATATATCTGCCATAGGGAAAAGACTCTTACAAACTGTTGATGTCTCTTGGAATTTTATATACTTCAATCAGACCCCTTCTCAGTCTCCTCTGCTCTAGGGAAAACAAACCCAGCCTGGAGTTGAGCTTCTTGAGTGTTGAGGCTGCATTTATCCAGGCAAGTGGGGAGTATTCCATCACACTCCTGAACACATGCTTTGCAGAAGGTGGACAGACTGTGGGAAGTCAGGATGGGAGTTATTCGCTGCATGATTCCTAGCTTCTGACTGGAATTAGTCTTGTAGGGTGTTGGGGAAAGAAGAGTGTTTACAGAGCAAGTAGGGTCATGCCACGAAGGAATTAAAACACGTGTCTGAGAACTTTAAATTTGAGACATGGGGATTAGGAGATGATTTGCCTCAGTGAGGTTAGAAATAATCATCTCACAGGACTTGATGCAGATTGGACATGGGAAATTCAGATGGGAAAACAGTTCAGGAAGTCGGGAGAAAAGTAGTGTTGATGAAGGAGGCTTTGGAGATCTGAAATGAAGGTCGCAGGAGGCAAGAATATGGTTCAATACTGGATAGGGTGCAGTCGGAGGTTAATGTGGACCATTTTTACTGAGGTGAAGTAACTGATGTTTGGATTGAAGCAGATATGGAATCTGAGAGTGAGCACACAGTGTCAAATAGGACATTGAGACTGCAATAGCCTGATACAACCTGAGTTAATGTCGGGGGGAGTGACAAAATCATTAGTGAGGGCACAGACCTCATAAAGAAGTGCAACAGGTGGCATTCCCAATAATTTCAATCAAGATAATTTCAGAGTTGTTTTTGTTTTGCAAACACATTCAAGAAAAATACCAAAAGGTTACAGTTAGATTTTCTGAAGGGAGGGTCATCAGCTGAAAACATTAGTTCAGTTGCTGTCCACAGGCTCTGTCAGACCGTCAGAGGCATTCCTGCATTTTTTAAAATCTTATTTCAGATTTCCAGCAACTGCAGCATTTCACACTTGTCGTGCCTGAACTGCTGGTGGGCAATAATGGAAGTTGTGCATAACTGTCTTTTATCTCACTATTCAACATTTTCAGAATCAATATTGATTGTCATGAACAAATGTCACTCCAGTATAATTAGGTAATGTTAGGTATAAGCTGACAGAGGAGTGTGTTCTGTGGAATTGGCAGAAAATGCAGAAAGGAGGCAAACAACAGCTGAACTATAATCTATTATAGGATCATTAGAGAGAAAAGTAAAGTTGTTGTGACAGAATTCAAAGGAGGTTCATCTCTTTTTTGTTTTCAATTCTTTTCCAGCTTCCTCCGCACAGAACCTGAGTACAATCTGACATAATACCTGTCCTCAGCCTGCTGTTAAGATGATATGACACTTACATTAACTGCAACTGTACAAAAACATGACTTGATTAACTTAGGACTGATGAATTCAGTAAGCTTTTTTATTACAGCACATGGTATGTATGTTATGTAGATGGCAAGCACTGGCATGTGTGGGCTCAAGCTAAGCAATTTGGAAACATTGTAGTGCACTTTCTTAGGTGTCACTTTTAAGAAAACAGAACTCAGCAAAAAGGATGCTGAGAGTTTTATTCCATGGGGTTACATGCCACGATAAGATAAAGGGATTTTGTGTACTAGCTGTGAAGTTTTTTTTTTATTCATTCACTGGATGAGGGCATCACTGGCTAGACCAGTATTTTTTCGCCCAACCTTAATTGCCCAGAAGGAAGGTAAGAGTCAAGTCATGTTGATTAGACCAAGTAAGGATGGCAGTTTCCTTCCCCAAAGCACATTTGTGAACCAGTAGGGTTTTTTTCAACAATAAACAATGGATTCACGGTCACCACTTAGACTCTTAAGTCCTGTGTTTTACTGAATTCAAATTCCACCATCTGCCACAGCGGAATTTGAGCCCAGGTCCTTAGAACATTACTTGGGTACCTGGATCAACAGTCCAGAATTAATACCACGTTTCCTTCCCTTTTAGGAGCAATCACATTTGGTTGAAGAAAGCATTAGCCTTCTTCCTTTGCTTCATGTGATATACGTGTCACTGTCAAGGCAAGCTATTTTTGTCATTACAAATTGGCTTTGAACAGAGTGGTTTATTCGACCATTTCAGAAGGCACTTAAAATCAGTTACATTGCAGTAGGTCTTGCGCCACATATAGACCAAATTAGGAAGGACTGCAGATTTCCTTTTCTGATAATGGCTATACCACCGAGACTAGCTTTTGCTCCAGATTTATTCATTTATTTCAAGTCCCATTGGCTGCCTGATGGAGCTTGAAATCTTTGACTATTCTCCACATCTCTGATCAGCTCATTTGCAATTTCCCACTTGTTCAATTGTCTCATTAACTTTTAATGATATATTCTCATAGCTTTGGGTTAATTCCCTTTGTTCTCCGTTTAAGATGAAGTGATTCTCAGGACTCCCGGTGTCTCTTTTAGACAATTTAAGTTGTTTGGCGTAGATTTCTCAGGTGAGAAGGATTGCCCTAAAACATGTTGTGAATGATGGGTCCTTGCTGCAAAGTAATATCTCGCTGTTCCAAAATATTATATCTTGTTATTCTATCCAAAATACCGTCCCTCCTCACTGTTATAATTGATTCCTTGATGAATATTGTGACCTGCCTCTTCTTCTATTGCTCCTTTCTATCTTATCTGAATATTTCGTAAACAGGGGAAATGCTGAGCTGCGAAACTTGCCCATTTTTCAACCAAGCCTCAGTCATAGCTGATATATCATACTCCCTTGTGCCTACCCATGCCCTCAGCTCATCTGTCTTTTACCTCAGGCTGCTTACATTTAAGTATATTCCATTTAGTCTTGCTAAACACACTTTCTTCCTTATGTAGCCAATGTTTGCTCTGCCTTCCTAAATCCTTTACTGATGTTTGAACTTCTAGTCCATTTCAGTATATCTCCCCTCTGAATCTCTTGTCAGGATCCCATGCCCCTGCCAATTTAGTTGAAGTTCAGCCCAACATCTCAGTGAAACTCTCCATGAGGACATTGGTCCCCTTCTGTTCAGATGTAACTTGTCCAAATTGTAATAATCCCACCTGCTCTAGAAATGGTCCCAATGCCTCAGGAATCTAAAACTCTCCTTCCTACATCATGTCTCCAGCTGTGCATCCTCCGACTCTATCCGTCTCTTCCTATACTGTCTAGTGTGTGGCATCGACAGTAATCAGGACCCTTCTGAGGAAGGGTCTCTGGACCTGAAACATTAACTCTGCTTTTTCCTTCATAGATGCTGTCAGACCTGCTGAGCTTTTCCAGCTGCTTCATTTTTGTTCCTGATTGCCTTTGAAATCCTGCTTTTCAATTTCCTACCCACCTAAAGTCTGATTACAGGACTTTGTTACTCCTTTTATCGAATGCCACTGATCCTAATATGGGCCATGACATCTGGCTTCTCATCTTCCTCATTCAACTTGCCCTGTAGCTGCTTTGTGGGCTGTGGCACCGAGGAGGTAATACACCATCCTGAAGTCATGTCTGCGTTCCTGCCTACTCCCCTCACTAATGAATCCCCTACCATTATTGCCCTTCCACATTAGCTTCTTCATCAAACCCTCCCCCACCCCCTGAGTGGCTGGACCACCCACAAAGCTCTGGTCTTGGCCATGACTGTCCTCCACAAAGACACCGTCATTCTCACTGTTTTCCAATGTTGGAAGATAGTTTGCAAACAAGGCACACATGAGAGTTACCCTTACTACCTGCCTGGTCATCCTTGTGTCCTCAGCCAGCCATTCCCACCCTGTTTCACTTCCGTAAGCCAGGAGCATCAGGATTTTCCATATGCTGCGAAAGGATAGGCCTGAGCTCTCAGTTAAATCTTAATCAAGTAGAATGTGGACACTTGCTTTTATTTTATCCTAACTCCAACTTAAGTATAGGCGAGAAAAGTCTTATTCTTGCTTATATCAGGCAAACAACCAGAACGCCTGAATACATTACGTGAAGAAATTTAGTTTTGAGTTCTAAAATATTGGTTATAGATTTAAAGTTTTTGAACTGTAGTTGTACCATTAATCTAAGTCAATGGCCAGTCACAAGAGACAATGGCCAACCATTCTAAACCTACTGTCCTGTGTCATCATACTTAGCTTTTATTGAAGCAGCTCTATTTCTGGTTTGGTTTGTTTCTGAGATCTTTCCTCTCTCCCTGCTCCTGCTCCCCAACTCCAAAGATTACACAGGTACCCCCTGTAGTTCTGGCTCTATCTGAGACGCCTTCGCTCTGCATCCCCTTGTTAACCTCATCACCCCAATTCCCAAGTCCCACTGCCCATTCGCAAACAGCCCCCTATTGGTCTGTATGCTTTTCGGACAAGGTCAGAAGCCACATACCACCAGATTATAGTCCAACAGGTTTATGTGAAATCAGAAGTTTTTGAAGCACTGCTCCTTTATCCCTTGATGAAGGAAGAGTGTTCTGAAAGCTTGTCTGTATGATACAATTTAGCATCAATGTTTACAACAGCTCTCTCTTCACTCAGGAACCTGCTTCCTGCATTTTTCAGGGAGCGCATTCCTCATCGCAACATCTCACTGCATTTAAAAATAAATAACTTTATTATTATCCACACTTCACATCATCCTTGTTCCTATTTTTCCAATTATCTGAAATGGTGTATCCTTTCACCTTGCTTGTCAAAATCAATTCTTTTGTGGTGTATGTGTTTTTGTCGATGTGTGACTGTGTTACTCTGTGTATTCCTGACTATTTTACATTTGTCCATGTGAGTTTTCTATCCTTTTGTCTGTGTGTGTTGGTCTATGCATGTCCACGTATTCGTCTGTACTTGTTTGTGTAATTGTAGTATTGTCTCTGTGTTTCTGTGCATGTGTGTATTTGTGTGCATGAATCTGTGTGTTGTGTCAGTATTTGTCTGTTTATGTCCATGTGTGTTTATGTCTGTGTTTGTCTGTGGCAATATATTACAGAGGAGGCATGAGAGACATTGTTGGAAAGAGTGTCAAAGTTTATTTAGCATGAGGGAGTTTGCAGTAATTGCAGGAGTTTTAATGATAACTAGGTTTATAGCTAAAACCAGCACAAATGTGGCATCTTGTGGCACATCAAATGTGGCAAGCACAAACTTGCTCAAAATCAGGTTGTTGCTTTTAAATTCACATCACAGAAGAGACTGAAACTTAGAAGATCCAGGAAACCAAACTCCTGGGTGCTGTTTAACCTACTCAATTGGCAAAATGAAATTTTAAAAGTAAACATTTACTGGGGTCCTCAATGATTCACATCACTGACTGACTCAGTCTCTGCGACTCGTGATCGAATTTGCTGCTTCCTTTGTGCTGCAGCTTCTGAGTTTACTTCCTATTGATCAGCACTCACATCACACTGCCAGAGGCTGACAACCAGCAACTAATTTGAAAGTGTGAATCTGAGTTGGACGATACTGTTAAAGAAATTATTTAATTGATGTTAGGGAGGTTGCTGGTGTGAAACTGCACATGTGCAAATGGGCCTGGGGGTCTGCATTTGGAACACGTGCTACATTTGATACTTTACTAGAATTGACACTTCACAAATACACAATACCAAAAGAATCGTATGATGTTGACTGATATGAAATGCGATGCCTGATGCATATTCCTGGCATTGGCAGAGGAATGGTACTATGGAGATGAGATGTCCAGGGATATATCAACCACACTACTCTAACTAGACATTTTGGGGAGCTTAAAATAATGGCACCAAGCTCACCAACAGGAACAACGAGGGGGTAAAGTTTTCCAGTGTTTTCTCATTGAAATCATACCATTCCCACCAGCTGGAAGGCTTTAAACCCCAGCCCAGAACATGCCCCTTTGCAGTTGAATAATGCATTGCCCCTTACACATGTAGATATTCCAAAGGCTTAAAACAGTATAGCCACTGTCTTGCACATATATGCCATCATGCACGACAATATGTTACATAAAAACTAGAAGTAGGAATAGGCCATTCAGCCCCTCGAGCTTTCTTCATCATTTAATACAATCATGGCTAATTTCACCTCAGCCTCAGCTCCACTTTCCTTCCTTCTCTTTCCTTCTCCACTCTTCAACCCATTACTTATTAAAAATATGTCTGCCTCCTCCTCAAATTTCCTCAATGTTCCAGCATCCACTGCACTCTGGGGTAGTGAGCTCCCCAGATTCATAACCCTTTGAGAGAAGTAACTTGTTACTCTGTGGTAGGCATCACTATTGTGGCTCAGGAAACCCACCTGAACATGACAGTCCCTGTACTGTTTGGTGCACAGGATGACAGTGGCTGGGAAGGTGCAAAATATGGAGGTGCTGGGTTGTAATGACTAAATAAGTCACTTGAACCAGAGTTTACATCAGCAAGAAGAAACCTCTGAGGTTCCAGAAGTTTTTCCTTTGAACAAAGGAAAGGCAGAAACTTTTATACATTCGTTTTCAGCCCACCTTTGGCAATTACAGACCAATCATATTACTAATTAGTCATATACACATCCAAACAGGTTAATCATGTGACTGTACAGTCAGTGATGGGCAGGCCTGTGGGCAGCCCTCAGTTTCCCATGATGTTTCCCAGATGCCCTTATCCCTATCCTTGGGCCTTTCACAACACATGCTCTATTTAACCATAATTCCAATAGTGCAGACTCTGCACCTGTAATCCAATCGGCCCAGCTGGCAATGTGAGTGTTTCTCCATACTGTCTAATGCTGCCTGTCTGTAGGAATTTAGTAAAATTATTCTCATGCTTATTGTATTTTTTAAGCAAACTGCAGTCAATGAATATCTGGGAATCTTAACTAAACTAAATAAACGTTTTCTTCCATTTATGATGGATTTTAAACCAGCTAGGTATGGAATTTTTCTATCAGCATATTCAAAGGAATCCTTATCCAGCTATGTCTGTGTAAGCAACCCTTTCTGTGCTATCTTCATCGTGTTACGCTGGATGTATTCTGTCTACAAGACTACAATTGTCCTGCTTTATGGCTTATCTAAATACTACAACTAGCAAGCTATAGCTTCAGCTAAAACAAAATCTTCTTCACCATCTTTGGGGCGGCACGGTGGCTCAGTGGTTAGCACTGCAGCCTCACAGCGCCAGGGACCCAGGTTCGATTCCAGCCTCGGGTAACTGTCTGTGTGGAGTTTGTACATCCTCCCCGTGTCTGCGTGGGTTTCCTCCGGGTGCTCCAGTTTCCTCCCCCGGTCCAAAGATGTGCAGGCTGGCTGGATTGGCCATGCTAAATTGCCCATAGTGTTCAGGGGTGTGTGGGTCACAGGGGGATGGGTCTGGGTGGGATGCTTCAAGGGGCGGTGTGGACTTGTTGGGCTGAAGGGCCTGTTTCCACACTGTAGGGAATCTAATCTTACATCAACCAGAACTCATGGGCAGCCATTTTTAAGCAATGTTCAGCAAGGGCAGACCCAACAATAGGTCTATGTTTTCTCTGGGACCTCTTCCTGACAAGTTGAGCCTTTTGATTCTGCTCACTTCTTCCAATTCCCGTCTCAATGGTCATTGACAGAGCATTCAGTGACTGCTTCCAAATTGTTAGTGTCAATATCTGTCATCTTCATTCCTTACTGGCTGCTGTCATCGTTGCAGAGACATGGGCACACAGGAAGTTTGACCCAGGGCCTGGTTCGCCGTGTATAGTGCAAAGGGAATTCAGCTCATTTTTAAAAATTCCCTCATAGGATGTTTCCTCCCACAGTCCAAAGATGTGCAGCTTAGGTGGATCGGCCGTGGGAAATTGCACATAGTGTCTCGGGACGAGCAGGTTAGGTGGGTTAGCCATGGGAAATGTGGGGTTACAGTGATAGGGTAGGGGACTGGGTCTGGGTGGGATGCTCTGAGGGTCAGTGTGGACTAGTTGGGCCAAAGGTCCTGTATCCATACTTTAGGGATTCTGTGACAGGTAAGACATGAACTTGGGCCTCCTGTCCCAGAGGTAAGGACACTACCACTGCACCAACCTTAAATAAGTGTTGAAGTTGGCATGCTTTCTGTACAATGGGATTAGAGTGGTCGCTAATGATGCATTAAGCAGCAGCGATCTAGGATCGGGCACAAATGGCAGTGAATTACAAAATTTGCTCAGAATTGTAGCATGGCGAGAGTGCAGAGGGAGGCTTGTTTGGCCTATTGTATCTTCACCTACTCTCTGAATGAGAACTTGACATACTGCCATTCCTCTGCCTTCCCCTGTAGCCCTGAATGTCTTTCATTCACAGCCCAGTTCCCTTTTGAATGTATTGAGTGATGTTGCCTCCCCCATACCCTCAGGCAGTACATTCCAGACCCTAACCACTCAGGTGAACCTGCCTCCCTCACACTCTCAGACAGTACATTCCAGGCCCTAATCTCTCATTGGCCCAAAATAATCTTCACCTCACTTTTGTTTCTCTGTCCAATTAATTTCAGTTTTCCTTTGGTCGGTGCAATCTACTCAGTCCTCCTGCCGATGATAAATATCACAGGAGTGAAGTTTAACTGCACCTGTTGGAACACCATTTGGAGTACCGTGCACAGCTTTGATCTCCTTATGTAAAAATGACATAATAACATTAGAAGCATTTCTGAGATGAAAGGGTTATCGTAAGAGGAAAGGTTGACCAGGTTTACCTAGTGTAGATTAGAGAAATGAGAAGGCCTTATTGAAATATGAAGGATTCTGAGTAGATCCTAGAGGATGATTCCACCTGTAGGAAAGACTGGAACAAGGAAGCACGGTTTAAAAATAATTTGCCATGCTTTTAAGAGGAAGGTGAACAAACCTCTATTTATATTTCAGAAGATTAGTGATTGAGGCAAAGCATTCCCTTCGCAGGAGAGCAGTGGAGGCTGAGCCATTGAATTTATTCAAGGCAGAGTTAGACAGATCTTTAAAGAGCCAGGCATTTGAGGGTCAGTGGGAGCAGACAGAAGAGTGGACAATAATGTTATTGAGTGATGGAGCAGTTTCAAAGAATCAAATGCCTCCCTCCTGCTTCTGAGTCCTCTCTTCCTATTGGTTCCTAATTATTTTTCAATTACTCAAAATACTCATGGAAATATGGGAAAGGGAAGAGACATGTTTTGCACTAAGGAATTGTTCTGAATTCACTTAAAGAGTAACAAGTCAATGTAAACATTGAAAATTGGAGCAGCCTACATTCTGGTGATTTTCAATCATTTTTGCAGGCAAATAATATCTATTCATGCAGCAATAACCATAATATGATCAAATCTGAATCTGTCTCTCATTGTGTTTTCTGCAGAAATGTGGTTATTACCATTGCATAATCAAGAATCTGTCTTATGGCTTTGAACACTTCAGCTAAAGACATTACAGTAGTTAGTCAATGTATTCATGGTAGTGTACAATAAATGTACAAACCACTGGTTCTGTGATTTAATGCTATTTTGCCATTAAAAACCTGAGGCCTGTTTTCAAATTGTGCTACTGTCACTGTGGGCAGCTTGTTGCATTCAACAGATGCTCCATTTGGCATCAATCACCTGCTTGGGTTCAGATCCAGAACTGATAAATTGTTGCACATTCACAATGTGTCTAATTATTCGAGATACATTTTATTCAAACGTATTAATTTTGACTGAACATTACACAAATTAAATACATAGTGCAATATTACCATTTGGATACTTGATACATGTTGGATGAAGTTCCTTTACGTGCTGTGTAAGGTCAGTGCAAGTTGAGTTGAAACCTCAGATAATAAAATGTGAGGCTGGATGAACACAGCAGGCCCAGCCTCACATTTTATTATCTTGGATTCTCCAGCATCTGCAGTTCCCATTATCACTGAGTTGAAACCTCAGTTGCTTTAAAACAGGGAGAGTGCTACTGTCAACAAAGACTCTCAGCAAGAAAATTGTTTCTACTACTTCAGTATTACAAGGAGAAGAGAACAAATGACCTGGTAATCTTTACATAATCTGCTTGTGGGATCTTGCTGTGTACAATTTGGTGCCACATTACCTAAACTGCCTCAGTGATGACAACCAAAAAGCAATTCATTGGTTTTAGAGCACATTGGGATGCCCTGATATCACAAAAGGGTGGCTTATCAATCAAGATCTTTCCTTGATATCTGTGCAGTTTATGGGGATGCAACTTTGGACTGCTATTTAAATCTTCATAAATGCACAAAAAATATCAACAATAGTCAGTTTATAAACCACTGACTCTGTGACTCAAACCCATTCCAACACAAAACAAAACCCGAAGCCTGTTTTCCAATTGCTCTGGCGTTACGGTGAACAGCATTGTGTGAAATGCACATTTCTGAATACTGCACCACTGTTAGTTCTCTCTAGAATTTGAAATTAGCATAACTGGCACAAAACTTAACGCAAGACATTTGCCACATACATGTTAATCAATGGAAGAGGAACCCATTTGATAAGAGATCTGAGTGCACCACACTAGTCCATGGAAATACTAATGGGCTTTCATTTGTTTATTGCTAATTGAACACCAAAGGAATAAGTGAAGCATCATTTGCACACACTCCCTAATAGTTTATCACATTGTATGTAGGAGGATTCTGAACAGTAACTTCTTAACATTATTCAAGAGAGTTTGTAAGATTAAGTCCAGTGATAAAGAGTGAAATTAGGACTAGGAGTGATAGGCAATACTTAGCATTTCTGGCAATATATGTTTGATTTGATTTGGTTTATCATTGTCACATGTGCCTATTACAGTGAAAAGTATTGTCTTGCATGCAGTACAGGCAGATCATAACATACAAGGATATACAAATCATAGGTTGATTGAACAGAGCAAGGCATGCAAAGTTACAGCTGCACAGGGGGTGAGCAAAAGCAAGATAAGCATTAGATTTGAAATATGAGAGTTCTACACAGAAGTCTAATAACAGCTGAGAAGAAGCTGTTCTTAAACCTGTGTGTTTAAGCTTTTGTATCTTCTGCCTGGCAGAAGAGGTTGGGAGAGATTAGAACTGGATAGGAGGGGTCTTGATGATATTGGCTACCTTTCTTCAGCATTGAGAAGTGTAGGTGGAGTCAGTGGATGGATGGGCGGTTTGCGTGATGATCTGGGTTGTGTTGACAACTCTCTGTAGTTTCTTACGGTCCTGGGCAGAACAGCTGCTATAATAAGCCATGATGCATCCAGATAGAGTGCCTCCTATGATGCACCTGTAAAGGTTGTTGAGGGTCTTTATGGACATGCCAAATTTCTTTAGCTTTCTGAGGAAGGAGAGTTGTTGTCATGCCTTTTTGTGGAGAGCAAAGCAGATTTAACATCTGGAATCTTGTGCTCCCAGAGCTGGTGAGTTGGAGGCAGGAAGTGAATTGAGGTGGCTTTGATTGGCCAGTAGTACTCACCAAGTAGAATCCCACCCTTGGGGGAGGTGGCTGGGTCATCAGTCCTGTCGAAGACGGCCAATGGCCTTGCCACGATCTGATTGACATGTGGTTGGGACGAGCCTTACCTGGAAAGGCAACACAGGTCCATCACAGGCTCCACAGAACCACTAACAGGAGCGAAAATGCATCTCAACAAAATCCCACTCAATGTTTCAGAGGCAGATGAATTGGGAGAATTCTTCACACAGAGAAAGGTGAGCCTGTGGAATTGTCTCCAGAGAAAGCAGTTGATGCCAAAACATTGAATGTTTTCAAAAAGGAGTTCAGTATATGTCTCTGGGCTAAATGGATCAAAGGGAATGGGGATAGAGCAGGAACGGGGAACTGAGTTGGATGATCAACCATGATCATATTGAATGGTGGAGCAGGCTCGAAGGGCTACTCCCACTCCTGTTTTCCATGATTCTCTGTTCTAACTGATTGAGAAGAATATATCCGATGCAGCAGCTGATAGAAACAAAAAAATGACACATGGAAGTTTAGAACTCTGAACACTGCAGAATAGAATTGATCATTCATACTCCTGGGTGCAGAACATCCTCAACCCATAACTGGAAGTGGGGCCATCCAAATGGGCCACACATTCACCTGCACAGGCTTCATTACAGATCATACAGCTGGATGTTCAACATGGAGATAATAGGTAATAATGTGATTGAACTTGATGAATTCCATGCTCCCCCCCCCCCCATTAAATTTTATACCTTTTGGAAGATTGGTGCTTTTATTGATTTGCAAAGTTATCTCCCTTTTCTTAACCCTTTGTGGATGGAGGACTTTGGCAGCTTGTTGACCCACAGAGAAGCACAAGTTTCCAGCTCTTTGCCAGCAGAATTTATGGAATCCTAGAGGTTGATTAGCGTAAGGGTCAGCTCAACCCCTACATCACAGGGTTCAAACCCCATTCCAGCTCACACCATCCATAGTACACAGCACTTCACCTGTGTTTCGTGAATAATTTATCAATGACCTACTTTCAGACAGAGAACAAAATAAGGAGAAGAGACATACAATGGTTACAATGTAGAAGCAGGCTGTTCAGCCCATCTTGCCTGTTCTAGGTCTCTGCAAGAAAAGCCCATGTTAATCACACTACCTAACCATCCCAACACAGCACTGTGATCATTTCTATTCAGTTAATTATCCAATTCCTTTGAAAGTGTCATTTGAGTTTGTCTCCACCATAGTCTCAGGCAGTATAACCTCGGGCAACTGTCTGTGTGGGGTTTCCTCCGAGTGCTCCAGTTTCCTCCCACAGTCCAAAGATGAGCAGGTTAGGAGGGTTGACCAAAATACATTTCCTATAGTGCTCAGGGATGTGTAGATTAGATGGCTTACAGGGGATGTGTCTGGGTGGGATACTCTGAGGGTCAATATGCACTTGTTGGGCCAAAGGGCCTGTATCCACAGTGTAGGGATTCTATGATTCTATGATTCCTAACCATTCACTCTGTAAAGCTATTTTGTTGTGTTGTCATTGCTTCTTTTGCAAATCAATTTAAATCAATATCCTCTGGTTCTCAAACTTTTCAACAACAGCAACTGCTTCTCCCAATCTACTCTGCTCATACCTCTCATTGTTTTAAGTGTTTCTGTCAAATTTCTTAATCTTCTCTTCACAAAGGAGAACAGACCCAGCTTCTACAACTTTTTTGCATAGCTGAAATCCCTTGTCCCTGGGGCTATCCTTGTGAATCTTTTCTGAAACCAGTCTAATACCTTTCCTTCTTTCATGAAGTATGATGTCCACAAGTGGGTGCATTACTGCAGTTGACATAGTCACAATGTAGTAAAATGTGAGGCTGGATGAACACAGCAGGTCAAGCAGCATCTCAGGAGCACAAAAGCTGACATTTCGGGCCTAGACCCTTCATCAGAGAGGGGGATGGGGTGAGGGTTCTGGAATAAATAGGGAGAGAGGGGGAGGCGGACCGAAGATGGAGAGAAAAGAAGATAGGTGGAGAGAGTATAGGTGGGAAGGTAGGGAGGGGGTAGGTCAGTCCAGGGAAGACGGACAGGTCAAGGAGGTGGGATGAGGTTAGTAGGTAGCTGGGGGTGCGGCTTGGGGTGGGAGGAAGGGATGGGTGAGAGGAAGAACCGGTTAGGGAGGCAGAGACAGGCTGGACTGGTTTTGGGATGCAGTGGGTGGGGGGGAAGAGCTGGGCTGGTTGTGTGGTGCAGTGGGGGGAGGGGACGAACTGGGCTGGTTTAGGGATGCAGTTGGGGAAGGGGAGATTTTGAAACTGGTGAAGTCCACATTGATACCATTAGGCTGCAGGGTTCCCAGGCGGAATATGAGTAGCTGTTCCTGCAACCTTCAGGTGGCATCATTGTGGCAGTGCAGGAGGCCCATTATGGACATGCCATCTAAAGAATGGGAGGGGGAGTGGAAATGGTTTGCAACTGGGAGGTGCAGTTGTTTGTTGCGAACTGAGCGGAGGTGTTCTGCAAAGTGGTCTCCAAGCCTCCGCTTGGTTTCCCCAATGTAGAGGAAGCCGCACCGGGTACAGTGGATGCAGTATACCACATTGGCGGATGTGCAAGGTGAACCTCTGCTTAATGTGGAATGCCATCTTGGGCCCTGGGATAGGGGTGAGGGAGGAGGTGTGGGGGCAAGTGTAGCCTTTCCTGCGGTTGCAGGGGAAGGTGCCGGGTGTGGTGGGGTTGGAGGGCAGTGTGGAGCGAACAAGGGAGTCACGGAGAGAGTGGTCTCTCCGGAAAGCAGACAGGGGTGGGGATGGAAAAATGTCTTGGGTAGTGGGGTCGGATTGTAGACGACGGAAGTGTCGGAGGATGATGCGTTGTATCCGGAGGTTGGTAGGGTGGTGTGTGAGAACGAGGGGGACCCTCTTTGGGCGGTTGTGGTGGGGACGGGGTGTGAGGGATGTGTTGCGGGAAATACGGGAGACGCGGTCAAGGGCGTTCTCGATCACTGTGGGGAGAAAGTTGCGGTCCCTAAAGAACTTGGACATCTGGGATGTGCGGGAGTGGAATGTCTTATCGTGGGAGCAGATGCGGCGGAGGCGGAGGAATTGGGAATAGGGGATGGAATTTTTGCAGGAGGGTGGGTGGGAGGAGATGTATTCTAGGTAGCTGTGGGAGTCGGTGGGCTTGAAATGGACATCAGTTACAAGCTGGTTGCCTGAGATGGAGACTGAGAGGTCCAGGAAGGTGAGGGATGTGCTGGAGATGGCCCAGGTGAACTGAAGGTTGGGGTGGAAGGTGTTGGTGAAGTGGATGAACTGTTCGAGCTCCTCTGGGGAGCAAGAGGCGGCGCCGATACAGTCATCAATGTAACGGAGGAAGAGGTGGGGTTTGGGGTCTGTGTAGGTGCGGAAGAGGGACTGTTCACGTAACCTACAAAGAAGCAGGCATAGCTGGGGCCCATGCGGGTGCCCATGGCCACCCCCTTAGTCAGTAGGAAGTGGGAGGAGTCAAAAGAGAAGTTGTTGAGGGTGAGGACGAGTTCAGCTAGGCGGATGAGGGTGTCGGTGGAGGGGGACTGGTCGGGCCTGCGGGACAGGAAGAAGCGGAGGGCCTTGAGGCCATCTGCATGCGGAATGCAGGTGTATAGGGACTGGACATCCATGGTGAAGATGAGGCGTTGGGGGCCAGGGAATTGGAAGTCCTGGAGGAGGTGGAGGGCGTGGGTGGTGTCACGGACGTAGGTGGGGAGTTCCTGGACCAAAGGGGAGAAAATGGAGTCCAGATAGATGGAGATGAGTTTGGTGGGGCAGGAGCAGGCTGAGACGATGGGTCGAACAGGGCAGGCAGATTTGTGGATTTTGGGAAGGAGATAGAAACGGGCCGTGCGGGGTTGGGGAACAATGAGGTTGGAGGCTGTGGGTGGGAGGTCCCCTGAGGTGATGAGGTCATGAATGGTGTTGGAGATGATGGTCTGGTGCTCGGGGGTGGGGTCATGATCGAGGGGGCGGTAGGAGGTGGTGTCGGAGAGTTGACGTCTGGCCTCGGCGATGTAGAGGTTAGTGCGCCATACTACCACTGCGCCACCCTTGTCTGCGAGTTTGGTGGTGAGGTTGGGGTTGGAGTGGAGGGAGCGGAGGGCTGCCCGTTCTGCGGGGGAGAGGTTGGAGTGGGTGAGAGGGGTGGAGAGGTTGAGGCGGTTAATGTCTCGACGGCAGTTGGAGATGAAGAGGTTGAGGGAGGGTAGGAGGCCTGGGGGTGGTGTCCAGGAGGAGGACTTGTGTTGGAAGCGGGTGAAAGGGTCAGTGGAGGGAGGGTTAGGCTCCCGGTTGAAGAAGTAGGCATGGAGGCGAAGACGGCGGAAAAACTGCTCTATGCCCAATCGTGACTGGTATTCGTTGATGTGTGGTTGTAGGGGGACAAAGGTGAACCCCTTACTAAGGACTCTATGCCTTCATTTCTCAAGCCCAGGGTTCTGTTTGCTTCTCAAACTGTCCTGCCATAATCAATGATATGTGTACATGTAACTGTAGGTCTTTCTAACTCTCCACCTTCTTTGGAATGGTATCCTTTTAGTTTATATTGTCCCGCTGCCCTTAAAATAAATCACTTTCTACAGTAGTTTTCATCGGAAACTTAGCTGTGTGTTCCACCAGCCTGTCGGTTTCCCCTGGAAATTTATCAGACTAGTACCCACATGCACTGTGCCAAGTTTAGAATTGAACCTTTTCTCTTAACTATACTTACTGATGTGATGAAGATCACAAGGAAATGGAACCTGGTTATGTAGGGCTCCAGGTAAGATACCTTCTCTTACTGCCCTCTGTTGATAGTTATACACAATGATGCTTGTTGCTGTTCAGTAAATAAGAGATCACATCTCACAATACTACAGTTTCCCCTCCACCAACATTAAACTAACTGGTAGCTCTTTTAAGAACAGGAATGTAACATCTACAGTTCTTCAGTCCTCTGACACCATCTATGTACCCAAGAGGATTAGAAAATGACGACAATGCCTCAACATATTCTAAACTTCCCTCAATCTCAATGGATACCTACTTCTGGTGACATGTCAACTTGAAGCACAGTCATTCTAAAAGCCTCCCTTTCTTACTTTTGAAGTCAATTTCAATTCAATTTTATCAATCTCAACCACCACCTTTTTCACTCTGGCTTGGGATCACCTTTTTAGGTGAAGACAGTTACAAAGTATTCATTGAGTATCTCAACATTGGTTCTATACTCATCAAGACACAGTCATAGAGTCACACAACACAGAAACAGGCCCTTCAGTCCAAGCAGTTCATGCTGACCATAATCCCGCACTAAACTAATCCCATCTGCCTGTGCATGGCCCATATCTCTCCAAAACCATTTCTTATCCATGTACTGACCCAAATGCTTTCTAAACATTATAACCGTACCCACATCCATCACTTCCTCTGGAAGTGATTACATAATTGTAATTACATAATTGTAACATAATTCCACATACTGTGTAAAAAACTTGTGTTCTTTTTAAATATTTCTCCCCTCACCTTAAAAGTATGCCCCCAGTCTTGACATCCCCCACTTTAAAGAAAAGACATTTTCCTTAGCTATACCTCTTATGATTTCATAAATATCTGTAAAGTCACACTTAAACCTCCTACACTCCCAGGAAAAAAGTCTCAGTCTATCCAGTCACTCCTCACAACTCAAACCTTCATTCCTGGCAAATCCTGGTAAATCTGTTCTGAACCCCATCCAGCTCAATAATGTCCTTCCTATAGCAGGGCAACCAGAACTGGACACAACACTCCAGTAGAGGTCTCACCTGTACAACCTTAACATGGTGTCCTAAATCCTATACTCAAATACTCCAGGTGTTAATCTCCTGCTGACAATAATTTTTCTTTACCCAGCTTTTTACACTTCATATGTTGATAGATATCTCTTGAATTTGCTTCTATGTTAGCAGTCAGCCTCTGCTCATGTTCTCTCTTCACTTCTCCGATATATTTTCTCACCAATCCCCGAACCTTTTATGTTTAGTCTTGCTCTGAATTGTCTTATCCTCCTGATATCCATCATGATCAGACTTTTTCATCCTTGACTTTCTATTGCCATCCAAGGAGCTCCTGCTCATCTTATCATGAGGTGAACACACAAACGGCTCAGCTTTAGCCCCATTGAAGCGACGGGCTATCAAGTGACTCTTCTTTGAAGTCTCTCTCAGTGACAGAGTCAAGCTCATTCTAAGTTACGAATTGTGGTCTTTGATGTTAGTCACATCACAAAAGCCAGAGCAACATTGCACCTTTGATTATTTGGTAATGTGAATAGGTAGGAAAAAGAATGATATAGCACATGAACAGGACCTTCAGCCCTCCAAGCCTGCGCTGAAATTCTGCTGTACTAAAGCTTCAGCATTTTTCCAAACTTTGAAACAAATCTGACTCAGCATAACCATGCAATCCATTCTTTTTTTGCGTCATCTAAAAATTTAGCTGAACACAAGTGAGTTTGTGTCATTTCTAGTGATCATTTCATGATAACAACAAGTTTTGTTTGATCCTGAGTGATGCCTAAGAGTGCCATGACATAGTGTCAATAGAACCACAATTCAGCTTTGCAGGACATGAGGGCATTGATAAAAGCCTCACTTTGGCATGACTGAAAGAAAGAAAGTCATAACAGGAATTTCATCTGGACCTTGCTGCAGCTTTGCCTGTGCAGATTTCAAATCGAATTAACCTTCTTTAACTACACTCCACTTCAAACCCCCACTGAAGCAAAATTGGCAGTAATCAGCTTTAAAATGTGTTACGGCTCTTTAACACAAAGTCATAACCACTTTGTTGCTAAGCCACCAAATCAACAGCTTAAGCCCACGAGCTTGATCCAATTTCTGGATGTCCAGGATGCATCTCCCCACTGATCATTATCAATATGTCAGCTCAAAATGCTCCACGTTTGTTGAATGCATTGTCTACCAAGTTACTCAGAGGAAATAAATTCTACTCTTACAATCTTTAGCACATCATAAGGTCAATGTTTTTCCTTATATTTGAATAGTGTGGGATGTGAACGTTTGTTTAAACCTAACTGCCTATAATTTGGAAAAGCACAGTGATGTTCATTGTCATCCTGATTTTACACTGCAGGAGCCAATGTGAATAGTAGTTAATAACTCAACCAATACTGCTTATCAAAATTCACTTTCAGAGCCTGAGAAATTCGAATGAGAGCTCATCAACCTAAAATGTTAACTCTTTTCCTGCTGCAAAAAAGTCCACAAGTCCTGCTGATTATACCCAGAATATTAGGTCTATTACCACTCAATGTGACATTACACATTAAAAGCTCTACATCTATAACTTTCCCTACTGGTTAATCATTATGAACCACACGCAGCCAACATTCATCTCTACTGAGTTAGAGCCATAACAGAAAGCCACTGCAGGTTAGTACCACCGATATCAACCAAGAAATCTGAATACGATTACATGACTCTCTCGAATCACAGGGTTTGACTCAATTGCTTCATCAATCACCTTCTGTCTATCATAAGGTCAGAAGTGGGAATGTTCACCGATGATTGCACAATGTTCAGCACCATTTGAGGCTCCTAAATCCTGTTTCCAAATGTGGCAAAACCTGGATAAAGCCCAGGTGAGAGCGGATCAGTGGCAAGTTAAACTCGTACTACACAAATACCAAAGCAATGACCAAGAACTACAAGAGAGAATCTAACCATCATCCATTGGCATTCAATGATAACACCATCACTGAATACCCCACTAGCTCCACCCCTGCTCTCCCTTTGAGCCAGCTGAACTGGACTAGCCACATAAATACTATGACAACAAGAACAGGCCAGATGACTAGGAATTTCACACCAGTAACTCCACCAAGCCTGTCCACAATTAACAAGGCACAAGTCAGAGAGTTGCATGATACTCTCCACTGGCCTAGATGGAGGCATTCAGTAATATTCAGCAACAGCGATGTGTACTATCCAAAAGATTCATTGCAGAAATTCACCTAAGATCCCTAGATAGCACCTTCCAAGCTCATGCCCATTGTTATTTAGAAGGACGAGGCTAGCAGATACATGGGAACACCACCCTCAAGTTCCCCTCCAAGTCACTCAATACTCTGACTTGGAATTATATTACTATTCCTTCACTGTTGCTGGGTCAAAATCCTGGAAATCCCTCCCTAATGGCACTGTGGGCCAAATTACAGCAGGTGGGCTGCAACAGCTCAAGAAGGCAGCTCACCACCATCTTCTCAAAGGCAACTAGGGACAGTCAGTAAATACTGGCCCAGCCAGAGTTGACCTTATTCCCTGAGTGAATAAAAAAAACCCAGTTAGTCTGTGTGAGGATCCTGAGGGTAAATGTTCCTCCTCAGGGTAGAGGTCTTGATTTTAAAGCATTGCGTCATGTAAAGATAAAGAGCAGAGATTGCAGGAAATATTTCAAAAAGATTGAGCAGTTTTGCCCTTCAGCCATGCCTGTTGATTTCTACAGTCACAAACCACAACAATGCTTCAGTCAACGTACAGTTCATTGTATCCACTAGAAGCACCAGAAACGAGAGCTCTACATGCCTGTCCAAATCAGGGGCATTTTATATTCCAGCGTCTGTTCCAGTCAGCCTGTGTGCTGTAACTTGTTTGCTCCATAGCTTTGCCATTCAAAAATCCTTTTCATTCGTGGAGGATGGTGTCACTAGCTTAGCCAACATTTATTGCCCATCCCTAATTGCCTCTTGAGAAATTGCAATGAACTACCTTCTTAAATTGCTGCCTTCACAGGGAGTAGGGGCATCGTACTATTAGGAATAAGTCTGCTTTTTGCCAATTATATAAATGATTTGTATGTGAATATAGGAGGTATTGTCAGTAAGTTTGCAGATAACACCAAAATGGAAGGTACCTTGATCAGATGGGCCAAAGGGCCGAGGAGTGGGAGCTGGAGTTTAATTTAGATAAATGTGAGGTGCTGCATTTTGGAAAGACAAATCAGGGCAGGACTTATACACTTAACGGTAAGGTCCTGGGGAGTGTCGTTGAACAAAGAGATCTTGAGTTCAGGTTCATAGTACCTTGAAAGTGGAGTCCCAGATAGACAGGATAGTGAAGAAGGTGCTTGGTATGCTTGTCCTTTATTGGTCAGTGCATTGGGCATAGGAGTTGGGAGGTCATGTTGTGGCTGTACAGGACATAGTTAGGCCACTATTGGAATACTGCGTGCAGTTCTGGTCTCCCTACTATAGGAAGGGTGTTGTAAAACTTGAAAGGATTCAGAAAAGATTTACAAGGATATTGTCAGGGTTAGTGGGTTTGAGCTGTAGGGAGAGGTTGAATAGACTGGGACTATTTTCCCTGGAGATTCAGAGACTGAGGGGTGACTTTATGGGGGTTTATAAACTCTTGAGGGACATGGATAGGGTAAATGGACAAGGTCTCTTCCCTGGTGTGGAGAATCTAAAACTAGAGGGCATAGGTTTAATGTGAGTAGGAAAAGATTCAAAAGGGACGTAAGGGGTATTTCTTTTCATACAGAGGGTGGTGCATGTATGGAACGAACTGCCTGAGGAAGTGGTGGAGTCTGGTACAATTATAACATTTAAAAGGCATCTGAATGGGTACATTAATGGGAAGGATTTAGAGGGTGTGGGCCAAATGCTTTCAAATGGGACTAGATTTATTTAGGATGTGTGGTTCGGCTTGGATGAGTCAGACTGGAGGGTTTGATTCGTACTGTATATATATCTCTATGATTGAGGTTGGTTGGCTCGCTGAGCTCGTTTGTTATTCCATAGATATTTCATTACTGTGCTGGGTAACATCCTCAGTGCAGCCTCTGATGAAGCGTCGGTTTGTTTTCCTGCCTGGTTTTAAAACTGTGGGGTCTGTTGCGATGGATTGCCTCACTTCCGGGTTTCCTCCGTAGTGGAATGTATACGGGATCGAGTTCTACGGGGCCTGCTTCGTGGAGTGCCAACCAACCTCACAAAACCAGCTACAGATCTACTCCAAAATCTCTTTGATTCTATGACTCTATGTTGACCCAGAAATGCTAAAGGAACATGATATATTTCTGAGTCAGGATGGTGTGTGGCTTCGAGAGAAATGAGCAGGCTGTGGCGTCCCATGTAACTGCTGACTTTCCTTGTTCTTCTCAGTGGCAGAATTGACAGGGTTGGAAAGTGCTGTCAAATGAACATGTTGAGTTCCTGCAACACATCTTGTGATTGGTAAATGTCGCCAATGGTCTCTTTAAGCTGTGCAGTCAGGTGGCTGTGCTTCCACTCAGAGGTCTCTGCAAGCGGACCAGTTTGTGGACACATTGATCTCTGGAAGACACTACTGTGCATGGACCTTAGGGGTGCATGCAGTAGCAGGAAGTATTGGACAGAATATAACACAGTGTGGCAATGCATATGAGTGGCAGGAGGAGTGAATGTTGGAGGTGATAGATGGCATGACCATGAAGCACGTTGCAGGTGGAGAAGGAGCACCATTTCCTCAAAACTAGGAGCACAGCAAGGTAAAGATCAGCAATCTACCTGGTTTTACTGAGAATTGATATCCATGGATATAAAGCTGAAAAACAACAACTGAGTAATGCTGTTTAAATTATTTTAAACCATTGCATTTTTAGATCTTGCGCGAGGAAGTGCATGATTTTATTGAAGCTCTTGGAAATAATTATTAAAAAATGGAATTGTGTACTGAACATGAACAACATAGCTATATTTGACTGATTATAATGTTCTATATTGATTATAATTCTGTGCTTCTTAAGACATAATATTTGTGCTTACGTATTTCCTTGAATTGCAATTTACAATGCTGCACCAGGACTTAATGGAAAACATTTTAAATCTGACCGGCTATTAGTTTTCAACGTTAATCATTCTGCTTTATTATCAGAATCCCTTCAATCTTCCTGGACATTTTACCAAAGCAAAATTGGCAACTTTCAAATGGCTATGAAAATCTATGCTATAGGATTAAAGACTGTTAATTGTTTGAAACTCACTTTGATCTGTTAAGATATTGCCATAGAGTAAGCAACAGAGAGACCTATAGATTCCAAAGCTCCTGGGTAATGCAAGGTTTCATCATATTCTTTTTGTTTGAGCAGAATGGGTCACTTCTAGCAAACATAAATAAACTGCCTTGCAAGTGTGGCTGATTACCTTAAATTAGCTGTTACTTTGGTTAATAAAACACTCAGGATCATTCACAAGTTATGTGTATTGATGAAATCACTTCTAACGAGCTGATTTGTTTTGAACTTCACAATCGTGGTCTTTTGAACACAACACAACAAATTGCATGTAATTTATGCATATAAATATACTTTATAGAATATAAATTTTAAAATACAATGTTGGCTACTTCTATTTAAGGTTTTTTTTAAAAAAAACAAGTTCATATAGTTTTTCTGGAAAATGTGACTTAAAATCCAGCATCTGTCAGAAATCGTGCGACTGCAAATGCCTGTGATGTTAATGGAAATATGTTTATATTATTAAGTTTGCAGCAGGCAAGGTAAACATTTGAAATAAGTTGTTTTCTTTTCAAATAAAAACTGAAAGAACAGCAGATGCTGTAAATCAGAAACAAAAACAGAAATTGCTGGAAAAGCTCAACAGGTCAGGCAACACGTGTGGAGAGAAATCAGAGTTAATGTTTCAGATCGAGTGACTCTTCCTCAGACCCATTCAGGGAAAGGGTCACTGGATGCGTTAACTCTGACTTCTCCCCACAGTTTAGTTTTCAGTTCAGAACAATTTAGGATTGAGCGAGCTTTTTAACTTAGTTCAGAATACACCAAGATTGATATCAGGAAAAAAAATTGAAGTTTAGAAAATAAGTCTACTCCAGTGGAAGGGACTCATTTGTAAAACTCGTAAGGCAAGGGAATTTGGTTGGAAATCTGCAGGTTACCAGAACTGAGAAAGTTTAGGCTCTCAGAACCTAAAGAGCAATAAGTCCCTGGACTTGATGGGTTGCATCTAGGCTGAGATACACAGATTTCTAATCAGTATAGGAATCAAGGCTTATGGAGGAATGGCAGGAATGTGGAATCGAGATCAGCAATGGAGCAGATTCAATGGGCCAAATGGCCTACTTCATCTCCAACATATCATGGTCTTAGCCTTATTTGTGATAAATCCAGGTCAGTAAGACTTAGAAAGGAGTCATTGAATTATTTCCACATCCCACTGGAAAAAAATTCAATGAGGAGAAGTCCTGAAGAGTTGAGTAGGGGTATAATTTCTCTAAACTGAGGTCTGTGAAATGGATAGTTTTGGCATATAAGTTGAAAGTATATTTTGTTGT
The DNA here is from genome assembly GCF_030684315.1 of Stegostoma tigrinum. NCBI lineage: Eukaryota > Metazoa > Chordata > Chondrichthyes > Orectolobiformes > Stegostomatidae > Stegostoma > Stegostoma tigrinum. Next base: position 5,275,637 of record NC_081355.1, read on the forward strand.
GAATTTTGAGGTCCTGTTAACTGCCTTCCTTATTTTGATAGAGGCATTGAAACATCCAGGACAGAAACGGGCCTTCAGCCCATTGAGGCTGCAGCAAGAAGAAAATACTTTGAGGTAGTAAGAACAGCCGCTGCTGAGTCAGAGATAACACAATGCGGAGCTGGAGGAACCCAGCAGGCCAGGCAGCAACAGAGGAGCAGGAAAGCTGACGTTTCAGGTCGGGACACTTCTTCACCTTAAACATCAGCTTTCCTGCTCCTCTGATGCTGCCTGGCCTGCTGTATTCCTCCAGCTCCGCATTGTGTTATCTAAGAAAATACTTTGTTTCCTTTTATTTCTTCTTTTGTGTAACAAACCTCTGTTCTGTTGTTAAAGACAATTTGTAGCCTTGTTTGAAAATGGTTCAGTGGCTAATCATTATAGGAACTAAACTAAATAAAACAAATAAACATATAAGGTATCAATAAAGACTTTACTCTGGAAACTGACTTGCTCAGTAGTGCCATCAGCTGGGATTATAACTTTGGATGGTGTCAAGTCCAACACTCAAGAAGCTTGACACCATCCAAGACAAAGCAGCCCACTTGATTGGCGCTACATCCAAAGGGATCCACTCCCTCTGCATTGATGCTCAGTAACAGCTGCGTGTATTGTCTACAAGATGTACTGCAGAAATTCATCAAGGCTCCTTAGACAGCACTTTCCAAACCTACGACCACCTCCATCTAGAAGGAAAAGAGCAGTAACAGATACTTGGAAACACCACCACCCACAAGTTCCCCTCCAAGCCACTCACCATCATGACTTAGTAATATATCACTGTTCCTCCAGCGTCACTGGGTCAAAACACTGGAATTCCCTCCCTCAGGGCATTGTGGGTCTATCTACAATGCATGGACTTCAGTGGCTCAATATGAAAGCTCACTTCCACCTTCTCAAGGCAATAAATATTGGCCCAACTATTGATGTCCACATCCCATGTATGAATTGGAAAAAAGTTTGCACTCTGCTGATTAAATCCACAGAAATAAATTACAGCAAGCTTTGTTTTAACCGACACGCTTGATAAACTGACAAAGGTTATATACCTCAAATACTGTGAAATTTACTGCATAATTCTGCCCAATTTTTATAGTTTTTAAGATTTATTTAACTCAATGGAAAGATTTTCAGTCAAATAGCCACACAAAATATCAACTGTTGCTTCAATTTTGAGTCAATATCTCCTCAAATGCCGTGATTTACCGCATCGTCCTAGTAGACAGGTGAGAGTGTGAGTGAGAAGGCTCTCTGCTGGTAAGTTTTATTGAAGGCAAAGTTGCCCTCTGACCAGCTCTCATAGCCACTGTGTTAATGTGGTGATTCCAGTTGAGTTTCTTGTTGATGGTAACCCCCAGGATGTTGATAGTGCAGGATTCAGTGATAGTAACACCATTGAATGTCCAGGGACGGTGGTTAGATTGTATCTTATTGGTGATGCCTATTGCCTGGCATTTGTGTGGTGAGAATGTTGCTTGCTACTTGTCAGCCCAAGTCTAGACGTTGTCCAGTTCTTGGTGCATGTGAACATAGACTGCTTCAGTATCTGAGGAGTCACGAATGGTGCTGAACATTGTGTAGTCATCCGCGAACACCCCCACTTCTGACCTTAAGATGGAGGGAAGGCCATTGATGAAGTAGCTGAAGATGGTTGGGCCAAGGACTCTACCCTGAGGGACCCCTACAGAGAGGTCCTGGATCTGAGATGGGTGACCTCTAGCAACCATGACCATCTTCCTATGTGTCCAGTATGACTCCAACCACTGGAGAGTTTGCCCTCTGATACCCATTGATTCCAGTTTTACTAGGGTTCCTTGATGCCACACTTGGTCAAATACAGCCTTGATATCAAGGGCTGTCACTGTCACCTCACCTCTGGAATTCAGCTCTTTTGTCCATGTTTGGACAAAGGCAGTAATGAGGTCAGGAGCTGAGTGATCCTGGCAGAACCCAAACTGGGCGTCACTGAGCAGGTTATTGCTGAGCAGGTGCTGCTTGATAGCACTGTTACTGACACCTTCCATCACGTTACTGATGGTCTAGAGTAGACTGATGGGGCAGTAATTGGTTGGGTTGGATTTGTCCTGGCTTTAGTATCTAGGACATACTTGGGCAGTTTTCCATATTGTTGGGTAGATACCAGTATTGTGACAGTAATGGAACAGCTTGGCTAAGGGAGCGGCAAGTTCTAGAGCACAAGTCTGCAACACTATTGCCAGAATTTGTCAGGACCCATATCACGTGGAGTGAGTCGAAATGGGTGAAGGCTGGTATCTGTAATTCTGGGGAAGCTGAGGTGGATCATCCGCTTGGCACTTCTGGCTGAAGATTGCTGCGAATGCTTCAGCCTTATCTTTTGCACTGATGTGCTGGGCTCCCCCATCATTAAGGAAGGGGATATATGTAGACCGCCCTCCTCCGGTAAGTTGTTAAATTGTCCACCACCATTCACGACTGGATGTGGCAGGACTGCAGAGCTTAGATCTGATCCATTAATTATGGGATCGCTTAGCTCTGTCTATCACTTGCTGCTTTCACTGTTTGGTGTGCAAGTAATCCCATTTGGTGGCTTACCTTCAGGAATGCCTGGTGCTGCTCCTAGAATGCCATACTTCAGTCTCCACTGAGCCAGGGTCGATCCTCTGGCTTGATGGTAATGGTTAAGTGGGGGATATGGTGGGCCATGAGGTTACGGACGGTGCTGGAGTACAATTCTGCTGCCATTGATGGCCCACAGCGTCTCATGGAAGCCCAGTCTTGAGTTGCTAGATCTGTGTAAAGTCTGTCCCATTTAGCATGGTGATAGTGCCAGACAACATGATGGAGATTACTCTCAATATGAAGGTCGGACTTTATCTCCACAAGGACTGTGCAGTGGTCACTTTTACTGATACTGTCATTGACAGATACATCGGCAGCTGGCTGATTAGTGAGGATGGGGTCAAGTATGTTTTTTTCCTCTTGTTGTTTCCCTCACCACCTGCCATAGACCCAGTCTAGCAGCTATGTCCTGTAGGACCCGACCAGCTCGAACAGTTACACCCAGATTACATTTTCTTTCCTTGCCATCCTCAGTGCTTCCTCCCAGTGTTGTTCAACATGGAGGAGAACTGGTTTGTCAGCTGAGGGAGGATGGTACATGGTAATCAGTAGGAGGTTCATTTGTATTTGAGCAATCAGTACCTTCCTGGGCCCATGGGTGCCAGATAATGAAACGTTTGTCACCATTCATATAAAAGCAAATCACTGCAGATGCGGGAGATCTGAAAAAGAAAGAGAAAGTGCTGCATAAACTCAAAGGAACTGGCAGATTCTATGGAGAGTTAGAACTTCTAATGACCTTCTAAAGATGCCGCACACTGGACTGAAAACATTAAATCTGTCTCTTAGTCCATAGATCTGTCGAGTTTCTCTGACACTTTCTGTTCACACTGCGAATGGAACATGCTGTTAGATTCAATCAGCCAATTGTTAGGACATGTAGCTCATGTACCTGCCCTCACACCAGCAGTGAAATCCACATATAACATTGTTGAGCTGTGTGGCAGGCAGAAGCATTTTTTTGGGTTACAAGGAAGAAAGCGTATTATATTTGATTCTTCACTTGTTGACTGTCTGACGATGTGACTCTTTCTCCTGCGTGCAGTTAATCAAACTTGGGTGTGGTGACAGACAAGCAGAAACTAATAATAAGCTGGAAGCTTATGGCTGCAGACATTTTAATGCTTTGGAAAGTCAGTCTCTACTTGGTCTTAAAATGTGTCGTCGTTGCGTAATTCCAAGGTTTAACCCACAACAAACCAATGGTTGTCATTCAGGATTCTACTATGGAAGCGCATGTGGGCATCATTGTCTTCTCAATAATTTCCCAACATTCCTTTTAAGACCTTGTTAGTGTTGTGACAATGGATCAGGACCCCAAAGCATGTATATTCACTGAACTTTTATTGCCAATATGTATTTTTTTGACAACAGGGCAAGCGCCAAAATATGATTGCAAATTGACAGCCAGGCAGAGCCCTGTGTGCATTGGTGAAATGTCAAACATGCACAGAGCCAAGGAAACGTTAAAAAGAAAGCCTAAAAAGAAAGGGGTAACGGGAGATTGGCAACTCACCCCCTTCACAGCAGGAAGTATGTTTGCATTTTACTGTTCCGTGGACATACAAAAAAGGCATTAGGAACTACCAACAACTCACGTTCCATGAGTATTAGTGGCTTGACATAGTAATGTGTGGACTAGTATGGGTCACAATTTGAGGAGGGTTGTTAAAAAAAAACCCTGCAATGCAGATAAAAGAGCAAAGTAAATGTCTCACTCTCACCCACATAATGCCACCCGCCAGACAAGTTTGAAAGGAACCAGGACAAGATAAATTCAATGTGCAAATAAGCCAAAGATCTCGAAATCAGTTGCTCCATTACCTATATCCACACGACAGCTGCCATCCAATATAACTGCAGCAATGGTCTTTAGTTAACTGAGAAAGCCTGGAAAAATTGTGATCACAGATAACGGGAACTGCAGATGCTGGAGAATCCGAGCTAACAAAGCGTGGGGCTGGATGAACACAGCAGGCCAAGCAGCATCTCAGGAGCACAAAAGCTGACGTTTCCGAATGGAGGGTCTAGGCCCAAAACGTCAGCTTTTGTGCTCCTAAGATGCTGCTTGGCCTGCTGTGTTCATCCAGCTCCACGCTTTGTTATCTTAAGCCTAGAAAAATTGGCTTCTTTTAAAAATATAAATTCTGCCTGTCTGGGAGAAAGGTATCCAGAAGAAAAAGTATCTCATTGGAATCAACATCTTCTTGACCAACCAAGAAGACTTGTGAATAAAGAAGGAAGGCCAGTTTATCCCTCCCTCCCAGGGGGCTTAAAGTTTGAGGGTACCTCATCTTTACTGATTAACGTTGTGTGTGGTAAAATATCGTTAATATTTACTCAATGGCAAGTTACTGCTGAGATTTTTTTAAATGGTTAAATCAAAGATTTCTCTTACTTCTTAGGAATACATTCAACAGCTCTCTTCCACCCACATAGTATCCTCCTGTATCCTCTCTCCTATTAAATATATGAAGGTAAGTATTACATGGTGGCTAAGGTGTTCAATGCAACTGAAATAAGAATCAGGACATGAATCAAAGCACAAGATAAATGCTCAGTCTTTAATTAAATTGAGATTACTTTATCTTCCACAAAATTTTCAGCATTATACTCATAATGCAGGATTCTGGCTGAGCTATTTTTACAATGATGTTAGCAAGCAGTTAGCCTTGCTGTGATATACATGAAGAAAAGAGCTTTGAGGGTAATGTTGAGAAGGGGAGAAAGTGAAAAGCAGTGAGCTACATCATTCAGTTCCTCATATATGATCCAGAGAATATGCCCTGCTGACCTCCTACTGTCTCTATTAGACCATCACCCAAAAATATTATCCCCCAAAGTTTGGCTTGAGAACATTATGTCTTTGCTCTGTTTGCACGGTTTTATTGTAAAAGTTGATGCTGCAAGTTGGGAAGGTTTATCCACAAATATTAGGAGATATTTCAATTAGAGTGAGGCTGGCCTGTGTCTTAACTCCATTTCCTTGTCATTTTCTTCCTCAAGTGTTAATAGCAAAGTCTATTACTCCCAGTTTTCAAATTTTCCATTAACCTAGCCTCACCAGGACCTCTGTGGCAAGACTGATTTTAGAATTCCACTTCTCTCTGTGTCAGAAAGAGCTCCTGACATTACCTCAAATTTTCTGCAGTAGAGTCACATCAGATTTGAAACTTCAACTGTTTCTGTCTCACCAGGTTCTGACAGGCTCTGCTTCTCTAGTATTTTTTGTTTTTGTTTTAATTTTAGTCCTGTTTGTCTCCCCTTGCTATGGACCATCCGTCTGAAAGAAAGAAGTTTACTTCAAGTACTCCAATCATTGCCTGTGCTCACTGGCCTTTGCAAACAGCCCTCAGTGAACTCCGATATCTTTCTGCTGCTTTGCTGTGGCAGTCCCTTTGATATTTCTTAACTTTCATGAGATGTGGTGTCCAGAACTGAACACAGATGGGGTCTAACCAGTGATAACAAGGTGTGGAGTTGGATGAACACAGCAGGCCAAGCAGCATCTTAGGAGCAGGAAAGCTGATATTTCAGGCCTAGACCCTTCAGCAGAGACCAGAACTTGGGGCAACCAAGGCAGATAGTGCTGGAGAAGCTTAGCAGCTCTGGCAGCTTCCACGGAGAGAGAGAAACGACTTAATATTTCAAGTCTAGAATGAGTCTTCTGCAGAACTGACATCTCGTTTGTAAATTGGGTGCCTTGTTTACCCACAAGGAAGCAGTGATTTGAGCTTCTAAATTATTTAATTCAGTGCAAACTGATTTGAGATTTACTTTGGACCTGAAAGGCACTACATGAATTCATTTTTTTTTTCTTTTCCCAGACTGGTAAAGCATTCCTGATGATGTGTATAAATACTGCAACGACAAGAGCAGGTGAGAGCCTGGGAATTCTGCAGAGAGTAACTCACCTCCTATCGACCCTGCGACTGTTCACCATCCAGAAAGCACTAATCAGTGTGTGCACCTACACAGCAACTGATGGAACTTAATGGCAATTATTAAAATCTGGAGTTTTAGCAAAGACTAATAACAGCCACGGTAACCATTACTGATTGTTGTAAAAATTCATCTGGATTGCTCCTGTTCTTTAAGGAAGGATATCTGCCATCTTTATCTTGTCCATATATAACTCAAATCCACAATAATATCTTTGTCACAGACTCACTGAGCATAGAATAAAAGCCCTTCAGTCCATCACTTTTGTACAAGTCAAAAACACCCACCTCACTATTCTAATCCCATTTTTCCAGCAAAGAGATAGAGCGCTTAACAAGATGGTGTAAGGACACCAAACTCTCCATCAAAATCAGCAAGACAAAGGAGCTGGTCATGGGTTTCAGGAAGAGGAGCAGAGGGCTGAAGTGGAGATGGCCAAGAGCATCCAATTCCTAGTAGTAATGGTCACCAAAAATCTTGGCTGGTCCACCCGCGGTCTCCTCCTGGGGAGGCAATGGCCTAGTGGTATTATCACTGGACTGTTAGTTCGGAGACACAGATAACATTCGGGGCACACAGATTTGAATCTCGCCATGGCAGATGATAGAATTTGAATTCAATATCTGGACTTAAGAATCCAATGATAACCATGGGTTGTCATTCTCCATTTTCTGCCTCGCACACTATTTATACAGAGATGATAAAAATGAAAAATAAATCCAACTTGTTGCTGTGGAGACTGAAATTCAGACCATGAAGTTGATTACAGTCATGGTTGACTTTTAGATCCCAGCAATTGTGCTGAACCATCAGCTTATTGGCTAGACTGTAGGTAAGAACGAACAAGTATTGAAATAACTGAGGACATTGGGAACAGGCTAGAGATTTTTTTTATTTTTATCTGCCTCTCCAGAGATGTTGTAACAAACTGCTGGAGCAATAGGATTAAAAACCAGGTCTCCCGCTTCAGAGGGAGGAGAAGAGGTAAAGCAATATTCTCTAATCAACCTGTTCAGAGCTGGTCATTACACCCAGCTCTGATGAATGGTCACCGGGCGTGAAACGTTAACTCTGCTTTCTCTTCACGGATTCTGACAGACCTGCTGAGTTTCTCCAGCAATTTCTGCTTTGCTTTGGAGAAGCTGGGACTTAAATGTGAGCCATCTATTCCAAAGGTAAGAACAACACCACTGTGCTACAACTGCCCCCAGGGAACAGGCAAGGAGTCTCCTGTTCCAGATGACCTACACCTGGGGGTGATTGAAAAGACAGGACGCGAACTTTGCAAGCAACTGAGATTGTTTGCCTTGAGTTGGACACTCAGTCAGTTCCAGGTGTGGCCAATCTAGCCCAAAAAACCATAGACCCATCTGTCTGACATTGTCAGGCATTAATGGGGATTATAAAAGATGCTTTTCAGCAGCAGTTGGTCAGAGAGGGAGTTACCAATGACACTGACATTTTGGAAAAGGTTTTTTTGCTTTAATAGAATTTCTAACAAAGTTAGTCAATGAAGGTAAGGCAATTTGGTTGTTTTCAAAGATAGTGGCTATGACTCAGTTACATATCAAATAGGTATGGAAAAGAAAAAAGGATGAGCTGTGATAAAAGGCTGTAAACTGTGAAAGGCTGATCTTACCAAGATAAGATACCATTTGCCATACAAGTTGCTGATTAAACTGTTGGTACAGTGGGGGAAGGAGGAAATGGTGAGAGTACATGGCAAATATGTTCCATTAAAGGCAAAGATTGGGTTGATGAAAGATAAGTTTTTAGTGGATACCAAGGACCCAAAATGACAGAGGCCTACAGGAGTATAAAAAGTGCAGAGGACCTTAAAAAGGAAATTAGAAAAGCAGAGTATCCAGAGACATATCGCATGATAACAAATCCTTCAGTCCAACCAGCTCATGCCGAACATATTCCCAAACTAACAAATCTCACCTGTCTGTGTTTGGCTGGTAACATTCCTTCCTCATGAAATTATCCAAATATCTTTTAAACATTATAAATGTACCTGTGGCCACAAACTTTCCCTCGCTATTCATTCGATGCACGAACCACTGTCCACATGTCCTTTTTAAATCTTTCTCCTGTCACCTTAAAAATATGCCCCCTACTTTTGATCTCTACCACCCCAGGGAGAAGATCCATACTAAGCATTTTATCTATGCCCCTCACGATTTTATAAACCTCTATAAGATTACCCCTCAATCTCTTATACCAGTGAAAAAATGCCTCTGCTTCTCTTTATAACTCAAACAGTCCTTTCCCAGCAATCTCCTTGTTAATCTTCAATTGAATAATATCCTTCCTAGAGCAGGGCAACCAGAACTAGACACAGTAATCCAGAAGAGGCTTCATCAATCCCCTCTATAACCTCAATGTGATGTCCCAACTCCTATAGCCAAAGATCTGAGCATTGAAGGCAAGCATGCCAAATGCTTTCTGAACCATCCTGTCCACTCCTCAGCCCACTGACCCAATTGATCAAATGTCTTTGTAATGTTGGATAACCTCCTTCGCTGTTCACTTTACCAACAATTTTAGCGTCATCCGCAAACTTATTAATCATACCTCTTCTCTTCCAAATGGTTTATATAAAGGACAAAAGTGGAACCCAGTACCGATCCCTGTCAAATGCCTCTGGTCACACGCCTCCAGTTCAAAAAACAACCTTCCATCACCACCATCCATATCCTTCTGCCAAGCCAATTTTGTATCCAATTGGCAAGCTCACCCTGAACCCCATGTGATCCAACTTTACTAATTAGGCTACCATGCAGAACACTGGTGGTGAGAATGAAGAAAAACAGAGGGTTTTTTTTAAAATTTAAAAATATAGAGAAGACCTGGTCAGGTGGGCAGAGCTGTAGCAGATTGAACTCAAATCTTGAAAAGTGTGAGGCACTGCATTTAGGGAGGGCTAACAAGGAAGAGCACAGTACGAATAGCTGGACACTGAAAAGTACTGAAAGTCAGAGACACCTTGGCATACATGTCCACAAATCCACAAAATGAAAATATCAGGGCAAGAAGCTTGGGTAGTTAAGAAGACATAAGGGATTCTTACTTGTATTGGTTCAGGCATAGAATATAGAAGCAGCGAGGTTATGCGGGAACTGTATAAACTACTGTTTAGACCACAACTGGAGTAGTGTGATCATGTTTAGTCACCACATTATAGAAAGGATGTGATTGCATGAGAGAGGGTGCAGAGGAAATTTACCGGGATGCTGCCGGAGCTGGAGGGTCTGAGGAAAGATTTGACACACTGGGGTTGTTAACCTTGGAGCAGTGAAAGCTAGGAGGAGACCCGATAATGGTGGATAAGATTACGGGGTCATAAATAAGATGGATAGGAAGGTCCATTTTCAATTAATAAATGGCTGATAACCAAAGAGCATAGATTTAAGGTACACAGAGCAATGAGAATTGAGGAGAGTAATTATTTTCACTGAGAAGATGAAGAGAGTCTGGAACTCACAGCTTGAAGGGTGTTTGAATCAGAAACTCATTTAACATTTAAGCCATATTTAAATATTCACTTGTGTTTTCGTAGCCTCTGGGGCTTTGGTTCATTAGCTGGAATACGAGATTAATGTAGTTAGATTATTGATCAGCATAGATGTGATGGGCATAATGTCCTCTCTGTGTTGTCAATCCCTATACTCAACAAGTAGGCATTCGCTGGATCTTCTTTTCAAGGTAGAACCTTGTAAACTCTTTGAGAAATTGATGAAAGAGATTAACAACTGGCTACATTTCCTTAGACAGAAATATGAGACTTTCCGTTATATAACAGACTTACTTCTAACAAAGGAGTATGATACTAGTCTGAGATTAGAGGGACAGAGGGCAAACAGATGTCTCTGCAATCGCAAACCCACAGCCTCCAGTGAAAAATGTGAGTCTGAGAGCATCAGGATGGGGATGGGTAGTGCCGGGGGACTCAGCTTTATTAATAGGGGTGTAGAATTTGAGAAATTTTACAAACGCTTGTTAGATCTCAACTGGAGTTTGTGCACAGATGTGGGCATCACATGAGAGGAAAAATACAAATGTATTGGAGACCATAGAGAAACAATTTACAAGAATTGTTCCAAGAACAAGAAACTTTAGTTATGGGGATAGATTGAAGAGGTTGGGACTGTTCTCCTTGGAGAGTAGAAGCTGAAAGGTTATTTTCCCTGGAGCTTCAAGAGATTGACGGGTGGCCTTACAGACATTTATAAAATCATGAAGAGATAAGGTGAATAGCCAAGGGCTTTTTCCCAGGGTAGGGGAGCCCAGTTCAGAGGGCATAGGTTTAAGGCGAGAGGGGAAAGCTTTAGAAGGAATCTTAGGGGCAACGTTTTCACACAGAGGCTAGTACTTATGTGGAATGAGCTACCAGAAGAAATGGTGGAGACTGGTACAAGACAACATTTAGATTAGATTCCCTACAGTGTGGAAACAGGCCCTTCAGCCCAACAAATCCACACAGCCCTTTGGACCATCCCACCCAGACCCATTCCCCTATAACCTACACACCCTTGAACACTATGGGCAATTTAGCATGGCCAATCCACCCAGCCTGCACAGCTTTGGACTGTGGGAGGAAACCGGAGCACCTGGAGGAAACCCACGCAAACACGGGGAGAACGTGCAAACTCCACACAGACAGTCGCCCCAGGCGGGAATTGAACCCAGGTCCCTGGCGCTGTGAGGCTGCAGTGCTAATCACTGAGCCACCATGTTGCCCCTGAATAATTTAAAAGGTATCAAGATGGGCATGTGAATAGGAAGGGTTTAGAGGGATATGGGCCAAATACTAGCAAATAGGACTAGGTCAGATTGGGATGTGCGGTCAATACGGATGAGTTGGACCAAAGCATCTGTTTCCCTGCTCAATTACTTTATGACTCAATGTCTCTATTTGATAGAGGTTTCAAAATCGTGAGCAGGCTGGATTGAATAGATAGGAGAAAGCTACTCCCACTCAAAAAAGGAACAAAAATAAGAGGGGCATAGATTTGAAATGAAGTGTATACAAAGGAAACAAAAATAACTCTTTTCATTCTTTGAGCAGTTACCCATCCCCACCCCTGTCTGCTTTCCGGAGAGACCACTCTCTCCGTGACTCCCTTATTCGCTCCACACTGCCCTCCAACCCCACCACACCCGGCACCTTCCCCTGCAACCGCAGGAAATGCTACACTTGTCCCCACACCTCCTCCCTCACCCCCATCCCAGGCCCCAAGATGACATTCCACATTAAGCAGAGGTTCACTTGCACATCTGCTAATGTGGTATACTGCATCCACTGTACCCAGTGTGGCTTCCTCTACATTGGGGAAACCAAGCGGAGGCTTGGAGACCGCTTTGCAGAACACCTCCGCTCAGTTCGCAACAAACAACTGCACCTCCCAGTCGCAAACCATTTCCACTCCCCCTCCCATTCTTTAGATTACATGTCCATCATGGGCCTCCTGCAGTGCCACAATGATGCCACCCGAAGGTTGCAGGAACAGCAACTCATATTCCGCCTGGGAACCCTGCAGCCCAATGGTATCAATGTGGACTTCACCAGCTTCAAAATCTCCCCTTCCCCCACCGCATCCCAAAACCAGCCCAGTTCGTCCCCTCCCCCCACTGCATCACACAACCAGCCCAGCTCTTCCCCCCCCACCCACTGCATCCCAAAACCAGTCCAACCTGTCTCTGTCTCCCTAACCTGTTCTCCCTCTCACCCATCCCTTCCTCCCACCCCAAGCTGCACCTCCATCTCCTACCTACTAACCTCATCCCACCTCCTTGACCTGTCCATCTTCCCTGGACTGACCTATCCCCTCCCTACCTCCCCAACTATACTCTCCTCTCCACCTATCTTCTTTTCTCTCCATCTTCGGTCCGCCTCCTCCTCTCTCCCTATTTATTCCAGAACCCTCACCTCATCACCCTCTCTGATGAAGGGTCTAGACCCAAAACGTCAGCTTTTGTGCTCCTGGGATGCTACTGGGCCTGCTGTGTTCATCCAGCCTCACATTTTATTATCTAGGATCTGGAATGTTCTGCTTGGAAATGCGGTGGTGGCAGATTCAGTTGAAGCTTTCAAGGGGGGCACTGGATGGTTATTTTGGATAGAAATGGTGTGCAGGGATATGGGGAAAAACAGGAGATTGGCAGAAGGGAATAGACAAGTGCAGGCATGATGGGTTGAATAGCCTCCTTGTGTACCGTAATAATTCTGTGATCCTTTAAGCTCAGGACTGGAAGCATCATGGTTTGCTTAAGTGGCTCATGCTGTCATGGTGGTGTTCACAACACTGAGCATCACACAGGATGGAATCCTGCCCGAGAGAGTGTGGGTCCTGAAACATCAGGCATTCGGTCTGAAAAGAGTAACAACTCATATTCCCCTAAGTGTCACCGTACAGGTATGAATTGTGCCAGAATGTAGGGGCTGAGAGCCCACCCCAAAGTATAATACTGCAAGTGTTATGGGCCAGATCAAATCCCCTCAAATATATTAAAAAGATAACCAGACCCTTTTTTTCCTTATTTTAGAGGTACGTGCAGAGCATAATGTTCCAGATGCAATTTGATTGGTCAAACTATTGACTTTAAGTAAAACACACTATTTTTGCGCTACAGTTAAAACACAGACAAAATAAAAGGAAAATTAAAGAATTGGCTTAACTGCATCTCTATTGAAATGCTTAATTAAATAAAATATATATATTAACTGTTGCTTATTTATTGTTCCAATATAGTAACACCTAATAAACACACCGTTGGCAAATGCAAGTTCAGTAAAATAGATTGTCTCACATGCAATTCTGACAGCAGGAAGGCAACCCTAACTTTTAATTGTAACAGAGGGAGGAATAAAAGCTTCCACACAACTTTAAAAGAAAACCCAAGGCCTCAAAAGTTGTTTATTTTATTGGCTTTGAGCGGACTACTTGGCACATCTGTCACTATCTTGCTTCTCAAAAAAAAAGACCCAGGATAAAATACACCTCTTAAAGCCATTATCATCAGACGAGGGAATCAAGTACAAAATAGTCCAAAGCCATACATGTATCAGCTGGTGTCACCGAGATGGTGGTGCCAGGCAACCTGTAGATTGAATCCAGGCAGAACATTATAGCATGAGCAATTAGCTATGAGTCAGGCATTAGAAGCAAGAGAGTAATTGTTACACAAAGCATCATAATTAAACACATCATTCACACTCATGAATCAGGAAAGAGGTTATTGAAAATCCACTTGTACCTTATCTTGAGTAATTTGATGTTGAATAAATCATCAGAGCAGTATCGGAAATAGTGAGGATCTTATTGTCTTTGTCGATTCGTCAAATAATACAGAACTGAAGGAGACCATTCACCTAGTCCTGGCTATATCAGTTGGTTGAAAAAGCAAGCCAAATCATTCCACTCCCCTGCTCTCTCTTCACTAATCCACCACTATCACCTTTTCCTTTGATTTCACTTCTTAAGTTACTGCTGAGTTTGCTTGCACCAGCCTTTCAGGCAGTGAGTTTCAGATCACATTCAAGGTTTCTGGATGTTGCCCCTAGTTGTTTTGCCAACCACTGCTAATCTATGCCCTCTGCTTACTCTCCCTTCCCATACTGGAAACTGCTACTCCTTAGGCCATAAGCATCACTGATTAGAAGATAATAAAATGTGAGGCTGGATGAACACAGCAGGCCAAGCAGCATCTCAGGAGCACAAAAGCTGACGTTTCGGGCCTAGACCCTTCATCAGATGAAGGGTCTAGGCCCGAAACGTCAGCTTTTGTGCTCCTGAGATGCTGCTTGGCCTGCTGTGTTCATCCAGCCTCACATTTTATTATCTTGGAATTCTCCAGCATCTGCAGTTCCCATTATCTCAACATCAATGATTAGTTGATCAAATTGAATGGCAGATTTCTCCAACTGCTTGTTGTAGTCACAGAACAGACCAGATTTAGTTAGCCAGCCCTTTAAAAGCCAGAACAAAGTGTCTATGATTCTGTGGGTGGCCTGCACTCACTGAACAGCTCTGAGTGCTCTATGCATGACACTAACAATCAACTTGTATTGTGGTTGGAGATAATGGGAACTGCAGATGCTGGAGAACCCAAGATAACAAAGTGTGGGGCTAGATGAACACAGCAGGCCAAGCAGCATCTTAGGAGCACCCAAGTGAATGCTTTTGGCCTAGAGCCTTCATCATAAAAGGGGGATGGGGAGAGGATTCTCAAATAAATAGGGAGAGAAGGGGAGGTGGACTGAAGATGGATAGAGGAGAAGATAGGTGGAGAGGATTGTATGGGTGGGGAGGTAGGGAAGGGATAGGTCAGTCCAGGGAGGATGGACAGACAGGTCAAGGGGGCGGGATGAGGTTAGTAGGTAGGAAATGGAGGTGCAGCTTGAGGTGGGAGGAGGGGATGGGTGAGAGGAAGAACAGGTTAGGGAGGCGGGGATGAGCTGGGCTGGTTTAGGGATGCAGTATGGGGAGGGGAAATTTTGAAGCTGGTGAAATCAACATTGATACCATTGGTCTGCAGGGTTCCCAAGTGGAATATGAGTCGCTTTTCCTGCAACCTATGGGTGGCATCATTGTGGCACTGCAGGAGGCCCAGGATGGACATGTCGTCTAAGGAATGAGAGGGGGAGTTGAAATGGTTCACGACTGCGAGGTGCAGTTGTTTATTGCAAACCAAGCATAGGTTTCTCCCTTCCCCCCACTGCATCCCAAAACCAGCCCAGCTTGTCCCCACCTCCCTAACCTGTTCTTCCTCTCACCTATCCCCTCCTCCCACCTCAAGCTGCACCTCCATTTCCTACCTACTAACCTCATCCCACCCCCTTGACCTGTCCGTCCTCCCCGGACTGGCCTATCCCTTCCCTACCTCCCCACCCATACTCTCCTCTTCACCTATCTTCTCCTCTATCCATCTTCAGTCCGCCTCCCCCTCTTTCCCCATTTATTTCAGAATCCTCTCCCCATCCCCCTCTCTGATGAAGGGTCTAGGCCCGAAACGTCGGCTTTTGTGCTCCTAAGATGCTGCTTGGCCTGCTGTGTTCATCTTTGTTAACTTATATTGTGGCTCATTTTCATTTGTTAGAAGTGCCATTCATGCATAGGGACCATTCTCTGCAAACAAAAAAAATGCACAATTCTTGCAATTTTTTGAACTACCTAAGAGTTTAGGGACACTATAATTGCCCATTGCTTTCTCCAAGCCAACACCTTGGCTAATCAGAGTCAACTTGACAAGCAGCCAGGAAGCTATCTTGCATTGTATAAATTGTTGTGAGCATTTGAAATTTGGCACTTTTGCATTAACCGTGATGAGGGTCCACATCGCCAACATGTCGCGCTTTATAGCAATAATCAAGCTCTGTACTAGCCAGCAACCAGTTTTTTTTTCTGAAGCCAGGTTCTGAAGAAGTGTGGTTGGACCTGAAATGTTAACTCTGCTATCATTCCAAAGATACTGCCACACCTGCTGAGTTTTTCCAGCAATTTCTATTTTTGTTCCAGATTTCCAGCATCCATAGTTCTTTCAGTTTCTTGACAGCATGTTTTCCTTACCATTTGTATCACCCACGTACTTTCATTATGTACCTGTGTTTATAGAATCTGATTGGATAAAGTGGGCGCTTGAATCCAAATACATGTCACCCACCATTTTTTTAAGCAATTCCCCACATTCAATACCTGAAACGGACTTTTGTTTCTTCGTAAAAGTCTGTTCTATCCTTGCAACAGCATATCAGAAAATGAAGCAGTAAGCCAATTATTATTAAAAAGCGTCCATGATAACCTGGTCACTAAATGATTAAATGGGTAGAGAGGCTGTGAAGATTTACAGGAATTATACAAAAATGCACAAGAAATGCATGGGGGAAGATAAACAGGTCACATACCTTCTGTCCTTTAAAAGGGAAGCTGAGAGGTGACCTAATAGAGGTCTTTAGCATTATGAAGGAGAGAATACTTCCTCCTGTAGGGAACATTGTATGGCGGATACTCCCGGTTTGCCTCGTGGGATGTGGGCATTGCTGGCACATTTGTTTCATATATTTCCATCCAGTTGGCTTGCCGCCACCATCATTTTTCTGGTAGGGATCTACAGGACCTGCTTTGTCCACTGGGCATTTGAAAGCCATCTGGGGGTGGTCTATCCAGAAGAAGCTGTTATTTAAAACTTAGTGGATTTTATTTTAGGATAGCAACTCAGTACAAGTTACAATGTTCTGACAGACAGCATTACTGACTCTATGAGGGACCAATGTTAGACTTTATTTCTTTGCGATCCAGAGTTGTATTCCTCACCTTGAGTCTGCATAGCGTCATCATATTGGCTCGTGCTTCATACACTCCTCAGTAGTTCTGAAGATGACAGAAAGCTGGATGGGGCAGTGAATTGTGAGGAGGCCACAGAGATGGTTCAGTGTGATTTGGAGAAATGTTAGCAACTATATGGGTATTAACCTTCATGATTTGGTGTTGGTTTTTATTGATTAATGGCATAATGAGTGAGTGAAATATTCTTTCCTCTTGTTCTTTCAAGCAATTGAATTGTAGAGAATGGTCCCGATTTCCAGTGAGTGACTGTTATTCAGTCTGCTGTTCTTTTACATGGCAGGTTTTGACAGTCCTGTCATGTTACTGAAGCTAGGCCACAAGAAGCAAACTGAACCTGGTGGCCTTTTTGAATAAAACCTGAGGCATGAATACCAATTTATAAATGCATTTGTATAAATACGCCCACATCCCAAGAATGTATTAATATAAAAAACACTTTTAACATGAGAAAATGGCCAAGTTGTTTCACAGGTGTGATATTAAAGAATTGTAGCATGCCTCATAAACAAATACCTCTCCAGATGACCAAAAGCCTGGTGAAGGAGGGAGAGTTTAAGGGACAAGACAGGAAGATGTACATCAAAACAAAGAAAATAGGAGCAAGAGTAGGTCAGCTAGCCCTTCAAGCTGATTCCACCATTCAACATGATCGTGGCTGATTGTATGTCTTAACACTATACCTCCACCCATACCCCTCAAAGCCTTTCGTGTCCGGACGTCTATCTCTTTCTTAAATATAATCGGTGACATGACCTTTACAGCCTCCTGTAGCACAGAATTCCACAGGTTCACCACCTTTTAATCACATAGCATCTCTATGTGATTAAACAGGCCCTTTGGTCCAACAAGCCCACACTGACCCTTGGAACATCCCACCCAGACCTATCCCCTTATAACCCACCTAAGCTACACATCCCTGAACACTATGGGCAATTTAGCATAGGCAATCTACCTAACCTGCACATCTTTGGACTGTGGGAGGAAACTGGAGCACACGGAAGAAACCCATGCAGACACAGGGAGAATGTGCAAACTCCACACAGACAGTCACCTGAGGGTGGACTTGAACCTGGGTCCCTGATGCTCTGAGGCAGCGTTGCTAACCACTGTGCCACACTTAAGTGAAGACATCTTTCCTCATCTCAGCCTAAAACGGTCTGCCCCATACTCTGAGGCCATGAAATCTTGTTCTGGATTCTCCAAACAGGGAAACATTATCATTGCACTCAGTTGGTTTAGCCCAGTCAGAATTTCACAAGTTGCAGAGATCACCTCTCATTCTACTAAACTCCAGTGAGTACAAACTCAGATAACCTAACCTCTCCTCATATGACCAGCTTGGTACGCAAGGAATCAGCTTGATGATCATTTCTTTAGGTGTAGTCTCATCAGGAGACTGTTCAGCTGCAGTGAAACTTCCTTACTGCTGAACTCAAGCCGTCTAACAGTGAAGGCTGTAATAGCACTTGCCTTCCTAATTGCTTGCTATACCTGCATGCTTGATTTCAATGTCCACTGTGCAAGGACACTCGGGTCCCTTTGTACATCAACATTCCACAGTCTATCACCATTTAAACGATTCTCTACCATTCTGTATTTCTTTCTGAAGTAAATAACTTCACACTCACCCACATTCTCTATCTGCCATGTATTTGCCCACTTAATCAATTTGTCTAATATACCTTACTTACTCCTCCCAACTCAAAGTTCTACCTAGTTTTTCCCCAGCTTGGAAACTTGGAAATTTTATCGATTCTCTCATCCAAATCATGGATACCTATCATGATTTACTGTGATTCAAGAATTGACTGCCGCAGTATCCCACCAGTCACAGTTTTACACACTGAAACAAGAACCATTTATTCCTACTTTGAATTTCTTGTCTGCCGCCTGATTCTCCATCCATGCCAGTATGTTACTCTTCATCTCAGCGCTTTGATTTTGCCAAACAACACCTTTTAAGTGGAACTTTATCAAAAACTTTCTGAAAACACAAATGCATTGCATTTACTGGCTCACCCTCATCTATTCCATTAGTTACATCTTCAAAAGCTCTAGTAGGTTCTCCACACCCAATTTCACCTTTCATAAATCCATGTTTGTTTTTGATTTTGTATAATGCCATTGGTATTTTCTAAGTGCACTATTATCACATCCTTTATAATGAATTCTAATTTCTTCCCTGCTGCTGATGCACATTAACAAATCCACAATTTTCTCTTTTTTCCTTTTTATCTTTTCTTAAAATAGTAGGGGTGACATTTGCCACCTTCCAATCTGTTGGGATTATTGCAGAATTTACATAATTTTGGAAGATGACAACTAATTCATCCCCTATTTCCACGGCCAACACCTTCACCATCCTGGCAATGTAGATTAATAGGGACTGAGGATTTATCAGACTCCAGTTCCATTTATTTCTCCTGTAATTTTATTTTTATGACTAAGACTAATTTGCGTAAATTTCTCTTTCCCAATCAACACTTAGCATTTCTCGGAAGATATTTGTGTCTTTTTTTGTGCAGACAGAAATAAAGTCGTTATTCAATTTTCCTGCCGTTACCTTGTTCTCCCTTATCAATTTTCTCATTCCAGACTGTAAGCGGTGTACATTTGTCTTCACAATTCTTTTTCGCTTTATATAATGATACAGTTCTTACAGTCTGCTTTTATTTTCTTCTTTGCCCTCATGGTCTATTCCCCCCTCCTAATCTATTGGTCTTCATTTGTTGAATTCTAAACTGTTCCCAGTCCTCAGGTTTGCTCCTTTTTCTAACTTTATATGGCCCCTCTTTGGATGCAATATTTTCCTTAATTTCTTTTGTTAGCCATGGTTGGGGCACTTTTCTTGTTACATTCTTTGGCCTGAAAGAGCTAAATAACCGTTGAAATACATGCATTAGTTTCTTTAATATTAATCATAGCCTATTCACCATCACACAAGTGTGATCAGCGAACAAAGGTACAAATTAATATTTCAAATAGCACAGGTTCGTGACTTGACAGTTATATCTCAGTGTGAAGTATATTTGCTGGACGAGTCAAATTCCAGACTGAAACCTGACTTGTTAGATCACATCATCATTTGCTCTTGTTTTTAAAAAGTTGTCTTTCACTGAAATGTAAGCACATAATGATTTAGCAATAAAACAGAGGCTCATAAACAAAAGAAAATAAGATAAACTAGAATAAACTAAACCACTCATAGTATAAATTTGAAGATTTCCAACCACAATGCAACAATATAACCCCATTAAGCATAAAACTGTCCTGTATGAACTGAGAAGAGAACAAATCCAGCTGTTGCATAGTATGTAAAAATATAAGCCTGGAATAATGAAAACCACACCTTATACAAATCCCAAAAAACACAACAGATACCAGTATTCACACTGGTGTCCCTGTTTTTAGCACCTTGGGAGACTGAAGTCTCTTACTGTTGCAACTTATATACTAAGGCTGCAGAGATAATGGGAACTGAAGATGCTGGAGAATCCGAGATAACAGAGTGTGGAGCTGGATAAACACAGCAGGCCAAGCAGCATCTTAGGAGCACAAAAGCTGACATTTCGGGCCTAGAGCCTTTTGGCCTGCCAGCAATGTCCACATCCTACAAGCAAATAAACAAAAACTCTAAATCCAAGCTTTAAAAACTGTTCTTAAAGTAGGTCATAATGGCTACAGAAATACTTGCATCTTAATTATTAACTTGAGACAGAAAAGCCGTATGTTTCTAAGACAATAATCAAAAACAAAATTTACACTATACAATGTTAAAAATATGTAAAAACCATGCAATTTATATCATAATGTGATTGCAAGAATGAGGGATATTTCCTGCAGTGTGGAGTGTAAGATAGAGTCTACTATGTATATTTTGGACCACAAATGTTTGAATATTATTGCGCATATATAACTTTAGCCAAGAGGTTTCTTTACAAGCTGCCTTTGTGTTTTAAGATTTTCGTCTGTCAGTGCCATGGGTGAGATTATTCATTGAACAACTGCAACTTTTCAACAACAAAGTAGAGTTTCAGACCTTGCTGTACAAACAGTCCCTAACCTGTGAAAAGCAGAAGCAATTAACAGTGCAGTAAATCTCTCGAGTAGAATAATATAGGCCAACACTTTTCAAATAACCTTACCTTTGTGTCAACTTTCTTAAATATTCACCGTGAGCTTCAGGGCTCATTATACCTAACCTTTCTATGAGAAAAACACATTTATCTAACCTTTTATAATGAATGGGTGAGCATGTGACTAAAGGTAATGTAAGAGACCTTTGATACAACGATATTAAGTTGTTATTATTGTGGTACCAAGACGGGAAAAGTCTTTCCCTAGTCCTATCACATCATGATCTCAACTAAAATTTCATTGTTTTATCTGGTCCCTAATGTGGCCACTCACCAGATTTCTTTAATGGGCATAGTGATACAGAATTTCTAATGAGTCTCACAGAATTACACACTCTGCCCCTTTCTTAAATGAAAGGAAAGAGCACCGCATTTGTCTCTGAAGATTCCAGGCACCTTCAGAATTTCCATTCAGACAACTCTCCCATCGTGCAATCTTTTCACTTTGCCACACCCACCTTTTTCACTGCAGGCAGCTGCTGTACACTGATATTGAAATGTCTGGAATGTTAGGAAATTGAAAGCTGTTGTCAACAGCAAGTGTCCAAGTGAACTATGAGGCTAGAGTGCTGGGATGGTAAGGTGCCAGAGGGGAATCGGGTATGATGCCAAGTGGGAATAATATCAAGTAGGTAAGGGGTACAGTGCCAGCTAGATAGGGTGACAGAGAGAATTGGGAACCAAGTGTGTTGGAGCTGGATTGCCAGGTACAAGGGTGCTGAGTGGGTAGGCGACAGGGTGCCAGGGGATAGGATACCAAGCTCAAAGCAGCAAGGGGCCCAAGCAAGTGATGCAATGTTTGGGATTAACTGGCCTAGCTGGGAGATATTGGGTTCAACAGGGGGCAGGAGGATGAGGGCCAGCTACAGTGGTGGGGAGGGAAATGGAGGCAGACTGGCTCCAGAGCAGGGGAGGAAGGAGCAAGCCTGGACTGGAAGAAGGGGGTGTTGGGTCCAGATTTGGAGAAAGGTAGACCAAGTCCAGAGAGGGGGAGGTGGATGTGGGTCCTAAGTGAGGAAAGAGGTAAGCGAATCTGGAAAGAGGGAAAGGGATGTTGGTTCTGGAGTTAGGGAGTAGAGTGTTGTGTCTAGAGCGGGAGAAGGGAGAAATGGATCTGGAGAGAGGAATGGGGTATTGATACTGGAGTTGGGGGTGAACAGGGAAATGGGTCCAGGACAGGTGGAGCATTGGAAATAGGAGCGAATGAGGAGGTGTTAGTCAGGATCTGGATGTGTCAGTGGAGGTGTGTGAATTATACAATCTATCTCATACTTAAACAAGATAAGGACTCTGGCCCCTCAGCTCTCTGTGGCAAGGTGTTCCAAAGACTAACAACCCTCTAAGAGAAGAAATTCTTCCTCATGTCAGTCTTAAATTGGCCCCTTTATTGGGCCTTCTGGTCCTAGATCATTGAGACCTGGGGTATTGAATAAACAGGGCTTGTTGCGAGATAGGACAGAGATGTCAGCAAATTTACAGATGGCACACCATGGGCTGCTTGGAGCCACAATCAACTCCAGAGGTAACAAAGTCATGGACCAGAGTTTTAACAGTGAGTTAGCAGAGACAGGAATGGACTTAGGTGATGTTACAGAACAGGCAGTTTTATTGATGGCATGGGTAGTTCTGGTCACCCTTCTTTAAGAGGGATGTTGCTAAACTTGGGAGGGCACAAAAAAGATTGGCCAGGATGTTGCCTGGAGGGTTTGAGCTACAGGGAGAGGCTGGGGCTATTTTCTCTGGAGTGTCGGAGGCTGAGGGGTGATCTTATAGATGTTTATAAAATCATGAGGATAATGGATAAGATGAATAGCCAATGGCATTTTCCCAGAGTGGAGGAGTCTAAAACTGGAGGGCATAAGCTTGAGGTGAAGTGGAAAGATGTAAAAGGGGACTAAGGGGTAACTATTTCACGCAGAGGGTGGCACATGTCTGGAACGAGCTGCCAGAGGAAGTGGTGGAGGCTTGAGTGACAACATTTAAAAGGCATCTGGATGGGTACATGGTTAGGAAGGATTTAGAGGGAAATGAGCCAGATACCTGCAAAAAAGTCTAGATCAGTTTAGAATATCTGGTCAGCATGGAGAGTTGGACTGAACAGTCTGTTTCTTTTTTATACAAAGCTATGAGGCTTCCCTCAGAGATTTTGAAGCAATTGTACATTCAGTGACATGGGTGATTTGAATATACAGCGCAGGGGTATTGAGCAAAAGCAATAATTCTAGCAACTGATTGATGAGAAAAGACAGATAATAGGGCCACATACAGCTCATTGACTGTAAAACACTGTCATACGGAATAAAATCAATGAAAATTAATTGAAAAAAATGAGTGACTTTTAAGAATAAAACTCTGATAACATTGCTAGCTCAATAAAAGATGTTTGTGAATGGATCAACTGTGTTCATGAATTAAAATTCAATGAGTATAATTACTGAGGATCACAAGGTCCAATTTGTCCACAGCTTCAGCTACAATCTATGACTCCTGTTCTTGCCCAGACGCTCTCAGTTAAGTTATCAAAACTAACATGATGTTTTTTATTTCATTTTGTACGCTCACCACTCCCTTTCTCTGCATCCTTCTCCAGCCCCACAAATCTCTGAGGACTCTCTTCAGAGCAGAGAAGATTAAGAGGTGACCTTATTGAGGTGTTCAAAATCATAAACAATCTCGATTAGGTAAAGATTTGCTTCCACTAGTTGGTAGGTCAGTAACTGTGGGTCACAATTTCAAGATTATCAGCAAGATAGGAGTGAGATGAGGAGAA
This sequence comes from Stegostoma tigrinum, assembly GCF_030684315.1. NCBI lineage: Eukaryota > Metazoa > Chordata > Chondrichthyes > Orectolobiformes > Stegostomatidae > Stegostoma > Stegostoma tigrinum. Next base: position 5,299,474 of record NC_081355.1, read on the forward strand.
AGTTCTTTACTCAGAGTGTTGTTAGGATTTGGAATGTACTGTCTGGGAGAGTGGTGGAGGCGGATTTCATAGGCAGTTACAAAAGAGAGGAGGATAGATATTTGAAAGTGATGGAGTTAGAGGGCTGCGGACCTAGGGCTGGAGAATGGGACTAGCTGTATAACTCTTTTGGGAGCCAGTACAGACTAATGGGTCAAATGGCCTCCTTTTGTATTGTAAATTCTAGGATTTTATACCTATGCTTGCCCCTTTGGCAACCTCAATTATAATGCTTCAACTGTTGACTGTGCCTTCAGTTGCCTGTGCTCTAAGGCCTGGAACTCGCTCCTTAAACCTCTCCATCTATCTCCCTCTCTCCTCTTTTAAGATATTCCTTAAAAAGACTTACCTCTGTGATTCAGGTTTTGGTCAACTTGGTCATCTTCCCTTATAGGACTTTATGTAACTCGATGTTGAGTATACCTTTAGAATGCTGCCGTAAATTGATTCATAATGTTTCGTTTGGTAAATACCAATATAAATACAAATGTTGCAATTGCAACTAGTCCTATAGGGATTTAAATGTAGACATGAACCATGCCCATAAAAGCAAAATTCTGCAGCTAAAGAAGATCTGAAATAAACACAAAGAATCCTGGAGAAACTCAGCAGGTCTCTCTTTCTCTCCCAATGTCTCTCCCGCTGTCGGTCTCTCTCTTTCTCTCTCTCTCTCTCCCTCTCGCTCATGCTGTTGCTCTCTCTGCTCTATGGGAGTCAGAGTAGATTATCATTCACACCATCACCATTAACATATTCCTTTCCCATTGTGGCACGGTTAAATTATTTTGCACTACGATAATTGAGGTGTGTTCAAATCCGCGCTCTGTAGGAAATCACGTTCAGTCAGAGTCTTGCCCCTTGTATTCAAAGACACACTGATACCCGGCTACCAGAATACAATTGTATCAACCATGTGGCAGGAGTTCTTGATCATCAACGTGGCCTTGCTTTATTCAGTGATTTAGCCTCAACGCTGGGCCAGAGCTTTAGACAGAGATCTCGAGGTAAAAACAGACCTACAATCATGGACAGGGCTACCAGCTTCTGGGAGGTTCACACATTCCACGAGACCTCTCGTCCTGAAAGCTGCTAAGCTTCTGATTAAGGAAGGGAATCCACTTAGTTTGTTGGCTTTCTGTTACTCACAGCCCGTGTCATTCAAGGCAATCTGCTCACAAGGACCATTGCAGGTTTTTTACTGTTTGGACCAAGTGGTCAGACATTGGGGCAGAGCAGCGAGGAATTTTACTCTAATCTTATTATAATAGGAACATTGGATTGATGCCAGTTAAGTGTCCAACCCTCATGAGATGTTCGGACATCTCTGGCAATAACTAATTGAAGAAGTAAGTCTTTTCCTCTAAGTTTCTGATCTTTTTGCCCAGTGTATATGTGTCTCCCAGCTTCCTGTATATTTTATATCTCTCAGACCAATCTAGGGATCACACTAATTTCTAAAGTGTGCAATAGGTCTACTTAATAACATTTTAAAATATCCTTCTAATCACAAAATGTCTGCGCCATATTTATCCTGTTCCAGATTCCAGTGTGTACATTTACTTTGCTCGGAGTCCACACATAACTTTAAGCAATCAAGAACAGTGAGCAGAGATCAGTTGTCAGACTCACATCATCAAGTAGCAATCAATTAAACCATAGAGCATGGTAGCAAAAGGGGTAAAGGGGAAAGCCTTGTGAAGAGAGTCACATACAGAGTGAGGCTGATTCCCATTTGATACAAAATGTTGTGGATGCTGGAAATCTGAAACAAAGACCAAGAATGTGGTATACCGTTTTGGGTACTGTTTGGGGACGAGGGCCGCACTTGGAGTATTGCGTACAGTTCTGGTCACTGCATTATAAGAAGGATGTGGAAGCTTTGGAAAGGGTGCAGAGGAGATTTACTAGGATGTTGCCTGGTATGGAGGGAAGGTCTTATGAGGAAAGACTGAGGGACTTGAGGCTGTTTTCATTAGAGAGAAGAAGGTTGAGAGGTGACTTAATTGAAACATATAAAATAATCAGAGGGTTAGATAGGATGGATAGGGAGAGCCTTTTTCCTAGGATGGTGGCGGCGAGCACGAGAGGGCATAGCTTTAAATTGAGGGGTGAAAGATATAGGACAGATGTCAGAGGTAGTTTCTTTACTCAGAGAGTAGTAAGGGAATGGAATGCTTTGCCTGCAACGATAGTAGATTTGCCAACTTTAGGTACATTTAAGGCATCATTGGACAAGCATATGGACGTACGTGGAACAGTGTAGGTTAGATGGGCTTGAGATCGGTATGACAGGTCGGCACAACATCGAGGGCCGAAGGGCCTGTACTGTGCTGTAATGTTCTATGTTCTACGAGGGCCGGCCTCTCAGAGAGGCAACAGCAGCAACCAGATCAATGGCTCCACAATTGGTTCTGTTGTACAGCACAGAGGGTTAAAACACAGGAACTAAAACAAAGTTGCTGGAAAAGCTCAGCAAGTCTGGCAGCATCTGTGAAGGAGAAAGCAGAGTTAATGTTTTGGGTCTGGTGACCCTTCCTCAGAACTGATGGTGGCTGGGAAAACGTTAGTTTATGTGCAGCAAATAGGGAGGTGGGTGGGGTAGGGAGTAAATGATAGGATAGAGCCCAAAGAGAGAGAAAGGCAGTTGGATAGACAAAGGAGTTGCTAACGATCAGGCTGGGAGGGTGAGTAGTTGTTAATGGGGGCTGTTAGTGACTAACAACAAGGAATGTGTAATGGCAGTCTATGTGATAACAAAGCGTGGTGTGTGGGATAGGGGTCTGGGTCATGGGAGAGTTTCGGCCGTAAAGTTATTGAACTTAATATTGAATCCGGAGGGCTGTAGGGTCCCCAAGTGGAAAATGAGATGTTGTTCCTCCAGCTTGCATTGGGCTTCACTGGAGCATTGCCAGGTGCAGAGATTAGATTAGATTCCCCACAGTGTGAAAACAGGCCCTTCTGCCCAACAAGTCCACACCGCCCCTTGGAGCATCCCACCCAGACCCATCCCCCTATAATCCACGCACCCCTGAACACTACGGGCAATTTAGCACGGCCAATCCACCCAGCCTGCACATCTTTGGACTGTAGGAGGAAACCAGAGCACCTGGAGGAAACCCACACAGACACGGGGGAGAGTGTGAAACTCTGCACAGACAGTTGCCCGAGGCTGGAATTGAACCCAGGTCCCTGGTGCTGTGAGCCTGCAGTGCTAACTACTGAGCCACCGTGCTGCCACGGAACAGGGTGGTACTTGAAGTGGCAGGCAACAGGTAGTTCAGGGTCTTTTTTTACAAGCAGAATGTAGATGTTCTGCAAAATGGTCACCAAGTCTATGCTTCATTTCCCCAGTGTAGAAGACACCACATTGTGAGCAGCGAATGCAGTAGACTAGATTCTGGGAAGTGCAGGTGAAGTGTTGCTTCACCTGGTAGGTATGTTTGGGCCCTTGGATACTGGGGAGGGAGCAGGTAAATGGGCAGGTGTTACACCTTCGCTGGTTACAGGGGAAGGTGCTGTAGGGCTGTGGGGAGGTGCTGGGGGTGAATGAAGGGTGGATCATGGTGTCCCGAAGGAAATGGTGCCAGTGAAAGGCAGACAGGAGGGGAGGGGAATATGTGTCTGGTGGTGCTATCTTGCTGGAGGTGGCCGAAATGTAGATTTAGATGAGATGGCAGGTCAGAACAATGGGAACGCTATCACTGTTGTGGGAGGGAAGAGAAGGGGTGTGGGTAGAAGTTTGGGAGATTGGTCGGACCTGGTTGAGGGCCCTGATGACACTGGAGCCAGGGAATCCTCCGTTGATGAAAAAGGTGGACATTTCGGAGTCTCCATTGTCGAAAGTTGGCCTCATCCGAACACGTGAATGGAGACAGAGGAACTGAGAGAATAGGGTGGAGCCTTTACAGGAAGTGGGGTGTGAAGATGTATAGTACAGTCATCCAGAGTCAATGTGTAGGTGTGTAGTAGTGTTGGGGGACTCTATAGTTCCTATGCACAGATAGGCATTTCAGTGGCTGCAGGCAAGACTCCAGGATGGTGTGTTGCCTCCCTGATGCCAGGGGTCAGGATGTCTCTGAGTAGACGCAGGACATTGTAAAAGAGGAGGGTAAGAAGCCAGAGGTTGTGGCCCATATTGGCCCTAATGACATAGGAAGGAAGTGAGATGAAGTTCTGCAAGGGGAATTTAGGGCATTAGATACAAGTTTGAAAAGCACGATCTCTCAGGTTGGAGTCTGAGGATTACCCCATTGGCACATACTAATCACACCAGAAAAAGAAAAACATTGCAGTCAAATGCATGGCTAAAAAGTTGGTGTAGGAGGGAGGGCTTCATTGGGATCACTTCCAGGGTAGGAGGGACCCCTTCAAGAAGGATGGATTGTACCTAAACTGGAGGGGCATCAATATCCTGGCAGGGAGATTTGCTCATGCCACTTACGAGGTTTTAAACTAGTGTGATGGGGGAGTAGGAACCAGAGCAGTCGGTCAGCATATGTACCAATTAAGGAGAACATCGATATTAAGTCAAGTAAGTCAAGTAGGAAGAATAGGCAGGGCCAGGTTAATGAACTCAGTGGGGCTGGCAGTCGGCAGTGTATTCATTTTAATGTAAGGAATATAACAGGTAAGGCAGATAGGTTCAGAGCCTGGATTAGTACATGGAACTATGATGGTCTAAAAATTATAGAAACTTGGTTGAGAGAAGGGCAGGACTGGTTGGGCAAGAAGACCCAGAGAGTTGTAGTATAAGGGAGTTTCTGGTATTCCACAGGGATCCATGTTGGGATCACTGTTGTTTGTGATATACATAAATGATCTGGAGGAAGGTATAGATGGTCTGATTAGCAAGTTTGCAGATGACACTAAGATTGGTGGAGTAGCAGATAGTGAAGGGAACTGTCAGAGAATGCAGCAGAATTTAGATAGACTGGAGAGTTGGGCGGAGAAATAGCAGATGGAGTTCAATCCAGGCAAATGCAAGGTGATGCATTTTGGAAGATCCAATTCAAGAGCAAACTATACGATAAATGGAAAAATCCTGGGGAAAATTGATGTACACAGAGAGCTAAGTGTTCAGGTCTATTGTTCCCTGAATGTGATAATGCAGGTCAATAGAGTGGTCATGCTTTCATTCATCAGACGGGGCATTGAGTACAAGAGTTGGCAGGTCATGCTACAGTTGTATAGGACTTTGGTTTGATCACATTTGGAATACTGCATACAGTTCTGGTCACCACATTACCAAAAGGATGTGGATGTTTGGAGAGGGTGCAGAGGAGGTTCACCAGGATGTTGCCTGGTATGGAGGGCACTAGCTATGAAGAGAGGTTGAGTAGATTAGGATTATATACATTAGAAATATGGAGGTTGAGGGGCGACCTGATTGAGGTCTACAAAATCATAAGAGATATAGGCAGGGTGGATAGCAAGAAGCTTTTTCCCAAAGTGGGGGGTTCAATTACTAGGGGTCATGATTTCAAGGTGAGAGGGAAAAGTTTAAGGGAGATACGCGTGGAAAGTTCTTTACGCAGAGGGTAGTGGGTGCCAGTGGTGGTGGTAGAGGCGGGCAGGATAGCGTCATTTAAGATTTATCTAGACAGATACATGAATGGGCAGGGAGCAGAGGGATACAGATCCTTGGAAAATGGGTGACAGGTTTAGATAGAGAATCTCGCTCAGTGCAGGCATGGAGGGCCAAAGGGCCTGTTCCTGTCCTGTAATTTTCTTTGTTCTTTGTTCAATGTTCCAGGGTTTAGATGCTTTGAGTGTGACAGAGTGGGATATAAAAGGGGTGGGAAAATTGCATTACTGAGTGAGGAGGCATCTTGGAGAGGGGTCATCCCGCAAGGCTTTATGGGTAGAACTCAGAAATAAGAAAGGTGCAATAACTATGATGGGGTTATACAATAGTCATCCCTAATAGCCAATGCAAGATCAAGGAACAGATATGTTGGCAGATCATAGAAAGATGTAAAAAGAACAGGTATTGTTTAAGTTGGTGATTCTAACATCTCCAATATTGGCTGGGGCTTCCTTAGTGCCAGGGGTTTGGATGGAGCAGAATTTGTTAGGTACATCCAGGATGGTTTCTTGAAACAATGCGTAGATAGTCCAAATAGGGAAGGGCATGCAACACCTTATATTGAAAATGAGCCTATCTAGATGCTCAAGTTTCAGTTGGGAGCATTTTAGGAACAGTGATCATAATTCCTTACGTTTTAAGGTAGTTACAGGTAAAGATAAGACTGGGCCTTGCACATAAGTGCTAAATTGTAGGAAAGCTAATCAAAACAGATTTAGGCAGAAACCAAAGAAATTTGATTGGGGCCAGCTGTTTTTAGGGCAAATCTACATCTGGCATGTGGGAGTCTTTAAGGGGCTGGTTGATCAGATTTCATGACTAACATGTTCCTGTGAGGATGAAAGATAAGAAAGCATGGGTGACATGAGACATTGAAAGTTTAGACCGAAAAAAGGAAGGTATATGTAAAGTTTAGGGAACTGAAATCAGACAAAGTTCTTGAGGAATAGAAAGGAAGCAGGAAACAAGGAATTTGGAGGCCTATAAGGGGTTGTGAAATGTCTTTAGCACATAGGGTTAAGAAGAATCCCAAGGCATTTTATTTGTATATTAGGAGCAAGAGGGTGGTTAGAGAAAGGGTAGGTCCACTAAAGGACAAAGGAGACAATTTACGACTGGAACCCGGGGATACACGTCAAGTCCTTAATGATTATTTTTGCATCAACATTCATCAAGGTGAAGGAAATGGATGATGGTAAGATTAAGGAAGTATTCTGAAGAATGGTGATACTAAGAAGGAGGAGATGTTGGACGGCTTGTAAAATATTAAAGTTGATACATCTCCAGGGCCTGATGGGATCTCTCCCCAGGATACTGAGGTTGACAAGGGAGCAGGTTGCTGGGACCCTGACAGAGGTCTTTGTACCTTCTTTAGCCACAGGGGAGGTCCCAAAACACTGTAGATTAACCAATGTTGTTCCTTTGTTTAAGTAGGAAAACTGGGATAATCCAGGAAGTAATAAGCTAGTGAGCCTTAAATGAGGAGTTAGGAATTAATTAGAGAAGATTATTAGTAACAGGATTTATTCACACTTGGAAAAGAATGGACTTAGGGATAGTCAGTACGGTACTGTGCAGAGGAGGTCTTGTCTCCTAAATTTGTTTTGAGATGAGGTGGTGACAAAAATGATCACTGAGAGTAAAACAGTGGATATTTTCTATCTAGATGATACTGAAGCATTTGATGAGGTCCCTCGCAGCAGGCTGGTTCAGAAAGATTAACTCATATGGGATCCATAGTGAGTTGGTAAGTTGGCTACAAAATTGGTTTAGTTATATGTTGCAAAGTTGTGTAAAGTACTTGTGGATTGGGAGGCAGGAGTTTAGAATTTGGTGTTTGTAAAATGCTAAAGGGGTGGGGCAAGCATTCTGTGGTCCCTTTAAAAGACAATGTGCTTTTCCCATGTTTAGAAAGGACGTCTATGAGCAGCTTGAAAGTTTGCAAGGCCACAGTCAGCACCCAAATTGAAACATTTGTACCAAAAGGCCGTACACTTACCAGGCCAAGCAGCAGTTTTACCAAGATAATAAAATGTGAGGCTGGATGAACACAGCAGGCCAAGCAGCATCTCAGGAGCACAAAAGCTGACGTTTCGGGCCTAGACCCTTCATCGGGTCTAGGCCCGAAACGTCAGCTTTTGTGCTCCTGAGATGCTGCTTGGCCTGCTGTGTTCATCCAGACTCACATTTTATTATCTTGGAATCTCCAGCATCTGCAGTTCCCATTATCTCTGATAGCAGTTTTACCAAGACAAGTTTTGAAATTAGCCAATCAATTTGAACCAGCAACTTTGACACCAAAACAAAAGTTAAATTTAAATCTGATGTGTTTGACAACATAGGACCAATCCCAGTGTAAGAATTTGATATGTCATCAAGGGTATAAAAGAAGAAGACAGCTGGACAAAGACAGGAGAGCTCCAGAATTAACAGCTCTCAGCTCTCAAGAGAGAATCAATGGCACTTACAGTTTTCTCTGAATCTTAGAAAAAGATCAAAGGTACAACTAGTTAATATTCATGACAGAAGAATTGACATAGAACATGTTCCTGGCAGAACACTCGATGGAGAAGGCACAAAAATTCCAGAAGATGTATTACTTGGCTATAATTTCGAGAGACTAAATTTTAATTTTATTTTGTTTTATGTATTTGGGAATTGTATTTAATGGAACAGTACATCATGAGAATCTTGTTTTATTTGGGAATGATTTATAATTGGAAGGAATTTATTCAGTTCGGTAATAGTTTAGTTAATTTGTTCACTGTTAGTGTTAGATAAATAAATTGTTACTTGATGATCGTAAAGTGACTGTCAGGGATTTGTTTCACTTAGCCTTGAGAAGTTGCTGCCAGGCAGGTTACATCACTTTTCACACTCCTTTTACAGATTATAGGGCAAGGTGCTTCTCTTTGGGTGTTTCTGTTTTAGTTCTCAGAGAGGGCGACAACCTCCACCTTATAACACATAAAAGAGAGAGGATTGTTGTGGAAGGATGATTTTCTGACTGGAGGCTTTCAAACATTCGTGTTCCCCAAAGATCTGTAATTTATTTCATAATTTGAATGCGAATACAGGTCCTCAACCTCCGGAGATCCCCCTCGTTCTCACACACCACCCGACCAACCTCCAGGTACAACGCATTATCCTCCGACACTTCCGCCATTTACAATCCGACCCCACCACCCAAGACATTTTTCCATCCCCTCCCCTGTCTGCTTTCCGGAGAGACCACTCTCTCCGTGACTCCCTTGTTCGCACCACACTGCCCTCCAATCCCACCACACCCGGCACCTTCCCCTGCAACCGCAGGAAATGCTACACTTGCCCCCACACCTCCTCCCTCACCCCTATCCCAGGCCCCAAGATGACATTCCACATTAAGCAGAGGTTCACCTGCACATCTGCCAATGTGGTATACTGCATCCACTGTACCCGGTGCGGCTACCTCTACATTGGGGAAACCAAGCGGAGGCTTGGGGACCGCTTTGCAGAACACCTCCGCTCAGTTCGCAACAAACAACTGCACCTCCCAGTCGCAAACCATTTCCACTCCCCCTCCCATTCTCTTGATGACATGTCCATCATGGGCCTCCTGCACTGCCACAATGATGCCACCCGAAGGTTGCAGGAACAGCTACTCATATTCCGCCTGGGAACCCTGCAGCCATATGGTATCAATGTGGACTTCACCAGTTTCAAAATCTCCCCTTCCCCTACTGCATCCCTAAACCAGCCCAGTTCATCCCCTCCCCCCACTGCACCACACAACCAGCCCAGCTCTTCCCCCCCACCCACTGCATCCCAAAACCAGTCCAACCTGTCTCTGCCTCCCTAACCGGTTCTTCCTCTCACCCATCCCTTCCTCCCACCCCAAGCCGCACCCCCAGCTACCTACTAACCTCATCCCACCTCCTTGACCTGTCCGTCTTCCCTGGACAGACCTATCCCCTCTCTACCTCCCCACCTACACTCTCTCCACCTATCTTCTTTACTCTCCATCTTCGGTCCGCCTCCCCCTCTCTCCCTATTTATTCCAGTTCCCTCCCCCCATCCCCCTCTCTGATGAAGGGTCTAGGCCCGAAACGTCAGCTTTTGTGCTCCTGAGATGCTGCTTGGCCTGCTGTGTTCATCCAGCCTCACATTTTATTATCTTCTGATGAGTAAGTTTGCTGATGACATAGAAATTAGCAGAGTTGTGGATAGAGAGAGAGGCTGTCAAAGGATACAGAGGATATTGATCAATTGAAAAGTTGGGCAAAGAAGTGGCAGATTGAGTTTGATTTGAATAAATATGAGGCAATGCATTTGGGAGTTCAAATGCAAGAGGAAAGTATGTAGAAAATTGCAGGAGCATTTGTGTATAGAGGGATCTTGGCAAGCAAGTCCATAGCTTCCTGAAAGTGGCAACACAGGCAGCTAAGGTGATAAAGAAAGCATATGGCATGCTTTCCTTCATTGGTCAGGGCAATGAGCATAAAGGTTGGAAAGGCATGTAACAGCTGTATTAGTCTTTAGTTGGCCCACATTCGGAGTATTATGTCCAGTTCTGGTTACCACGCTACATGAAGGATGTGAAGGCTTTGGAGAGGATGCAATTGAGGTTTACCAGGATGTTGCCTGGATCGGAGTATATTAAATATAAAGGGAGTTTGGGCTAACTTTAATTGTTTTCACTCGAGCGTCAGAGGCTGACAGGGCTTACTGATAGATGTTTATAAAATTATGAGAGGCATTGATAGGTTGGATAGTTGGAGTCTTTTTCCCAGAATGGAAATATCAAATGCTAGGAGGAACTAGGTTTGAGGTGAGGGGTGAGAGTTGAACGGAGATGTGTGAGGCAGGTTTTTCTTTACACAAGAGTTGGCAGGTGTCTGGAACGTGCCACTAAAGGAGGGAGGTAGATGCAGATACGATAGCAACTTTTCAGCGGCATTTAAATAGAGGCGGGGAATAGCAGGGTATGGGTGACATGGTGCATCTGTGGTTAGCACTGCTGCCTCTCAGTACCAGGGACCCAGATTTGACTGCAGCTCTGGGGAAACTGTTTGTGCGGAGTTTGCATGCTCTCTCTATGCCTGTGTTGGTTTCCTCTGGCTGCTCTGGTTTACTCCCACAGTACAAAGATGTGGAGGTTAGGTGGGATTGGCCATGTTAAATTTACTCCTAGTGTCCAGGGGTATGCAGGGTAGGGATTAGCCATGGGAAGTATGGAGTTGCAAAGATTGAGGTGGGTCTAGGTTGAAGGATTGGTTCAGACGTGGTGGGCTGAATAGCCTTTTTCTGCACTGTAGGGATTCTACTGTAAGATACAGAATATATGTAGAGAGATAAGTTTAGTTTAGAATGGCATCATGGTTGGCAAAGACATGATAGATTGAAGGAAATGTTTTATGCAGTTTATTTAATGCTGGAGAAACTCAGCAGATCTGGCAGCATCTGTGGGAAGAGACAAACAGAGTTAATGCTTTGAGTCTGGCATGATGGTCTGGAGAAGAATCCTATCGGACTCAACACGCTAACTCTATTTTTCTTTCCACACGTACTGCCAGATTGGCTAAGATTTCCAGCATTCTGTTTGTTTCAGGGTAATTTTCAGCCTACATGAATCTACATTTTCCCCATTAATCCTTCCTAGAGTTAACAGGAAGACAAATGCCTATTTAAAATTTGCTTTTGATGTGACTCTCAGATGTAAACATAAAGTTTTGCTTTTTGGCCAGATACATGCTCAGATTAAAGATACATTATCGCCTCTAGTCAAACAAATTCCAAATGTAGTGAAGTACATTTTCAGATACACAGCAATCCTGTAATGAGACAAAGTATGATTCGACCTCAAAGGGTTAGCTAACAGTTGAGAAAATGATTTGTTTCTCTACGGGGAAAGAAACTGTTCTGTTGTTTACATATTCCTCAACATAAATGACCTTTCATCAGCAACACATATGATCGGCCTGTGAATTCATTTACCTGGTATTAATGTGTTTTGTACAGTCAGTGAAACTGATGTTGCACTGAATAGCAAACACCCAATTTGCAGGAGGAGCAGGGTCAATCTGCAGGAAGTCTTCATTTTAATTTACTGTAGTTTTAATCTCTTCCCAATGATAATACTTCTGAAAAGGATGGTGATACAACAACAATGCAGTTGTATTGTGGCCAGAATATTAGTAATGGAAATTAACTGAAAGCTCCAGGCAATAGATATATCCTTTAACACATAAACCAGAATCTCTGAGAGTCACATTCAATGCTCAGATCTGAGGAAGGGTCACTGGATCTGAAACGTTAACTCTGATTTTTTCCTCACAGATGCTGCCAGACCAGCTGAGCTTTTCCAGCAATTTCTGTTTTTGTTCCTGGGTCTCACTGTTTGCACATTATGTAATTGTTGCCTTGTGCTTTTACCACTCTTGAAGAACATCACAAACATTTTCCTTTGCCTTCTCCTCCTTTCTCTTCCATTCCCTGCTTTCCTCCTCGTTCGAAATGTATTACATCTCAAACATTTTGCAACTCTGATGAAGAGGCACTGATCCCCACCAATCTATTTCTCTCTCCACAGACGCAGCTGAGTCCTCTACTGAGCATTTCCAGAACTTTCTGTTCTTACCACTCACCTTTGGTGACCTGACTGCCCAATGTCAATACCTTTTCCAGAGTGTTCATGTCATGACACATGCAACCGTACCACATTGTTCTGTGTTTGTAAAATCTGAGGAGGGATCACTGATCCTGAAGTGCTAACTCTGATTTCTCTCCGTAGGTGCTGCAATTTCTGTTTTTTGTTTCTGATTTACAGCATCCACAGTTCTTTCAGTTTTTATGTTATTCCAGCCATTTAGTTTATTTCTAGCACTATTTTATTTTTGATTTTTTTTTGTAATTATCTCTCTGCCTTGATTCATCAGTTTCGTAGGTCATCTCTTCACTTGCTATTCAGCTGTTGACACTTTACTCACACTGTTTGACACTTTTGATCACCTGCAAAGACTTGTTTTTCAGCCTGTTGACACTCAACTTACACCATTTGTAATTATCAGTTGACACTCTTAATTACCTGAAATTATCTTGCCATTATCTCTCCACCTACATATCCTGTGCCTGTGTGCTTTCCTCCACTTCACCTGATGAAGGAGCAGCGTCATGAAAGCTTGTGATTTCAAATGAACCCGTCAGACTATAAACTGGTGTTGTATGACTTCTGACTTTGTCCACCCCAGTTCAACACCAGCACCTCCACATCAGAGGAGCAGTAGGTTTTGGCTGAACAACTTGAACAAACAAAGACAAGGAGTTGGTTCAAACTCTGTCTGTTGATTAAGTAATGTCATTCGTCTGTGTCAAACAGGAACAGAACTTGCTAGAGAAACTCAAAAGGTCAGACAACATCTCTGAAGAGAAACCAGAGCTAATGCTCCAAGTCCAATGCTCTTCCATCAGAATTAATAACAGCTCGGAAAAGGTGGACTTTATGCTGGTGACAGGGGGTGGGAGGTTAAAGGGTGAGCAGATAAGTGGAGGTGGAGTCCCTATTATGAGGTGCCTGGGGTCTGGATGGATATCATATCCAGTTTGTGAAGGCGGTGAGGGGAACTTGTATGGTATAAGCCCACCTGAATATTGTTGTGTGCAGGTGATAAATAAGGAATCCAATGGTAGTAAGTTACTCAGAGAATATTCAGCATTACAGAATACATAATATTGGTTTTTTTGACCAAAGGTCTTGTGGAAATGAAGAAATGAGTTACTGCTGCATTTAAAAAGCTTAATATTTGGGATAACAAAGTGTGGAGCTGAATGAACACAGCAGGCCAAGCAACATCTAATATTTGGCCCTGTTTTGCTCAGAGTTTTGGCTAACATCAAACAATTCTGAGGATATAATGCAGCACTGGACTTGTGTGAAACTGTTGAGGTTTGCAAATAACCATGGAAATGGTTTGGCAAAAACATTCTCATTAACAAATGTTATCATTATAGTAACATGTGTGCTTATTAAAGACAAACAGGTTGGCATGACTATTGGAGTGGGAATGTTTAATGAGCATTGCAATAGATTCCAAAAGTCTTTTTCTTTCAATAATTTTACATCGATATATATTCATTCTAACCTCTGGAATTGTGCCTTTATGCCAATATGTTTAGTAGCAAAAGATAGTAGGAACTGCAGATGCTGGAGAATCTGAGATAACAAGGTGTAGAGCTGGATGAACACAGCAGGCCAAGCAGCACCAGAGGAGCAGGAAAGCTGATGTTTCGGATCTGGACCTTTCTTCAGAAAATGAAATCTTCATAAAATAGCAAATATAGAACAAGGCATTATTGGAGAAACAGCTGTTGAGAGATTTCTTAAAATTAGAATTTGATTGCCAAACAAAAAGCAGAATTTCTTGTCCTTACTGATTTGTTGTTGCAGTTTTCTGCAATTAAATTGGCCTCTGCATTACCTGCATTAGAATGGAATCTTCACTTCAAAGATAGTTCATTGGCTGTCATAGCTTTCCTGTGGTCATGAAAGGTGTTATTGAAAGCAAATTCTGATGTCTCTTTTCAATATAACTCACATTCTTTCTCTATTTTAGCAGCCAATATTTTTGGCTTTTAATAAGTACGTTCATACCAGAGCAAAGCTAGGTGCCAATTAAATGTACATGTTTGCTTTTGAGCCTTAAGATTAGATTTGAATGAATGAAATCTGTTGTTGCCGCTGCCTCAGTTCCAGACCCTGTGCACCACTGTCAGTGGGAGATCTTCATCTGATTAGTATCTCTGCTTACCTCTCCATTTGAAACATGACAAGAAATGAAACTGCTAACACCACAAGAAATCTGGAGAAAATTATTCTTGTCAAGGGTAATAATTTCTAATGAAAGATTTAATCAGGTATCACAAATGGGTCTTACACATCCATTTAAAAAGTCTCTTTAAAAACAATATTAACTGATTGGATTTTGCTCTGTGTCTTCATCAGTCAGCACAGATTATCTAACTCCAGCGGAGATACTGCTGTTAAGAATGATTATTCTTCATCCCAGCCATGATGTAAGGGTAGTGCACACTGCAGGTCACCTTTTGAATGTGCATTAATGTTCCTAGTGGAGTTAGGTTAAGGTTCTGAACAAGTTCCCTAAATTTGCTGTAGGTGGAATCCAGTGGAAGTCGACTGTAAATTGGCTTCATTGGTGTACCAGTTTCAACTTCCAATCAATACCTAGGAAGGGGGGTTGGCAATTGGCAGAGTGGGCTGTGATGTGATGTAAAGGTGTAGCTTAACCTGCACTCTTCCACTGCACACCACAAGACAGAATATATGTTTATAATCCCATGTGCTCTATACACAGAGTAGAATAGCAGCCCTACAGCTCAGACAGGTCTAGGTAATCTCCCAGTTATCATTGGCTGTATTAGTCTCATCTTCAAATGAAGAATCCACATGCTTGATCATTTTATTACTCCTTACAGCATGATTAGTACATCTGCAACAGCAAAAAGAACACAATGTGGTACAGAGAAACAGAAAGTTTCGATACGGAGGAGGAGGAAGTTGAGAGATTGGAGGAGGTCGGACATTGAGTAGGAGGAACACTCCAGCTGGTTATACATTTAGGAAATTCTTTGTTACTCGGGCTAGCCCTTAACAATAAATAGTTTGGTTACAGCAAGATTGGAAATGCTGTCACAAACAGGCACAGTGCCAATAGATTTCAGAACACTCCAACCACTGGCCAGCGTGGTGCATACATTGGCCAACGGTGTTACCTTCCCTGATGCCTCTTATTGGTAGTAGGAGCCTGGCGAATGCTCAGCCAACATCATTCCAACTGCACCAAGTAATGAAGATTTTTTTCTTGAATATTTTATTTAATATTTATTCACATTTAGAAAAATATGGACTTATTAGCGAAGGACAGCATGGCATTGTGCAGGGAAGGATGTGTCTCACAAATTTGATCAAGTTTTTATTGAGGAAGTGACAAAGATGATTGATGAGGGCAGAGCAGTAGATGTTGTCTATGTGGACGCTAGGAAATTGTTTGACAAGTTCTCTCATGGCAAGTGAATACAGAAGGTAAAATCATATGGAATCTACAGTGAGCTGAGAAGATGGATAAAGAACTGGCTTAGTCATCGAAGACAGAGAGGCAAAGAAGACAGTAGTGGGGTGTTTTTCTGACTAGACATCTTTGACTAGTGGTGTTCCACAGGGATCAGTGCTGGGAACCCTGATGTTTGTACATCATATGCATGAATTGGAGGGGAATGTAGCTTGGCTGGTTAGTAAGTTTGCAGATGACAGAAATATCAGGGGAGCTAGGGATAGTGAGGAGGATTGCCAGAGGATACTACAGGATATAGACAGGTTGGAGACATGGCAGAGAAACGGCAGATGGCATTTAATCCAGAGAAATAGCATTTTTGAAGATCTAATCAGGAAGGAAGTACACAGTAATTGGCAGAACCCTTAGTAAACACAGAGGGATGTAAGCATACAGGCCCACAGTTCCCTGAAAGGTTTAAGCTAAAAAGGGGTAAGTTTAAAGGACATGTGAGAGGCAGGTTTTTTTTACACAGAGTGTAGTAAGTGCCTGGAAGGTACTGCCAGAGAAGGTAGTGAAGGCAGATACAATAGAAACAGTAGAAGCATCTTGATTAGGCAGGAAATGGAGGGTTACAGACTGCATAGAGGCAAATGGTTTTTAATTTTAAAAAGTCACCATGTGTTGGTGTAGTAGTACTGTTGGTCAGGGTGACCTGTTCCTTTGCTGTACTGTTCTTTGTTCATTTTTTTTTTCAAAATATTTTGTTTTAATTGATTTCCTTTTTTTATAAGGTTTCCTTCAACTTCAACATTACAATCAATTTCCCACACTGGAAGGTGGGAATCTCATATTGGCACATCTCCATTATGTATCTTCATCATTTGCATGTCAGAAGCATGTTTTACATAGGGAACCATTGTTAAATAATAGTTAGATGAGATACCAGAACTTGCAACTGGTTAAAGATAATACAGAGCCAGAAATGGGTATCTTGAATATCACCATCAGCCATCATGCTGCCCCTAAAGCAATTGTTATAAAAATCCTTCTGGTTTGTTAAAGATCTTTAGGGATCTAATTTTCTATCCTTTCCCTATTTAATGTACATGTGACCCACAGCAATGTGCCTGCTAACTCTCAGAATTTGAACACTGAAAGAACTATATGGAAGCAATCGATAATGCAGTCATTGATCAATTATTTAGATAGACATGGTGAACAAGGATACAGGATAAAAGCTGAAGATTGATCTAAGGTAATGATGAGCCTTTGAAGAACAGGTGCAGACATGAAGGGCTGAATAGCCTTCTGCTGAAAGGCCTTCAACAGCAGTGTAACATTTCTGTGAGGATACCTCAGGCCTTTTGATAACCAACCTATTTACAATTCAGACACAAATGTGTCCCTATTTGCAACACAGGTCAGTAATTGTTGACCAGTTATTCACACATTTGATACTGAACTAACTCAAGCAGTGCATTGAACAGAAAGACTGAAAGTCCAATTATTTGGCTGGCTCACAAGCACAAGAAAATAAATTGTTATGGGCACAAAGAATGTGCAAGGTTGTAAGCTTGTTACTGGGAGGCATGATACAACAATGTTGCATGGCCCAGAGAACTGAGAAATGGGCAGTTTTTAACTGTGGGAGGTTTTGTGTCAATTCTTCTTTTCGGCTCCCCTGTCACTAATTGGGTGTCAAAGCAATCAAACATCAAAAAATTAGATTATATCTGACAGCACAAATGTGTTTGTAGTCTCCTTCCTTAAGGAGGAATGTACTTGCCTTGGAAGCAATTCAGAGAACGTTCATTTGACTGAGTCCTGGCATGAAGAAAGGTTGAGCTGCACTCATGGGAATTTAGAAAAATGAGAAATGCTCTCATTGAGTCACGTAAGATTTAGAGAGAGCTCTCCAGGGTAGTTGCCAACAGAGATAACAAGGTGTAGAGCTGGATGAACACAGAAGTCCAAGCAGCATCAGAGGAGCAGGAAAGCTGACGCTTCGGGTCAGGACTCTTCTTCAGAAAAGTTGCCAACAGATTGTCTTTCTCTCAATGGGAAATCTAGAGCTAGAGGGCATGCATTTGAAGGAAAGTATACCCCCCATTTGAGACAGAAATAAGGAGGAATTTCTTCTGTCAATGACCCATCTGTTTTTGAAATTCTCATGTAAAAGGGGACGTGGACGCTGTGTCATTGAATTATATTCAAAGCTGAGTTAAATATTTTAATCTACAAATGGGATACAGGGGTCAAAGAGTATATTTAAGGCCACAATCAGGTGTGATTTTATTATCTGGAAGAGGAGGGTTGAGGGACCAAATGGGGCTCCTACTCTTTGTGTCCTTGTACAGCTATGAATTTTGGTAAAATAACAGTAATTCTGCTTTTGGTTCCATTTAACTGTCTCATGATCTTAAATCTGTTGTGGCAGCTATGGGATGACTGACCAGTCACCATCCACTTATTGTTTGGAGAATTTCCCCAAGCCCATTCACTCACTGTTCACACACCGATGAGTGGGAGTGTCCAGCTTCTGTTGACTCCAGGTGGAGTTTGCTAAATGAGAGGTAATAATCATAAATTATAAAACATAAGTGAGTTATGCCCAAAGGCACACTGGTCATTTAGGGTGTTCCACAGTCTGTTATTCTTTTTGAGAATCAGTTGGTCTGAATCTGATCCTGTCAGCAAATGTTCAGTTGGTTAGGGGAATTATTCCAAATTACAAGCATTAGCTTCATGCATATGTTTCTGCTGCATTTTCATATCAGACAATATTTAATTTATGATGTATACTTAATGTATACTTAACAAATGGTTCAGTTTTTAGAGTTCAGGTTGATCTTGCCACTTGGATATATAATTGGTTTAATGGCAGGAAACATATTAATAGTAGAGGGTTGCTTCTCGGGATGGAGGCCTGTGGCCAGCGGTGTTTCACAGGGATTGGCTCTGGGTCCTCTTCTGTTTATCATTTATATCAATGCTTTGGATGAGAATATAGAAGGCATGGTTCGTAAGTTTGCGGATGACACCAACATTGGTGGCACTGAAGACAGTGAAGAAGGTTTTCTAACATTGCAGAGGGATCCTGATCAAATGTATCAATGGGTTGAAAAACGGGAGATGGAGCTCAATCTGGATAAATGTGAGGTATTGCATTTTGCTACAAAAGACAAGAGTAGGTATTGTATAATTATTAATGGTAGGGCCTTGTGTAGTTCTGTGGAACAGTGGGACCTAGGGCTGCGGATACATAATTCTTTGATGTTTGTGTCACATATAGACCGGGTGGTCAAAAAAACAGTTGACAAGCTTGCCTTACTGCTCAGTCCTTTGAGTGTAGGGGTTGGGAAGTCATGTTGAGGTTGTACAGGATGTTGGTGAGGCCTCTTCTGAACTACAGCATGCAGTTCTGGTCACCCACTTATAGGAAGGTTAATATTAAACTGGAAAAGGTTCAGAAGTGATTTACCAGGACGTTGCCAGGTTTGGAAGGTATGAGTTACAAGGAAAGAATGGATAGGCTGGGACTTTTTTCACTGGGGTGTAGGAGGTTGAGAGGCGACCTGATAGATGTTTATAAAATAATGAGAGGTTTAGATAGAGTTAAAGCCGGATGTCTATTCCATAGAATGGGGGATTTCAATACTAGGGGGGCGTATCTTTAAGGAGAGAGGTTTAAAAAGGATAAACAAGGCAATTTTTTTGCACAGAGGGTGGTTCGCTTTTGGAACGAACTTCCTGAGGAAGTGATGCATGTGGGTACAATTACAACGTTTAGAAGACATTTGAATAGATACATGAATAGGAAAGGGACATGGGCCAGGAGCAGGCAGGAAAGACTAGTTTAGTTTGGAATTATGTTTGGCATGGACTGGTTGGATCGAAGGGACTGTTTCTGCGCTGTATGACTCTCTGACCCTCTGGTTCCATAAGTTGTTTTCAGTGATTTTAAATCAGGAGACAGAATCACAAAATCAGTTGTCTTCATCGATGTTTACATCAGGGGACAAAATCACAAAATCAGTTACTTTCAGTGATTTTTAGATCAGAAGATAGAACCGCAGAAGTCAACAAACTATCAGAGAGAGATTATTCAGCCCATTGTGCCTGCCCTGTCCTGTGACCTAGTGCCAATCTCCTGCCTTTTCCCCATGTCACAGTTCATCATTTCTATCTAAATGACCATGCAATGCCCTCTTGAAGGTCAGTTAGCTCAGTTGACAGGATGCTTGGATGGTAACACAAAATAATGCCTGTTGCATGGGTTCAATTCCCACACTAGCTGAGGTTACCATGAAGGATTCACCTTCTCAAACTCTTCACTCATTTGAAGTTACGTGACCCTCAAGTTAAATCACCACCAATCTGAAATAACTCCATAAAGGGCAGTGTCCTGACACCTAGCCACCCTTTATTTATATATGCACAGTATTTGACACTGTCCCAGCTGCCTCAGAGCCACCTCTCAGAGTGAGCAGAACCTCTGACACTCCTCTTTGCATCTGTCAACCAGGGCTCCCTGATTGGACCAGGTTAACAGCCCCAATCAGGGAACTTGTATCCTATCATGTCCACTTGGCTGACCGTGTTACAATCGCTCATCAATGCTCTCCCTAATGAGAGTGCAGCCCTACAACCCATCAGACTGTGGCTGTTTAATCTTTGTTGCACACCACTGAGCAGGTGGGATGTTAACCCGGGTCTCCTAGCTCAGAGTTAAGGTCACTACCACAGCACCACAAGACCCCTTATAACTTACATCACATCCAAGTTAAACGACATGCAGGTGTATCTTCAAATGTAAGGATGACTGACTCTAGAGCTAACATCACTAGACTGTACTGATTGGAAAAGCTGTTCCTATTTAGTCAAGTCTCTGATATTATAACTCGAAATTCAGCATAGCTTCCTTCAGCAATCAGAGAGAGTACAATGTGGGAAATTTACACCGTCTCATGTAATCACATAAACACTTGAAGCAAAATCTTCCTTCACTTTAAGCAGTGCTGGTTTAGATATATCGATAGTTGTGTTCAGAACACAGGCAAATGTAGGAACCTGCTATAAATAGTAATATTACACAGTATAATTCCCAGCCTACTTTATTACTTTGACTGTTTGACCTATCAATCTTTGTGATTCCTCAAGCAGATTAAATACAATCATTTCTAGAATGGAACAGAAAGGTTGTTTAATTTTCCACTGCTTGATAAACACAGTTCTGTATAATATCACTACAATTTACTGTCAGAAATGTTCATGATCTTGTCTTCAACTCACTTTTGAGGTTTAATGATTCTGGAATTGAACAATTTAATTAATCAAATGATGAACTCAAAGACAAATTTTTGTCATTCTGTCTAAATCTTCTAATAAATACCCAATGCCTACAATTTGTGTCTGGCCATGACTGTAATTATCTCTCACTCATTAGATTTTACTCCTTATCGTTGAGATTTACAGTACAAAATAAGCACTGACCCAATCACTTGGAGCATAAAGGGTGAACAGACATAACCCTTTTGGGAGCAGGCTTGAAACAACATGTTGTTAATTCCATGTGAGGTGTCAAAGTCCATCTTCAGAGAAGGAATCTAGCATCAAGCTTGTGTTGCTATGGTTTCTTTGTTGGCATCTCAGTCTTATAGTTTGCTGCCCCAGTCAAGATACAGAGTGGATCACCTGACAACCGGAATAGATTAACTCACTGTTGTAGAGAGAAAGCTGACTAATACATAGCAGAGAAAGGAGCTGAGGGATATGCTGATAGTGTTAGTTGAGAGGAGGCTGGTTTGGAATGTACATGTTGGCGTGAGTTTCTGAGGGCCAAATGTTCTGTTTCAGCTGTTATAAAGTAAAGTCTGCACAGCCTTCTCAGGAAATAAGACTGTGCTCCCTTTAGACAGAGAGAGGACTGGTGGTGGTTTGATCTGAGGGTCACCATGCCTCAGGGTGAGGGGTGATAGTGAGAAGGAGATTTCTTTGTGGTAACCTCAGCTGGTGCAGGAACGGACTGTGGTGACATCACTCTGCATTGCATACCAACCACCTAGCCAACTGACCTAAGTAAACTAAAAGAAATGAAAAGGTGGCAGTGAGGCCTAGAAATTAGTTTGTGTCACATGGGATAAATCCCTGACCCTGAGGCACGTCTGATTTTTGGTCTCTTCCACCCAGACTCCAGATGAGGATCCACACTTTGTGACAGTTCCAAGCCGAATATTGCAAACTAGTAAATATCCAGGTGAAGAAGGAATAACTGCCCTCCCAATCTTTATTTTCCCACCTCTTATTTCGTCCCAGCAAGTTCACTGAAAGAGGATCCCTCCCCCAGAGATACATTCCTCGCTGACCATAAAAACCTATGTTTCAAAAGCAGACAACTCAACCAAGCTTTATCGAGTGAACAAAAAGAATGAGTTTATTAATTACTAAGCAGGAGAAGAATTAGAAAAACTTAAACGAGCACACAAATTAGAAAGAAAACATGAGGATAAAATGATAAATTTGAGGAAGAGATGTGCAGATCAATCTGTGAATTATTTGTGAAGGATGGGCTGTTTAGTATTGAAACAGCAGGAGGTAAGCAGCAGCAATGTTAACATTGTTCAGTCATCAGTCAGCTTCGTGACCATTGGTTTCGCAGATCAGCTGAGATTTTATCCTCCTGATGCGTTTTGACTGTATTGAAATTCAGCTAAAAGAGAGTTTGCTTTAAACCCGTTTCCTTTTCATTGGTTCAAGACTCACTTCCTGTTTTTCTGTTTCCTTTTCATTGGTTCAAGACTCACTAAGATAGAGAGAATCCTTACCATGTAAAGGGGTAACCAGAGGATTGCTCTGCAACTGTGACTGGGCTAATGCTTAAACCCAGGCTGGTATACATGAATGCCTTTAGTCCTGCTAGACCTCTTCATTAGAATTGAAACTGGCTTTCTAATCCTTGTCATTCCTGGACAATAAAACAGGCATATCGACAAAAGACGACAATTTTCCAAAATGAGAGAGGTAGTCAACAAAACTTCTTGTTAAGTCTCTCCCTGTTTGAAGTTTCCTGAACAATTTACATGTGCAATATTCCGTTGACTTCCCTCAAGTCTTTGTCAGACAGTCTCTGGGTTAAAACTCATTGTTCTCCTATCACAGTGTTCCTTTTAAAATTAACAAATGTTAGAATTAACAGCAAAAGAAAGTTTCATATTACTTTGGAGTTCTGAGGTGGTGAGTGTGAGCTGTGATTCCTGACACAGTTAAGGATTGAGGGAGCTGTTTTACTTCTTGAGGTCATTGGGTCGTTCCTGGGAGTGAGGTTACTGCAGAGAAGTTCATGGAGGGGATGGAAAATGGTCAAGAGTAACTAAGAGATAGCAGGAACTGGAGTCAGAGATAACACGGTGTGGTGCTGGAGGAATACAGCAGGTCAGGCAGCATCAGGGGAGCAGGGAAGTTGACATTTTGGGTTGGGGCTCTTCTTCAGAAAAGGATTCTGACATGAAAGGTAACCAAGGGGTGACCATGTGGAGGAGCCAGTGGTCAGAAAGGAACAAGTGAATCAGGAGAGTAGGGGAAATGAATAGGAGAGCGTCAAATGGGGATTAGCAACTGACCTTAGCTCTGGAACTAGGTGGACCCAACATCGTACCTTTGGCTTCAAATTCAGGTCGGTTTATTCTTCCAAAATAAAGTTTATTTGTGAGAATTGTGGAAGAATGATACAGAATACTTCAACGTTAACATTACACTGCTTTTCCTTTCCATGGGAAAATGTGGGCATCTCAGACTCTGTCATTTCTCTTACCCATCCATTTGGGCCTGGAGTCACATTTGATCTGAAACATAAAGGCACATTTCCTTCCTTATAGGGACAGGTTTCCCCTACAAATGACAGTGACCACATGGTCCCCATTCGATGAGCTTTAAATTTCAGATTTAAAAAAAAGATTGACTTCAAATTTCACCATCTGCCATGGCAGGATTCAAACCAACATTGCCAAAATGATATTCTGACATTATACATTTGCTGGTACATGCTTACTTACAAATAAACATCAAAATGAGGCCATTCGGCCCTTCAAATATGATCTGCCAATCAATAAGATCATGGTTGATCTGATTTTAAACTTAATTCCATATTCTGCATATCCCTAATAATCTTTCATTCTTCTTGGTCATCTTCTTGGTTTCAAGAATCTATCTACCTCTGCCTTAACAATAATTAAAGATTCTGCATCCAATGTCCTTTGATGAAAGGAATTGCAAACCCTCTGACAGAGAGAAAAAGAAGTTTTCTCATCTGTCTTTAACAAACAACCTTTCATTTTTAAACTACCACCCCCAAGTTCTAGTAGCATTATGATGACACCACCATCTCTCCTTCAGACACAAGACAGATTGGTTTCTATCAATTCAAGAGGTGCGTCACTACATTTCACCACGGCAGGTCCTATTCAGAATCCACACTTACCATTCAAGTCAGGCATACGCTGACAAATGTAGCCCAAAGAATTTAATACAGCCTCCAGCCACTCAGTAAACAATGACAAGAAATGCTTTTTAATAAAGCAACTCTACTGAGTATTTGTGGGAGCTGCCTCATATATCACTGTATCCCTCAATTTAATGTCCAGGCACTTTGTCAAAAATATCTCTTTTTTTTGGTGATTGCTTCAAGTATTTCCTTGAAGAAGCACTAGTTAGGGTCCACAATGTGTATGTTTTTCCAGAATCCAGACAGGTTAACATGATAAACAAGGATTTGTCCCCATTTAACTGCCAAAGGCAATCATCTGGGAAGCTGGAAATAACAACAACAATCTGCCTTTACACAGCAGCACTGACAGAGTGAAATGCCCTGAAGTGCACCATCAACGACATCTGACACTGAGCCACAGGAGCTATTCAAATCGATGTGAAAACACTTCATCAAAGGAGACTGAAGGAGTCAATACAATGTGGAGCAGGGAGGAACTAGTCCCGATGAAGGGTGTACACCCGAAACGTTGACTCTCCTGCTCCTCTGACGTTGCCTCCCCTGCTGCGTTCCTCCAGCTCCACATTGTATCGACTCCGACCCCGGCATCTGCAGTTCTTGCTATCTCCTAGAGACTGAAGGTGTGACTTAAAGGAGGAGAGCAAGGTAGAGAGGCAGAGTGTTTATTTTAGTCGGTCTGGAGGCATGGGCATCGTTAGGTGAGCTGGTATTTATTGACCATCCCTAGTTGCCCTTGAGAAGGCGCTGCTGAGCTGCCTCTTGGACCGTCCAATCCATGTACTGTATGTAGAGCCACATTGTCCTTACAGAGGGAATTCCAGGAGTTTGACCCAGTAACAGCGAAGGAATGGTGATATATTTCCAAGTGTGTCGCTTGGCAGGAGTTTGCAGGTAGTGGCATTCCCATGGTTCAGCTGCTCTTGTCCTTCTAGATTGAAGCGATTTTTGGGTTTGGATGGTGCTGTCTAAGGAAGTGAACTCCTAATTGGAGCCTTAACGGTTTTGAGTGTCTTTCCCAGTAGTAGGGCAATTAAACTCAGGTTCACACAAGATGCCAGCAGTACTGGAAGAGTAAAATGTTTATGAAGAGTTATGAGGTTACCAGGGATCACAGAGAATGGGATGCACTTGGCTCCATGGAAGGATCTGACAATAAAATGAGGATTTTAAAATCAATGTCTCACTAGACCAGTAAAACAATGGAACTTAATGAGAATTCCATTCTGTATATACAAGACTGGACCAGCTGATATCCACCTGCTATAATGTGTATAATATCCCTGCACAAGTCTTGTGTTCTTAGACACATCCCAAGCTCATAACATCACACTGGATGGGTTGTCTTCATCACACCTCACAAATCACCTTCAACAACAAAAATAGAAATTGCTGGAAAAGCTGAGCAGGTCAGGCAGCATCTGTGCAATGAAATCAGTTAACGACTTTCATAGAAGGGTGACTGGACCCGAAACATTAACTCTGATTTCTCTCTATAGATGCTGCTAGACCTGCTCAGCTTTTCCAGCAATTTCTGTTTTTGTTTCTGATTTACAGCATCGGCAGTTCTTTTGGTTTTTATTTATAAACCACCTTCTTATGCTATGGTGCAGAGTGGATTATTTCTGTGATATTCAAATAACAAAAGAAGCAAAGCACCAAGAAAGCATTAATTACTAGGCTGTCCACAGACAGTACATTTAAAAACATGTTCATTAAGCAATGTGGGACAAAAGAAATAAAACAATAACTGCTAGGGCTAACTTTGGATACTTGAAGCTTTTACTATGATTTCGGATTAAATTGTGCAAATTCCCTTTTCGGGACACAGGCATAGTTTGGATTGCTGGGGACTGAGCAAGAAAGAACACAAGTTCATGCAATTATACTGCAATTATTTCGACAAATAGGCTTTAGCTTATTCAGTGCACAATTTATAAAGTCACTGTGAATGGATCAACAGCACTTGCGAAGACGGAAGTCTTCCTTAAATATTTAACATACTGTGTTGTCAGTCAAGTTAACCATGAGTGTGATAGGCTGAACTGCAGTGTAGGGGTGGAATGCTGCTTCCCACAGTTTTGTACGATTTGTTACAATGTGAAAGGAATTCATTTGTTGCTAAATCTGCTGCCAAGGACGTCTAGATTTGCTGTTGTTTCCCTGACTCTGGCTATTTTAAAGAAAGATCTGTCTCCTCTCTACCTATCGACACTGGAATCTTTTTGCCCATTTGGGAGCCTCCTACAAATGAGGTCTGCAGAAATTAACACATGCGAGTCTAGGAGGGACTGATTAAAAGATATTGAATGTAAAACGATGTGAGCCAGGAAAATTTAGCAATTTCTCTGACAGCTTCAAGATGACTTGGTTTCAAAAACTGCCTTCCTCATTTCAGAAGGAATTTGGAGACTTCACGACCAGTTAATGTACCAGCCCTGAGCTGGATTTCCGATCCTGAGATGCCAACTTGAACAGTGCTGGCTTCTTCTGGAGTCAAGGGATTTAGCCTGCTGCAGGCATGAACTCGTCATCTTATAAACATTGGCTGATGGACAGCCCTCGACTCAGAAACCAGAGCACCCCAGGATTTGCCAGCATCAATGGCTCACTCCATACAGGGTCCTCCTCAGGCTGCTATGAGCAACTGTGGATCTCAATGGAGGTCTTCCTCACACTCGGCATTATCAGCCTGTTGGCCAACATTTTGGTCATCGCTGCCATCATCAAGAACAAGAACCTGCACTCACCAATGTACTTTTTCATTTGCAGTTTGGCTGTGGCCGACATGTTGGTTAGTGTGTCCAATGCCTGGGAGACGATCTTCATCGCTATGTTGAAGAGTAGACATTTTGTTGCTCGAGACAGCTTGATAAAGAATATGGACAATGTGCTGGACTCCATGATTTGCACCTCTCTGCTTGCCTCCATTTGGAGCTTGCTAGCTATCGCCATTGACAGGTACATCACCATCTTCTACGCACTGCGCTACCACAACATCATGACAGTCAGGAGGGCACTGGTGGTCATTGCTGGAATCTGGATGGCTTGCACGGTCTCAGGGATCCTGTTCATCATCTACTCTGAGAGCACCACAGTCGTCATCTGCCTTATCACCATGTTCTTCACCATGCTCGCCCTCATGGCCTCACTGTATGTTCACATGTTCATGCTGGCACGCTTACACGTCAAGCGGATCGCCGCTCTGCCTGGCAGTGGTGCCATCCACCACATGGCAAACATGAAAGGGGCCATCACCCTCACCATCCTCCTTGGGGTCTTTGTCGTCTGTTGGGCTCCTTTCTTCTTGCATCTCATCCTCATAATCTCCTGCCCCCGAAACCCATACTGCCTTTGCTTCATGTCACACTTCAACATGTATTTAATCCTCATCATGTGCAACTCAGTCATCGATCCGCTCATCTACGCATTCCGCAGTCAAGAAATGCGCAAGACTTTCCAAGAAATAATCTGCTGCTACAGCTTGCATGGGATTTGTGACCTGGCAAATAAATATTGATAAACCAAAGGGAAATCAGCCAGACCTTCACAAGACATTTTGTGCTGCAGGACATCTTAGTAGAGGGAGGAAATTGTTCCTTGCTCCCTGACGATGTGTTGATGCTTTCCTCTGAATTATGTTATGGTTTCTTATTTCCTCAAGAAGCCTTGTTTCTCTTCACTGAAGGTTTTAGTTGTTTCCTGGAGTATTCTTCATCTCTCATGCCTCATGCCAATAAATATTCCCTGGATGTAAGCCTGGACAGTGAGTATTGGGAGAAAGTTTGATTGTGTTTGGATGGAAGGGTTTCACCAGGTTTCATCTGCAACTGAAGCCCACATGTACCAGATATTACCAGTTGACAATCAGAAGAGAAAGGGGAATCTGACTTTAATCTTCCCTAACCTAGGACATTGAGGCTAATTGTAACCCTTCCTAAGGGCAAGATCAACCACTTCACTGTAGCTGATTGTACTTACAGTGGAATCAAAGAGTTTGTAGAGCACAGAAGAAGTCAATCGACCCCCCATGCTCATACTTGCTCTTTGAAAGGGTCATCCAATTTGGCTTCACACTTCAACTGTTTTACCATAACCGTGCAATGTCATTCTCATCAGGCACATCTCCAATTGCTTTCCCAGCCCTTCCCATCTCTTCACTGCCAATTAATTTAAACCTTTGACCTCTGACTAAAGCTAGAACCTTCTGGCTCAAAACTAGAGTCTCCTTGATCCGTGTGGTGAAGCTGAAATGGCCGACATCTTTGAGTTCAGAGGGAGACCCCGATGAAAAAGTTTGAAGGGGGAATCGAGCTATACCTCATTTGAAGGAAGCTGCACTGATTCTCCTCCATTTGTTCCTGAGCATTCAGTTAATGTATTTCAGTAACATGTGTGTCCAGAAGTGTTTTTAAAATATCATCGACAACGCACAATTCAAATGCATTTTTTATGGCTGTGAATCAAGAAGCTGATATTGAATTAAAAAGATCTGCAAGTTAAATATGTTGCTTTTGACATTACCCTCAGCAATTGTGTGGGCTGCAGGAAACAATAGAACTAGAACTCCTTGGGTATTCCTTTTAGCCTGCGTTCTCCCGAGCACAGATGACTCAAACATCTGCGTTCAGGGTGGTTTCTAAGTATTGACATTTTGTTCAGGTTACTGCTAGGCTTTTTAGCTCACTTACCGCGGCTTATTGCAAGCTGTTGTTTCACAGGATTGTGGAATCATAGAATGGAAGAGAGGGGGTGGAGGACATTCAACCCCTCAAGGCTGTGCTAGCTCTCTCGGAAAGTCATCCAGTGATTTCTACTCCCTCCACCCCAATCTTTCCATTTATTCTTCTGATTTTATCTCCTTTATATATTTCTGCCAAATCCCTTTCTCCTTGTCCTCTTGCTTTCCTTTAACAAACTGCCTTTCCATCTATCACTCAATGTCATCCGCTATGTATTTATCAGGCAAACAAGCACATATTGTTCAATTGACTTTCAGTAATGATAGTGCAATGTGGCTGTGTTGTTGATTAGTTATTTATGAACTTATTTATGTAAAGCATTGGTTACCTCAAATTGATCCCAGGAGCAAGAGAGAGTTTAGCAAAAGCTTTATTAAAATGTTTTCATTTGCTGCTAGCATTTTCTGACCAGGTATCCAGCATCAGCTATGTATCAAAATGTCAAATAAATGTTCTGAAAATCCCATAATTTTGCATGTTTTTTGGTGAAACACATATCTATTTCTAGAGGAAAACACATTGTTGTTTAGTAAAGCCACAGTAGGCTTAGCAAATCCGGGGGCTGCTGTCTCATTTGAGATAGACGGCAGGCTGGAGGTGGTTTAATCTGAGAGTCACCATGCCTCAGGCAAGGGGAGAGGTTGGAGAAGGAGAGCCCTCACGGTAACCTCAGCCAGTGTGGGAATTGAAGCCACATTGCCGACATCACTGTGCATTGCAAATCATCCATCGGAGCTAGTCAAGCCCTTTGCTGTTTAGTATGTTTGACAATTTACTCCTCACTGTTGTTCTTGCCTGATGTTAGTTCAATCCTGTGATAACAAAGTGTGGAGCTGGGTGAACACAGCAGGCCAAGCAATGTCTTAGGAGCGATGCTGCTTGGCCTGCTGTGTTCATCCAGCTCCACACTTTGTTATCTCGGATTCTCCAGCATCTGCAGTTCCCGTTACCTCTTAGTTCAGTCCTGTGACTGGAAGGCTCAGCTTTAGCTTTAGTTTTCACTTGTGTTATTGCTCAACAATATTTTCATTGATTAAGTGCGTGGGCGGTATATTTCAAGATTGAGACAAGACACTGATAAACAAGAAGACCAAAAGGAGGAACAGGAGTCACCTATGAAACCTTCGCCAGTATTGCTGGGAG
Source organism: Stegostoma tigrinum (assembly GCF_030684315.1). Classification (NCBI taxonomy): domain Eukaryota; kingdom Metazoa; phylum Chordata; class Chondrichthyes; order Orectolobiformes; family Stegostomatidae; genus Stegostoma; species Stegostoma tigrinum. The sequence goes on from NC_081355.1 coordinate 5,329,528, forward strand.
GGTACTTGAGGTGGTAACCTCACAAACTTTATAAAGTATTTAAGTCATAACATTCAAGGCAATGGGCCTACGGAAAGTGGGACTAACTTAAATTTAAAACAGTGTTTGTAGTGTAGACTCAATGAATTGAAGGATGTCTTCTGTATTGTATGATTCTACAATTCAATATGATCAAGACTGTTTTTTGGTTTTAACTCCAGTTTCCCGTTTAATCTTCATATCTTTCATCTCCCTGAGAAACTGAAAATCTATTTATCCCAGTCTTCTTGTGTCCAATGTAAGGATCCCCCAGCACTGTGGGTATGGGGTGCACAAAACCAGAAAGAGTCAGGATTTTCCATTGTATTTCCATTGAAATATTTTGTCTGCATTTACGATGCTTAAGTGCATGCACAAGAGAGTGAATATTTTAAGTTTACAATAAGGTTTTGACCTGGGGCGGGTTTAGCCTGATTTGGGACATGCACAGGCAGAAAAACATACAAATTAGGAGCATCGATAGGCCATTCATCCTCTCAAATCTGCTCTGCTGCTCAGTAGGATCCTGATTGTGGATTTAATTCCAATTTCCTGACTACTTTGGCGTCCTTTGACTCCCTTGTCACTTAAAAATCTATCTACTCCTGCCTTAAAAACATTCACTGAACCTGCCTCCAATACCTTTGGGGAAGAGAGATGGGAATGGGATACCCTGTTTATTTTTAAGGGGAAAGACAGAGGACGTGCTTTATATTTTATGTGGATGAGATGCTGATATGGACCATTCACCTCTTTCACACAGCTAGATCTTTGAAGCTTTTAAACATGGAAAATTGGAGCATTTAGCCCTTTGAACTTACTGCACGTTTCGATATGACCATAATTGATCATGAAATTCTGCAACCTGTTCTTTGTTTTCTCCCCACGCCCTTTGATCCCTATCGCCCTAAGAACTATATCTATCCCCACATTGAAAACTTTCAGTGCTTTGGCCACAACCGCTTTCTGTCTCAGAGAATTCCACAGATTCATTATTCTCTGGGTGAATTGTTGCTTGTGTCATTTTCGAACAGAGACCTAGGTGTTCAGGTAAAGATAAGATTCATGAGGTCAGAGCAGTAGACATTGTTAACAAGGTTCTGCACGAGGATGAGAGATAATGGGAACTGCAGATGCTGGAGAATCCAAGATAACAAAGTGCGGAGCTGGATGAACACAGCAGGCCCAGCAGCATCTCAGGAGCACAAAAGCTGACGTTTCGGGCCTAGACCCTTCATCAGAGGATCTGCATGAGGATGAGTTGGTAAAGTTAGATCACATGGGATTCAAGGTGAGTTTGCCAATTGGATACATAATTGACTTGACAGTAGGAGAAAGAGGGTGGTGTTGGCAGGTTGTTTCTCGGACTGGAGGCCTGTGACCAGTGGCATTCCACAGAGATCGGCACTGGATCCACTTTTGTTTGTTGTTTGTATAAATAATGTGGATGAAATTTTAGTTGGCACGGTTAGTAAGTTCACAGGTGATGCCAAGTTTGGTGGTATAGTGAATTGCAAAGGGATCTTGACCAACTGGGTCAATGGGCTGAGGAGTGGCTGATGGAGATTATGCTGGACAGGTATGTAGTATTGCATTTTGGTAAAGCAAACAAGAACAGGGCTTATACAATTAATGGTAGGGTCCTGTGTCATGTTGTACAACAAAGTGACCCGGGGGTTCAGGTACATAATTCTTTGAAATTTGTATCACATGACAGGGTGGTTAAGAAGGCATTTAGCACACTTGCCTTCATTGCTCAGACTTTTGAGTATAGGAATTGGGACATCATGTTAAGTCTGTACAGGACATTGATGAGGCCTCTTCTGGAGTACCGTGTGCAGTTCTAATCGCCCTGGTATTAGAAGAATATTATTAATCTGGAGAGGATTCAGAAAAGACTTACCAGGATTGTGCTGGGAATGGAGGGTTTCAGTTATGAGGAGAGGTTAGATAGGCTGACACTTTTTCGCTGGACTGTAAGAGGTTGAAGGGTGACCTTACAGAGTTTCATAAAATCATGACGGTCATGGATAAGGTGAACAGCAAGAGTCTTTGCCTTAGGGTGGGGGAGTTTGAAACTAGAAGGCATATTTTTAAAGTAAGAGGAAAATTTAAAAAGGACATGGGGGCAACTTTTTTTTACAGAGTGTGGCTTGTATGTATAATGAACTTTTTTTTACAGAGTGTGGTTTGTATGTACAATGAACTTTTTTTTACAGAGTGTGGTTTGTATGTATAATGAACTACCAGTGGAAGTAATGGATACAGCTACGGGTGGAACATTTAAGCAGACATTTGGATGAGTGCATGAGCAGAAAATGTTTGGAGTGACGTGGACCAAATGCAGGCAGCTAGGACTAATATAGTCTAGAAACAAGGTTGGCATGGGCTAGTTGGACCGGAGGGTCTGTTTCCATGCTGCAAGACTTTATGGCTCTAAGCAAATGCCATGAGATGGGTTGAAGCATTGACAGTGTGCCTTGGACAGCAATCACACTATCGTAGGATAAGAGAAGGTTAGGATTAGGCTACGTAGCCCCATAAGCTTCATCTGCCTTACACTGAGATCGTGGCTGATCTGTAGCTTAACCTAATCAGCTACTTCACCTTTTTGTAGCCAGAAGGGAGCTTGCCTTCCTTCAGTCTACAATAGAACATCATTTTAATCAAATGGCAGTGCAATAATTAAGTAATGCTGGGGAAAAAAGGAACAAGCTGTTGAACAAAAACAAAAGTTGCTGGAAAAGCTCAGCAGGTCTGGCAGGATCTATGAAGAAAAAATCAGTTAATATTTTGGGTCCAGTGACCCTTGCTCAGAAATAAAAGCCTTTCGAAGCCTTTCATCTTGCACCTCATCAGGACACGTGCAAGATTATCAAACTTCAAAGGGAACAGCAATTTATCCTGCCCCGAGGAAACGGTACTGACTGGTTGACTGATCAGAACCAACTTTGCCACATTTTCCTTTTCTCTAATATTCACTGTCATTGCTTTTCTCTAATGTTGCATTTCAATAAAAGCAGGTGGGTTGGCCATGCTCAAAAATTACCCGCGAAATGCCCAAGGATGTGCCCAAGGATAGCTTATCCAGGATGAATAAAAAACCTAAGTGATGTTACAGGCATGTGGTTGGGTCTGAGGTGGATGCTCTTTGGAGGATTGGTGCAAACTCAATGGGCCAAATAGCCTCTGTAGAAACTCTATGATTATTTAACAGCAGTGATTGCTGAAGAATCCTGAGCTTATCACAATCTCATCTGATAGAGTTTGTCTCAAGGCTGATATCGTAGAAAGGTCACAGCAAAGTCCTATTTCTCTCTATCCAATACTAAACAGCTAAAAAAAAATGTCCATCCAGCCCATGCCAACCTTGTTTCCAGACTATATTAGTCCCAGCTGCCTGTATTTGGTCCATGTCACTCAAACTCTTTGGGGAATGGAGTAGAATTTTATGAAACTACCAACCATAAACCATGAGGGAAACAATTAATTGCATGAACTCTATAAGACCCCTTTCCATTGGCATTTCGCGTGAATTATCCTGATGAAGCAGGACCCAATCTATTCAATATATCCAGCCCATGGCACTTTGCTGATAGTAGAGTGCCCCTGACTCTGTCCACTGCATAGGGAGCTTGTCAGTCTCATGAAGGTGGGTGCATGGGCACACCATGGGTAGTCGTGGTGAGGGGAGTGGGGGAGGGCTGGGGCCAGGGGAATATCAGAGCCTGAAAGCTCTGAATATGAGTCCACCTCTGGTAAAACAGTTAGGATGGTCTTACTGTCGGCAAGACAGGGATGAAAGAACTCCACTGCGTCACTGGGTCAACTTCCCAGATCCTGTAGAAGAACCCGTCCCCTTGATCCTGTCCAAAAGTGTACAAACTCCAAACCTCCATTTCATTCGTGGGCCTCCTTCCTTGTAAACAATATAGAAATACTGGAAATTATGCAAACATTCTCACTATGCGGAACTCATCATGAGTGAATTCTAGCAATCTGCAGGCAACAGAAGTAACTGGAGAAGCTGACGTGTGCGTGAATGCATTTTCAGTTCAGACACATCAGTAAGTTCTACCTAAAGATGGATAAGAAAGTGCAGTTTGCAGTGACAGGGACTGATTGAAGCCAATGGCATGCATGCACTTAAGAGACCCTCGGATAAGCATATGAGAGAGAATGGAATAGAGTGCTACAATGGTCAGATAAGGATAGGTTGGCGGAGGCTTGAATGGACTGTAAATTCTGGCACGGACTCATTGGCTGAATGGTTAGTTTCTGCAACATATATCCTCTGCACTGATCCAGTATGTAAAAGGTTATTTACTTTAAAATGTCTAATAACATTTCAATCCATGGTTGGATAAAAATGAATTTCAATATTCAGTTAAATGATTTGTTTTTAACTGGTAACTGCAAAGATTGTAATGACATCAGCCAAGTGGTCCTCATACAATATGAGTTCCCTGATTGGGGCTGTTAATCTGGTTCAATCAGGGAGCCCTGACTGACAGATATAAACATGAGTGTCAGAGGTTCTGTTTACTCTGAGAGCTGGCTCTGAGGAAGCCGAACCAGTGTCAAATACTATGCACATGTAATTAATGAGTGACGTGGTACCGGGACACTGGCTTCAGTGGTGTTAGTAACAAATGCTGTTCATGAAAACCCCAAAATTTGCAAAGAACAAGACACTTTCTCTTCAAGAGGTGACTTAAAAGCTGCCCCTATTTCACTTGATGAAAAATGTTTGTTTTGCCTCTATAAATGATGCCTCTCTAGCTTGAAACACATTCCTGTGTTCAGGAACTGCCCTGTCGCTTAGTAATTTGAAAACATCCGTGAGCAGTGTCACTCTGTAAACTAGCTGTGGCACTTTGTTTTATTTCATGTTTGAGCTCATACCGAGCTTCACAGCACCAAATGAATCCAGGATGGATTTTACAAGCAGTGCATTTTATAAATATGTGCAGGGCTTCTAGATGTTGTATAAGCAATACAAACATAAAACATCTCATTATGTAATTGTACAGTGCCTTGTTATGTACTGTTGAAAGATAAATAAAGGAAGGTGGGAACACTTTGCTAATGCTTTAGAATTACAAAGTGACTTTGGACACAAGGTGAATGTGATTCTCCAACAGGCTATCGATTTCACATAGATTGGGTAATCTTGTTTGGACTTGTTCAAATCCATGGTGACAGAGAGCAGAGTGTTGGTCCATAAGATGATACTTCTTCACTTTGTTTTTACTTATTGCAAGAGCCTGCAAGTTTTGGACTGACCAGGTAATTCTTTCATTCTCACCACTTTATATAAATGTATCCAAAAAATTACAGATCGATAATTAATCTAAACAAAAAAACACAAAGAGCTTTGGTTGATTTGATTAATACTAACTTGGATCTGATCATAGGAACAGGAGTTGGCCATTTGACACACCAGTGTGGAGCTGGAGGAGCACAGCAGGCCAGGCATCTTCTGAAGAAGCGTGCTCACCCAAAATGTCAACTGTCCTGTTCCTCTGATGCTGTCTGGCCTGCTGTACTCCTCCAGCTCCACACAGTGTTGTATCTCAAGGTTGTATCTCAAAGTTGGCTATTTGATCCTTTTAGTTTTCTTTTACATGTGATAGGATTAAGGATAATCTCACTGCTGCCTCAAGCTTACTTTTCTTTTTGTCTTTATCACTGAAACGCTTCAACTCCTTTGGTGATGGGACTTCTGTCTAACTCAGCCTGAAAAGTATTCAATGATCCCGCATCCACAGTTGTCTGGGGGAAAAAAAAATTCATAGACTAACAAACCTTTATGAGGACAATATTCTCCTTATCCCCATCTGAAATAGGCGGCTGCCTATTATGACACAATGTTCCATAGTTCATTTCTCTCCAACATGGGGAAATACCCTCTCAGCATCCATTGACGTCCATCGGGAGCTTATATTTTCTTCCCCTGTTCAGTTGTCTTGGGAAATGGCCCAGCAACAATGGGGATATACAGCAGACAGACTAAAGGCTGTAAGTTTTGTTCCCTGGGTGAAAACAAAAAGAAATGCAATGATGGAACCAAAACAGTGATGTTAATATAGTGGAGTAAAAGAGTTAGTTACACCTTTACTCTAAGGACAGGTACTGAGCATGTCCAGATAAAGCCACATGACAATAATGTCAGATCACATGGAACTGCAGTCTGTGAGGTTCTAGAAGAACATCCTCTTGCCTTCTAAATTGTTACGTGTGATAAAACTGGTTAATATTCATTTGTGGGATTTTAATCTTCATCTCACTCAAATACACTCCTTTACACTTTCTGTCTATCCCTGCTGCCGCAGTTCTCAATGCAATGCTATAGCATCTTCACTCTGACTGAGTATCTTTACTCTTACATTGATATAACGTTCTCAGCTTCCCACCGCACATTTAAATTTGTTGCTGCACCATCTCTTCAACTTAGTCGCTGTCACTGTCACTGGAATCTGGCTGGTATTGCTGAAGGACATCCAAAGTCAAAATGTTGGGAGGCGTCTCACCCTTCCCTCTTGATTGATGCTGAGCTCCAACAGAATCTGGAACGTTTCAGCAGTTTTCTGGTAAAAGCAGCTTTCCAGGCAGGCTGGGAGAGTTCCCATGACTTTGAAGCAGATTTCAGAAACCGCCAATCACTGTTAATGTTACAATCTCCTGTGACATTTTGAAGTGGCACTCAAATATGCAGTGATTAGCTGAAAGCATGAGACATTGAGATCTCACATTTAATAGAAAAAGTCCTGTATCAATGTCTATTGATAAAACACTGTAATTAGTTAAATACTGTAAGTGGAAAACTTCTCATTAAATACCTGAAAAGAATTGCCTTTCCATTTTCACTGAAAATGGAAAACTTCAATTCTGTTATATCACTCAGTCTCTCAAGTAGATATTCATTTCTCCTGGAACCAGACCAAAGTGTTTTGCAGCTTTCGAAGATTTTCCATCTGATCCTTTCCCTTTCCCAATAACATGATTCACTGTGATTATTTCCCTGAGGATCGTCTCATTAATTTCAGCAAGCGGAACTCTCCAGCTGTATTATAATTGGTCACAAATTCGAACTTCCAGCTGTGCATGATGACCTGCCCATATTCAACATGATGAAACATAGAATCAATATTTTCTCTGCCAAAGTTGCAGACCTAGTTAATATCTATCTATCTCATTGCTCTATCGCATCCCCTCCACCTCCAGTCAGCTGCAAATCCCTCAAGAATGAAAACTGTGCCTGTCTCTCCTGTCAGTGGCATCTCCAGGTTTCTATGGAAGCTAGCAATCTGATCTCAAAATGGTGTCCTCGAAATCTGCTGTCATGGCAATCAAAATCATGCCAGCCAAGTTTCTGGGTAAAAACGCAATCAGCATGCCTAGATACCTTTGCTTCACATCTTCATTCAAAGGGACAGGTTCTAGCACAAAATGATTCCAAAATGCCCTTTAAGACGAGAGGCATCTTTATAAAATGCTGGAGAAGATGAGCAGGTCTGGCACCATCTTTGCAGAAAGAAACATGGTATGTTTCAAACTTGATATGACTTTTCTTCAGAAGAGATGGGCATGGAATTGTTGAACAATTCTTTTTTTTCAATCTTTCTCCAATAGATTGAGACATGTTAAAAATATTAATGGATACAAGGAGAGTAGGAATGTGGCAATGAATGGATTCAGAGCAAGTGAGGAGAATGGTGACAAACGGATACAGGGCTAGTGCAGGAGAATGTTGATGAATGAATACAGGGCTAGTGCAGGAGAATGGTGATGAACAGATACGAGGTTAGTGCAGGAGAATTGTAATGAATGGATACAGGGCTAGTGAGGGGGATAGTGATGAATCAACACAGGGATAACGAAGGAAAATATTGTTGAAATAGAAGATTCTTGATCAATCAGGGAATCAAATGTTAAGGGAAATGAACAACAAAGTAGATTTGAGGAATGTTAGGAATGCCATGTTCCTATCGAATGCTGGAGCTGGCTTTAGTTGCCGAATGGCCTGTTCCTGGTCCTATTTCCTGTGGTCTTCTGGTCTTAAGATCAGCTGTGATTTCATTGAATGGAAGTGTGTTCAAAGGGCTGAAAGGCTTCCTCCTCCTGCTCATCATGTCCTTCCAAGGAGCTGGCATGGGTGGGATAAAGTTAGGAAGCAGTTTTTCAATTAACTGTTACATGATGAAAAAGATGAAACATTTCACAATAGATAGCAGCTAAGTGAATTAATCTCTTCTTTGCTGTTTGCTAATGTATAGCCAAATTACTAAATCAATATTTAAAAACTTTAGTGGCAACATAGTTGCTTAAATTGAATCTCAATGTATTGCTGCTGTCGATATCAGCAGCAAGACATACAGACAATGATTTCATGCTTCAATGCATGAAGCAAATTCCATAATCTTATGGCACATCACAATATGATGGACAAAATTATAATGTATGGTGTCTTTATGTACAATTATCATTTGAACATATTTGCTGAACACATTAATATCATTCATCATTTTTGTTTGACAATGCAAGGTATTTGTATTTTTGCCTGAAGAAGCATTGTGGTTTTATTCTTTATGGTTGATGTAGTTTAAATTTCAATCTGTTTCTGGCAAGTTGTGTTGTATTCTGTTATGCTTTTAATTTGTGCTCAGGGTATAAGCATCACTGGCTATACCTATCCTTAATTACCCTGGAAAAGGTGATGGTGAGCTGCCTTCTTGAACCAGGTAGTTTTAGGTAGACCCACGATGCAGTCAGGAGCTCTGATGACTAAGAAAGTATTGCTTAGCTAACCTATTCAGACACTATGTAAATCATTTAAAGTGACGTGCAGCTGAAGCAAGAGTGAAGTGAAGAAAAATGTTTCCACATGGCAAGTGGTTAGAGTATGGAACGCACTGCTTGAAAATGGTGGAGACAAGTTCAATTGATGCATTTGACAGGGTATTACATGGTTATTTGGATAGAAAAGGTGTGTAAGGGCATGGGGAAAAGGTAGGAGATAGGCACTAGATGCCTGTATTTTGTTAGTGCAGGCATGATGGGCCAAATAGCCTTATAGATTCTCTTGAGTGTGGAAGCAGGCTATCTAGCCCATTGAGTCCACAACAATACTCCACAGGATATCACAACCAGGCGCATCCCCCCACCTTCTCCCTGTAACCATGCATTTCTCATGGCTAATCCACCTAGCCAGCGCAGCTTTGGACTTTGGGAGGAAATCCATGTAGACAAGGGGAGGATGTGCAAACTCCAAACTGACAGTCGCCTGAGGCTGGAACCAAACTTGGGTCCCTGCTGTTGTGAGGCAGCAGTGCTAATCACTGAGCCACTGGAAGACTTTCCAATGTTGATTTTGATTAGTTGGCAGTTAGAATCTTTCAGACAGAAAGAATGTATTCACACATTGCACCTGTTTCAGCTCAACAGCTTAGGTCATAGCCTTTCACTGGTTCATTTCTCAGGGTAAAGTCTCAGCCAATTATTGGCAGTCTATCTGGATTACATGCTAAAACTTGGCAGTGAACTATCAGTCATCACTTACTGGTACATTCACCATGGCAATGCCTCTGTTGATCCATCAGTACCTTGTACCATTGGTAATAGTTTCTCCCTATCTTTTATATTCAGTGTTTTCATGATTTTGAACATTTCTAACAAATCTCCTAACAACCTTCTCTTTCCTGAGGGAAACAATCCCAAACTCTTCAATCCATCTTTATAACTAAAGATGAGAAACGGACAACATAAAATAGAAACTGAGGTAATGCTGAACAAAGAGTTGGCTCCAGAAAGAGACAGGCAATTTGCTGGATGGTTTTTGTTCTATAATGCCATATTTAAAGAACACTTTAAGATTTCCTTTAGTTTTGGACTGTGACTAATAAAAGAATATATTGCTTTAAACCAAGAGTCAGCGCAAGGAGACGTCCGCAGCTATAACAATCATGTTTATTGGAACACTATTGTGATTTGCATAGAGTATTGCATTCTTCCTAGGAAGCAGTTTTTCAATTAACTGTTATGTGATGAAAAAGATGAAACGTTTCACAATAGGTAGCAGCTAAGTGAATTAATCTCTTCTTTGCTGTTTGCTAATGTCTACAGAGATAATGGGTTCTGAACTCAGTACAACCATTTAGCATCAATGTTCGGAGCTAATGGGAACTGCAGATGCTGGAGAATCCGAGATAACAAAGTGCGGAGCTGGATGAACACAGCAGGCCAAGCAGCATCTCAGGAGCACAAAAGCTGACGTTTCAGGCCTAGACCCTTCATCAGATGAAATTATTACAAATAACTCATCTTTAACAAATGGCAATTGGGAAATATGAATTGCTAATATATGGCTCTCCTTAACATAACCTCTACACCTTTTAAAATCTAAAATGCATCTGGATGGGTATATGAATCGGAAGGGTTTAGATGGATAATGGGCCAAATGCTAGCTATCTTCAAAAAGCAGCTGAATCACGCTACAGAGACTATCGAGCCAATTCTCTATTAGAGCCATACAGCTGTACAGCTTGGAAACAGACCCTTCGGTCCGACTCATCCATTCTGACCAGATACCCAAAATTAATCTAGTCCCATTTGTCAGTATTCAGTCCATATCATTCTAAACGCTTCCTATTCATATACCCATCCAGATGCTTTGACTCCACCACTTCCTTTGGCAGCTTATTCCATATGCGCACCACTCTCTGCATGAAAAACTCACCCCTCAGGTCTCTTTTAAATCTTTCCATTCTCACCTTGAACCTATGCCCTCTAGTTTTGGACTCTCTCACCCCGGGGCAAGGGCCTTGTCTATTTACACTATCCGTGCCCCTCATAATTTTAGAATCTCCATAAGGTCACCCCTCAGCTCCCGACACTCCAGGGAAAATAGGTTCAGTCTATTCAGCTTCTCCAGAACTGGAAAATTCCTGACACCCATTCTCCTAGCATGTTAGATAACAAGGTGTGGAGCTGGATGAACACAGCAGGCCAAGCAGCAACAGAGGAGCAGAAAAGCTGATGTTTCGGGCCTAGAGCCTCCTTCAGAAATGGGGGAGGGGAAGGGGGTTCTGAAATAAATAGGGAGCGACAGGGAGGCGGATAGAAGATGGATAGAGGAGAAGAGAGGTGGAGAGGAGACAGACAGATCAAAGAGGCGGGGATGGAGCCAGTAGAGGTGAGTGTAGGTGAGGAGTTAGGGAGGGGATAGGTCAGTCCAGGGAGGACGGACAGGTAAAAGGGGCAGGATGAGGCTCGTAGAAAGGAGATGGGGCTGGGGATTAAGGTGCGCGGAAGGAAAAGTTAGGGAGGCGGGGACGAGCTGGGCTGGTTTTGGAATGCAGCAGGGGGAGGGGAGATTTTGAAACTTGTGAAGTCCACATTGATACCATTGGGCTGCAGGGCTCCCAAGCTGAATATGAGATGTTGTTCCTGCAACCTTCGGGTGGCTTCTTTGTGCCACTGCAGGAGGCCCAGGATGGACATGGCCCAGGAATGTAAGGGGAGATAAAATGGTTTGCAACTGGGAGGTGCAGCCGTTTAGTGCAAACTGACTGTATGTGTTCCGCAAAGCGATCCCCAAGCCTCCGCTTGGTTTCCCCAATGTAGAGGAGGGCACAACGGGAATAGTTGATACAGTATTCCACATTAGCAAATGTGCAGGTGAACATCTATTTGATGTGGAAGGTCTTCTTGGGGGCTAGGATGGGGATAGGGTCAGGTGTAGCACTTCCTGCGGTTGCAGGCAACAGTGCCAGGTGTGGTGGGGTTGCAGGGGAGTGTGGAGTGTGTGGAGAGGACAAGGGAGTCCCAGAGAGAGCAGTCCCTCCAGAAAGCAGATAAGGGTGGGGAGGGAAAAATGTCTTTGGTGGTGGGGTCGGATTGTAGGTGGCGGAAGTGTCGGAGAATGATGCATTGGATCCAGAGGTTGGTGGGGTGGTACATGAAGATGAGGGGTATTCTGTTTTTGCTGTTATTGTAGGGAGCGGGTGTGAGGGATGAGTTGCAGGAAATGCGGGAGACACGGTCAAGGGCGTTCTTGATCACTGAGGGGGTGAAGTTGTGGCCCTTCAAAAACAAGGACAGCTGAGATGTTTGGGAGTGGAATGCTTCATCCTGGGAGCAGATGCAGCGGAGGCAAAGGAATTGGGAGTAGGGGGTGGCATTTTTGCAGGAAGGTGGGTGGTAGGAGGTATATTCTAGGTAGCTGTTGGAGTCGGTGGGCTTGAAATGGATATCAATTTCCAGGTTGTTGCCGGAGATGGAAACAGAGAGGTCAAGGAAGGAGACAGAGGTATTAGAGATGTTCCAGGTGAATTTAAGGTCGGGTGGAAGGTGTTGGTGAAGTGGATGAACTGTTTGAGCTCCTCGTGGGAGCATGAGGCAACGCTGAAACAGTCATCAATGTAACAGAGGAAGACGTGGGGCTTAGGGCCAGTGTAGGTGCAGAAGAGGGACTGTTCCATGTAACCTACAAAGAGACAGGCATAGCTTGGGCCCATGTGGGTGACATGTTGACTGCTTGTGGCTGAGGAAATCTTACCAGAGATATTAACCAGGATCTTATCGATGTGATGGGGGCATATTCTCAGGTAACCAATCTGGGCTTCTTGTATTTTCCACCTTTACTGATATGTAATGCTGGCTGAGGGATGTTAGAGGTAATTTGTTGCTACTAATCCTCTTTTGTCTTTGTCTTGGTCTAATCTAGCGATGAATGAGAAGAAGATACACCACCATACTCTCTAGAGTAACTACAGAAGAGACTATGTTCCTTGATAAATTGAGGGTTTATTGCAGAATAGTAATAAATACAACAATAGTGAGTTAGCGAAAATGATAATGACTGATGGGAGCTAATACAGTTTTATCTGTTCCCTCTAAAATCTAGACTAAAAATCTTTGCCCCCCTGGCAGACTGTGTATGACATAAGTAAAATGGGTGGAACAATGTAACACGAGCATTAACCCCTCCAGAACCATTGCATTATATAACACCTGGCACTGAAAAGGCCGGTCTGGATTGCCATAGAGCTCTACAGGCAGAAATCTTACACACCCAACACCCAGAAACAGAAGCCAATTAATGACACCAGGAGAGATGGTTGTTGCCAACAACGTTCCCATTGAGAGAGATTCTAATTTTATAACAGATAGCAGATTACACATTTACATATATAGAGTTTGATTTTTCCTTTAAACACCGAGATCTCCAAACTGTAGGAAACATAGGACCGATGGAAGTATTTGATGTCCATCTGTGAACACTCAGATGCTGCACTGAAATGTAAATGAAGCTTGGGATCATGGCATCAGTTGGCAATGAGTAATGATTCAAGAAACTTCAAACCTCGACTTACTCTGCCAGGTTCGCTGTATGAAAATTATTGATACATATCTGATATCCATGTGGGATTCTACCAATTTAAGATACTTGGTTAATTTTAATTGCAATAACACAGCAAGCCCTGTGCTGCAGGCACTCCAGGCTCTGGATGTTAATCTTTGCCATTCTCCCAGTGATTGACTGAAACTTCAAAAAACTTCTCCTGATGCATAGTGGAGTAACAACGTTGAGTAACATAGTGGATTAGCAATGTGTTTGCAACAGTAATGTGTTTCACCTCAGGCTGTAACATCTGCTGGACCTACTTGTGAGGGAGGATGTCTAATTGAATATTGTAATTTTTGCTGTGGTAAGCATTAAGAATTTTGCTTCTTTTTACTGTACATGGAATATAGAATTGGATTGAATATGCAGGAAATTGTTCTAACATCCATTTGCAGAATTCCAAAGGGATCAAAAGGTATCCCAGATATATTTGACCCTTTGATTGGAAAAGATTTTGCACCTGTACGTATGTGCGTGTATATGGCTATGTGTGTGTACGTCTGTAATGCGTGTCTGCATAAGTATGCGTCTGTGTGTGTGAGTGTGTGAGTGTGTGAGTGTGTGAGTGTGTGAGTGTGTGAGTGTGTGAGTGTGTGAGTGTGTGAGTGTGTGAGTGTGTGAGTGTGTGAGAGAGTGAGAGAGTGAGAGAGAGTGAGAGAGAGTGAGAGAGAGTGAGAGAGAGTGAGAGAGAGTGAGAGAGAGTGAGAGAGAGTGAGAGAGAGTGAGAGAGAGTGAGAGAGAGTGAGAGAGAGTGAGAGAGAGTGAGAGAGAGTGAGAGAGAGTGAGAGAGAGTGAGAGAGAGTGAGAGAGAGTGAGAGAGAGTGAGAGAGAGTGAGAGAGAGTGAGAGAGAGTGAGAGAGAGTGAGAGAGAGTGAGAGTGTGAGAGAGAGTGAGAGAGAGAGTGAGAGAGAGTGAGAGAGAGTGAGAGAGAGTGAGAGAGAGTGAGAGAGAGTGAGAGAGAGTGAGAGAGAGTGAGAGAGAGTGAGAGAGAGTGAGAGAGAGTGAGAGAGAGTGAGAGAGAGTGTCTGTGTCTACATGTGAGGCAGGCAGTGTTTGTGTGCTTTAAATAAATTGTTGGTATCCTCATACATTGAGCAATGTTACCATATGCAAGAACCTAGAATTTATGTTTTTTTGCCTTCCTTTGATATTGGAGCTTCATCAGTGTCACATCTTTGTTTGGGAATTGAGGAAAAGCTAAACTGTGGACAAGATACTTGCAAATCAGCTTTGGGCAGAATCTGAGGGTGGAATTTATTGTCCTCGCTGTGGCATTTTTATTGGCAGCAGAGGTAAAGGGCATGTGGGATCTATTCTATTTTCCAACTTGATCAAGCTTGTGGAGGGAAAGCGCCTGGATGGCCTTCCGACCTCCCCACAACTGGAGGGATTTCGCTAGTAAGTTGATATTCCCTGAAGATTCTCATGTGCCAATTGGATGGGGGTGGGATTAGGGGTGGCTCACTTTGTAGGCAGCATGATAAGCAGGGAAGGATCACACACTCTGAGTCTGGCATGAGGGTTGGGTGTTGGGGGTGCCATGGAGAAGGGGTCCCTCATTTAGAAGCAAGAGATAAGGCTTTGGTAGAAGTGGGGCCTCCAACAGCCACTCCCTGACCACGTTCCCAACAACCCCCCTTCAGTTGTTCTGTTCCACAGAAAAAAAGCTCCATGATCACAGCATCCACCGTCCCCAGCACAACTTTACTGTTGTCTTGGGTCCAGTGATGGTGTCAGGCACTGGGTGGTCTTGGTCTTGTCTAAGGAGATGCCACCACATCCACAGGAGCACCGCTTCTCACTGGAACTGCTGGCCTCAGTTTGGTCAGCAGGTCTTGGGACTTTCCATCCCCAAGATGTCTACAAACATGGACAGGCTGCCACTGAGTAGCACCTAGTGTGGTGGGACTTCTCAAAGGGATGCAACATAGGGTTATTGCCAGCTGTCCAGCCAGTGCATGGGGCCCTCATTGCTTTCAGTGAAGCCTACTTGATGACTCAAAGATCAGATGAACACAAAAGCCAGGAAATTGTGAAAAAATCTGAGAAACAATTTACTCAACACCACCAGTGTATTGTCTCCAAATCTGACCTCCGCACTTGAGGAATAACATGCAGACTCTGGAGAGCATCAGAGGCAGGGTTCAATGGGACTGGATCCATAGACATGGGGTTTTGGAGAAGATAGAATCACAGGGCTGATTTCTGGAGATGTTTAAAATCATGGAGGGCTTACATTTAGTGCAATGACTGAAGGCCCAATAGCCTGGTGGCAGAGATTTAAGGTGATTGACAACAATTCGAAGCAACATGCAGAAAAGCTTTGTTACACGATAATTGATTGAGGAGTGGAATGTCCTGCCTGATAGATTCTACAGCTGCCTTCAAAAAAAGGGATGAATAGAAGAATGGGAGTGAGGGATTAACAAGTTGGAAGAGCTGATGTAGACTTGGGATAATGTTATCCTTTGCAGTATTATTGCATGATCCTATCATTTGAGTGTTACTGAAAATGACATCACTCTATTCACACAGAGTAATGTTTGGTACATGAATTTCAGTGGCAGCAAGATGTCAGATGTGCAGGCTATCTGTCCAAAAGTCTGGCAAATGATGTCAAATACCATTTCTCTTTGACTATTCACAACAGGCAAGGTTCCGACTGAACCTAACAAGCTCATATTGCAAAACTCTAAAATAATGTCCAACATTAGGTATGATTCTACAATTGAATTGTTTTTGCTAAATTATACAGAATCTGCCAAGCATGAAGTTGTCAAGCAATTTAACATTGAGATCAGAGGTAATGGAACTGCAGATGCTGGAGAATCCAAGATAACAAAGTGTGAAGCTGGATGAACACAGCAGGCCAAGCAGCATCTCAGGAGCACAAAAGCTGACGTTTCAGGCCTAGACCCTTCATCAGAGAGGTGAAGGGTCTCGGCCCGAAACATCAGCTGTTGTGCTCCTGAGATGCTGGTTGGCCTGCTGTGTTCACCCAGCTTCACACTTGGTTATCTAAGCAATTTAACATTGTTAGTCATGATTAGAGTGTGGCACGCTTCTGGGAAATTATATTAACAAACAGGCCCCTGTTCTTTGTAGACAGGAAATACATGCATTGCACTTGTTTCAATGCAACAAAAATAGGTGACACGATTCTTTGGTTCATTCTTCAGGGCAATACTTGACCAATTAGAGCCAATCTTCCTGGTTTAAACTTAAACAAGCTTGAAAGTCAACTGTCAGTCATCATCTAGCTGGTGCATACTCCGTGGCAAGGTGTCTATCAATTAGTGCCCAATGCTAGTCAATCAACATTTTCTTCACCTACACAGTATAAAATAGTATTTCAGATTTCTAGCATCCACGGTATTTTGCTGTAATGTCACTATAAATTTTGTTTCCCCATTACATTGGAATATTTGTGAATTGTCCTGATGAGTTCTGTTCTTCCAAATTATTATTCTATGGCTCTAAACCACAAGAGGAGTAGCCAGATCAGAGACAGGAATCTAACAACTGTATTATTTAGCAATAAATATGTGGTGATGTATATGAGGGGGGAAAGGAAGGAAGTGGGAGCATGAACTACTGCAAAAACACAGAAGAGCATTTTAATATAGATACATTTGTTGCCTGGAGCTGTAAGTTCCTTAAACACATATTGACTGTCAATAAAGTCTCGAAAATGCCACTTATGTTTTAATTTCATAAATAATGCACATAGAGTGCAATTGTATAAAGGCAATGCACCACACAAAGCATCCCCAAGGGATTTGAGTTACTGCGTGCCCATCATCTTTGACAGATGGAAGGAAGCTGACAACAGGTCTATCTAACATAAGTGCGATGGGATAATTGGGCGCCGTTTGTATTGTAAATATCAATAGTTCAATTATAAAAATGACATAAGAAACAGAAGCAGGAATGGGCCACGTGGCCCATTGATACTTTCCCAATTAGATAAGAACACAATAAATAGGAGCAAGAATAGAACATTCAGTCCATTGAGTTGCCCTATCATTTTATATGGCCACGACCGATCTTGGGTTTCAACACCATTTTCCCCACTCAATCTCCATAATCCCTCTGGTGACTAAATGTTTTGCTTATTCCAGCCATAAACACATTCAATGACCCACTGAGGAGTACAAAATTCCAAACATTCATGACCCATTGAGTAAAGAAATTTCTCCACATCTCAGTTCTAAATGATTGGCCCCTTATTCGAAGACTGTGGGCTGGGGTTTACATTCCCTGAGAAGAGGAAACAATCGCTCCCAGCCTATTCTGTCAACCTCCTTAGAATTTTGTACGTTTCAATGAAATCACCTCTCATTCTTCTCTTCTAAATTCTGGACAGCATGCTCAAAATCGCTTCAGCCACTCATCATTGGAGAACACTGTCATCTTAGGATCCAACCTCTCAAGCTCTTTTAGAATTTTATATCGCAATAAGGTCTCCAGTCATCTGGAATAAAGAACCTGTTTCTTGGCAAATGGAAATCTTCTTTAGGATTCAATCCAGTGAACCTTCTCGTTACACTAAGACGAGTATAGGCCATCTGAGGTAAGAAGATCCAATATGCTACCCCAGATACTGTGTGATAATCTTCTCCCTGTTATATTAATGCTACAATTAACTACTTTTTTAAAGTTAAAGTGGTTATTGCCTTCTTTAAAATAAAAAACAATCAAGCATTCATATCTCAATTTTGCCATTATTCATTTGAAACCTATAACAATGTTCCATGCCATAATGTGTACAAATGGGAAATTTGGTTGTAGAATTGGGGGCTGGATACTTTAATAACCAACCTGCTCAGAGATGTTATTGTACACCTCTGAAGCAGGTGGAGCTTGACCACAGGCCTCCTGGTTCAGAGGATGGGACACTACCACAATGCTACAACAACTCCCAATCTGCAACATCAGTGCTGTTTTCCCAACTGTTTTGAGGAGCTGTAGCATGAAGATGACTACTCTTTTCAGCATAGAGACAGTTTAAGACAAATCATTCAAACATGTATTACTCGTGTCTGGAAAAGGCGGACTTGAACTCAGGCTCCAACTCATTTGTTCACTGTGAGGCCGACTATCTGGGAAATTGGCCTGAGATTTGAAACCTGGGAACTGTAGGATACGTTTGACATTTTATTCTGACATGCTTGGTGCCGGTTCTGTAATAGCATCAGTTATATATAAGTTGTTCAGCTGGAAGCAAATGACCCAGATGGCATGCAAATGGTATCTAGACTTAGCTCTCTCTCTCTGTGGTTCATTGGTATGAAAAATCTAACTTAAGTATCCCTAATTTGCTATTTTCTACCTTACATTTGAAGAATTATGCATTGTTATGGAAAGGCTGTGGGAAATAGAATCCTTCTCATCGCGTTGTTTATGAGTGAATGTTAAGGACAAGGTCATATGAAATAAACTGCTGGATTCGGATAGAAAATTTAAAAAATAGTGAATTCATCTGCTGTCTAACATGGACAACTAAACTGCTCATCTGACTCCAAGAAGAGGTAGAATTAATTCTTCGGAATTAGCTGCTGCATTAAGTTTGATGGTCAAATAGAACAAGCATTCACTTATGTAGCATCTGATTTAGAAGTTGCCCCTCAGCTCACCTGCTGCTGGAGACCTCAGCAGGCCTCAGAGTGTATTCAGAGTTCATTACTGTAATATGCTCCTGGCTGGCCTCCCACTTCCCCTTGTCTGTGAACATCTCCAAAACTCTGCTGCCCTGTCCTTCTCATATAGCATGCAGCCCAGGTTTCAGATGCACTGCCTGGAGGGGTGGTAGAAACCTCCACTGAGGCAATCATAAGGGCACTAGGTGAGTATTTAAACAAAAACACAACATGCAGGACAGTGGGGAAAGTGCAGCAGCTTGTCACTATGTCAGACAGACGGTGCAGATACAGTCGGCCAGATCAATGAGCTGTTATCCGCAACAGCTCTTTTTTGCTTTTAAATTTTGATTTGATTTTAAATTTTCCTCTTTGATTTCAAATCATTACTCAATGGCTTCAGACTTCCCTGCCTCTGTAATCTCCTCCACCCCATAACCCTCCAAAATGGCAGCACTCCTTTCATCCTGGCCTCTTGATCATCTCCCACTGTTGGCAGCTGGTTCCTCAGCTGCTGCTGGACTCTGAGCTCTGTAATTCATTTCCTGAATCTCTCTGCTATCTCTAGCTCCCTTTCTTCATTCGAGGCGTTCCCAAAAACCTACTTGTTTTGACCAAACTTAGGGATCATCTGTCCTAAAATCTCCTCGTATCTTGTCATGTTTCATTGCAAAATGTTTTTGTCAAGTTCCTTGAAACAATTCACTGCCTTCAAAGTATTGTATGAAGACATTTTGTTGCTGATGTTTTTGTCTCTGGTGCTGATGTGGATTAACCAAAGCCTGCTTGCTATGTTGATAGGGTAAGTTACAGGAAAGTGCCTCACACAGAGGATGGGCAGAAGCATTGAGATAGACTCATTAGTCATACAACATGGAAACAGACCCTTCAGTCCAATCAGTCCATGCCAAACATAATCCCAAACTAGACTAGTCCCAACTGCCTCCGCCTGGCCCATCTCTCTACAAACCTTTCCTATTCATGTACTTGTCTAAATGTCTTTTGTTACAAAGTGGAGGTGAATCCCCCTTTGAAAACTAAAATTGAAATATCCACAGAGACACGTCTCACTCTATCTGTAAAAGAGCCCCTGATCTGTTGTAAAGGAGTGGTCAAATAAAATAAATCCCTGACACTCACTTTATAATTGATAAAAAATAATTTATTTATCTAACGCTAACAGTGACCGAACAAACTAAACTATTAACAAAAAAATAAACCCCTTCTAACCACCAACTATTCCGAAATAAAACAAGATTCGATTGTTATGATGTTCCAATATATCCAAGTCCCACATATATAAACCTAAAAAAATAGAATTTAATCTCCGAAATTATAGCCAGGTTTCATCTTTTGGAATGTTCTCTGCCTTCTCCATTTTGTTCTTCTGTCAGAAATGCCATCTCTGTGAATTCTTCTGTCAGGAATATTAACTATTTGAGTTATAGGTACCTCTAATTTAGATGGAGATTATTCCAAGTCTTAGAGAATTCTTTGAGGCCCAGTGATTCTTTCTTTTAGAGCTGACAGTTCTCTTAGCACATGACAGTTGGCTGTCCCCTTATTTTCCAAATCCCCTCATCCTTTATGCCCTTGATGACATATCACTTTCTTACAATCGGGTTAGCCCTATATCCTTAAAACCATCGGATTTACATTTAAATGTTTTATGGTATCTACGGGCCTGATTCAAATGGATTGGCTAATAAACAAACTTTCTTCTCTTGATAACAAAACAAAACTGCTGCTTGGCCTACTAACTATATGGCTTTTTGATGCAAATGTTTCATTTTAAGTGCACTGTGCACCTACAAACCCACAAGCTGTTTGGTGTTCTCAGGCATTCATTTTGAATCTCTGAGCATAGAAAAAACACATGATCTTTTAAAGGGACCACACACTGCTTTCCCCATAGCATTTTACATAAACCAAGACTTTACAAATACCATCATCAAACACCAATTTCTAATGTCCAGCCTACCAATCCACAAATACTCAACCTAACTTTGTAACACTTAAGCATTTAATTGTTGCCTGCATCCACCACTTCCTCAGGAAGTTCATTCATGGTCCATGCAAACCACCCTCTGTATAACAAAAATTGCCTTGTCTTTTTTTAAATCTCTCTCCTCTTAACTTATAAAATGCTCCCTAGTCTTGAAATCTTCCCCTCCTTCAGGAAAAGACACCTACCATTAGTCCTATTTATACCCCTCATGATTTTATAAACATTTATAAGCTTGCCTCTCAACCTCCTACGGCCCAGTGAAAAAGGTCCCACGCTATCCAGCCGATCTTTATAACTCCAACCTTCCACACCTGACAACATCCTGGTAAATCTCAGTGCTGTAAAGACTATGGCCGACAGCGTCAACTTGCTTTGGCTGACAATTCACCATAAAAGGCTAGAGCAGTGCTAAATTAATTTGTGGCAAATGAGCAGCCTTCTTTTTTGCTGCATCTTGTCTTCGTTTTACTGTGTCGTGTTGTATACTTTAATTGATCTCTGATTTATTAAGTTAGTCGGTTAACTGATGTACATTAATTGTGCTTGATTAATTGATTTAAGCCTGGATGGAGCCTCTGAGATCTAAATAAATAAGGAGTTTCCAGGAAGGTCTGAGAAACCAGAACTGTGAAAGTGTGGAGAACCTATGATCACTGAGATATTTTAAGTCATCGGAAACAAAGTTGTTGTAGACATAAACTTTATCTCATGTCCACATTACTGTGACACAAATCAGAAACACAAAATACACAACTAGCTAATAAATACTCACGCACTCTGAAGATAAAAGAACAATAATTCAAACTTTGTTCGGGGAACATGTTCCCAGTTTCTTTGTTGCTTCTACCAGAATAAAAAAGAAAAAACACTTGCATTTATACATCACTTCCCATGGTTACAGGTCATCACAAAACCCTTCACAGCAAATGAATTACTTCGCAAATAGGTCACAACTCTTGGAATGTCCTACACAATTTGTGCACAGGACGCTCCTACAAAAACATTACGCTGAAGATGAGACAATGTTTTCTTGCAAGGTTGAGAGTTAACAATTGGCCAGAAAGCCATAAGATTAGAAGCAGAAATAGGCCATTCAGTCCACTGAGTCTGCTCTGTCATTCAATGAATTCATGGCTGACCTGAGAATCCTCAACTCCACTTTCCTGCCTTTTACCCAAAGCCCTTGATTCCCTGACTGATTAAAAATCTGCCTCTCTCAGCCTTCAATAGACATAACGATCCAGCCTTGACAACACTCCATGGTTGACAACAGATTCACTCCCCTCTGAGAGAAAGAACTCTGCCTCCAACTCCCCGGGAGAATTCAAAAACAGTAATTGCTGGTGAAACTCAGCAGGTCTGACAGCATCTATGGAGAGAAAACAGTGATAATGTTTCTGGTCTAGCTTCCTCAGCCCTCAGAACTTCCCTGAGATAATTCCACGGTGATTTGTCTGCACAGCTGTGGTTGGTGGGTTGAGGGTGGGCGCGTTGCCTTGTTGTAACATTGAGAAGAAGTGATGTTACACCTCTATAATTCATTGGTCAGATCACATTTGGTGTATTGTGTTCAATTCTGCGCACCTTATTTAAGAACGGGTGTTAAAGCCCTGGAGACAGTGTGAAGAAGTTTACTAGGATTGTATGAGGAATAAAAGCAGAGAAGATTAAGAGGTGATCTTATCCAGGTGTTCAAAATTATGAACAATTTTGACAGGGTAAAGAAGGGTTTTCTGTTTCAACTACTTGCATCAGTAACTAGGGGTCACAATTTCAAGATTGTCAGCAAGAGAGCTAGGAGTGAGATGAGGAGAAATGCCTTTCCTCAGAGACTTGTTGGGATTTGGAATGAGCTGCCTGGGAGAGTGGTGGAGGCAGATTCCATAGGAGATTTCCAAAGAGAGCTGGATACCTCTATTTGACAATGATGAATTTAGAGGGCTACGGAGATAGGGCTGGAGAACGAGGCTAACTGGGTAGCTCTTTTCAGTGATGGTACAGACACAATAGGTCGAATGGTCTCCCCTGTACTGCAAATTCTATGATTATGCAAGACGTTACCTTCATTACTGCAGTACTCTCTCAGTGATGCACTGTCGTGTTAACCTACTTTCATTTTCTTTGAAACCAAAAATATTTGCAATATTTTCCAAATCAGTGTTGAAACATTGACTTTACTTGCTATGAGCCAATGACATGTTGCAGACACAGATGTTAAATCAATGCCCCCTTATTGTTGATGTCTCAATGAAGGGGAAAGGTTTCCTCCTATTCAACCTATCTATGGTCCTCACAATCTGTGCGCTTCAGTCAGGTCCAGTCCACAGACTCTGTCGCTCTAAGGAAACTGGAACCAATCTAAACTCTCTTCATAGCTGCAACATTCCAGGACTCATGTGCCACCTGACCTCTAAAAGTCATGTCCCCGCCCCACCCTTTCCCTGGGCTCTGGGGTCCCTTCCTGCCCTTTGTGCCAAGGCTTACCTGTCTCTGGCACACATTATTCTTCTTCCAGCTCCACATTGCTGACTGGGCTGTGCCAATGTCTCAGCTCAAATGACTGCTGAGCCTGCAGTGCCTGCCAACCAGGCTGGCAGGTAGCTGCTGCCCTGAGGGGTGAAGTCCAGTGCCCTACTCTCACCCAGTTTAGCTGGCATTTAGTGGCAGTGGTGCAGATCTGGCAACATCCAACAGGTGAATTGCCGTCTGGGGGGGGGGGGGGGAAAATGGTGTGTAAGTTGTCTGCCCACTCCTACACCCCAACCCCGCAAGACCATACCACCGCCGCCCACCGTCACCAGCACTGTAAAACTGAGCCCATGGGTATTCAGCTCCCACTCACACAGCATGGATCAAATGATCCTAGATTGAAGAATAAATAACTGCACACACTCAGCCCTCAAGTCAGCGTGGGGACTGGCTGCTGTAAAGTCAAAACTGTCACTCATTCTGCCTGGTGGGAGTAGGAGCTGGCACTTACTGTTGGCTTTTCTCCTGAGAACTACAGTGCAAGGTGAGACGATGTTCTACTGTCCTATTACCCAGCCACCACCAACGCATTTGTTGATCTAGCTGCATTTATCCTGTGTTACAAGATTCATCAGTGGTTCTGGACTCTTCAACCACTGCTGTACTAGCATCTGAAGAGGTTCTATCTCAGTTCCAGCTGTCCCGCGGATTCTCCCCTCTTAACCTGGGCTCTGACACTTCCCCTCACAGACCAGTACCTTCAGTCTCTGCCAATCTGCCCTGGCAGGGTGTATTGTCCCTCCAGATTGGACAGTCTTCAAAACTTTGATTCTTGATGCCATCAGTCTGCTGCTGTCAGTCTAATATTGTAAATCATTCAACTCATACCTTCCCTAACGCTATCAAGAATGATTAGCATGTCTTGTAATGTGTTTATCAAACAAAACAAGCCATAGTTTGAATGAAGGAGATGTGCGTTCTCTGGTGAGCTTATGGCTGCTGTCAGTTTGGTGAAACCAAGTGAGGGAAATGCAACCAAGAACTGGAAAGACCTTGGGAGAGAATGGCATGGCAGACCAGGTGAAAAATTGGAACATGGTCATCAGAGAGATGTCCAAGCAGGATCGTATTACATGGTTACAGTGAAACACGATGTCTCTTTGATTATAGCTGTACTTGTACTGAGATAGAGAACCTGTTTGAAGAACATGGTGTTGCTGTAAATCTGAAAGGCAATAAAGTTGAGGAACTTTGTGAGTATAGAATGGTTGGCGGTAGGAGAGGTTGCAATCTCCTGCTCTAATGAGCACCACACAGGCCTCTATTGCTAAGTGTTTTGTAGTCCGCTCAGTGCGACTGGAAATCCAATTACTCTGATGGTGGTAGAAATGACTGAATCTGCAATAAGGTCTTCATGTTTCATTCATGAAATCTTGAATTCAAAATCTTGAAAGTGGTGCAAAGCAATTACATTGCACGATCTGGAGAAAACAGTGCTTCCTAATAAAGGAGTGTTTCGTACTTTAAGAACATGCCTGTGAAATGCCAAATTTCATCTGTCTATAGAGAATTAAAAGAGGCTTACTAAATAATAGATCTTTCTTCTGGATGTGGCTTTTGTAACTAATGACACAAAACAGACATTCCTTCCATAATGGTAGCGCTATCCAGAAGAGTGTCACTACTGAAACACTCAATAATGGTGGAACATCAAGGAAACCATTGGAATGAATCTTTGCTCAATGTACTTAAACGATGTTAGGGTGGGTTTCACAAACATAACCACACTTTGTGTCACTAATTAACTTTGGGATAAAACAACTGATAAATACATATCAAAAACATGCTTGGATTGAAGGAGCTCAAGATGAAACATTTGAAAGTTTGATAGCGTTCAAAGTAGAACTGCTTGAGTGCATCCCAGGACAAAGGGGGATTTATGAATAATCCATCAAACAAAATGTTGGAAATTGGAGCAGTGCCAGAACAGGGGTGTTGCCCATATTGTTCCAAAACAGGGTCAGGTCAACGGAGGAGATGGCAAGAACTGTTCATGCTGGAGTCAGAGTCAATATAGTGTGGAGCTAGATGAACACAGCAGTTCAGGCAGAATCAGAGGAGCAGGAAAGCTGATATTATGTGTTTACACCTTTCATCAACTAAATAATTGCAAACTCCCAGAGTCTATAATTTGGGGTAACATTTACCGGTCTTTGGAAAAACATGCTCTTTGGACTCAAAGCAAAACATATCTGACAAATCTGATTAAGTTTGTTGACTACAAAAGAGAGACATTTAGTGAGGGTCAGTTAGATGACGTTGTAAACATTGACTTTCAAAATGCATTTGCTAAAATATCACATAATAGATTTTCTTTTAGCAAATTTGTTACATGTCGGATTACGTGGCCAGTGGTAGCAAAAGATAAAAGAAAGGTTCAGAGACAGAATGCAGAGAATAACAGTGAATTATTTTTCAAGCTGGAGAGAATAAAACCATGGGGTCCACTAGGATTTGAGATGACAATTATTGATCTGTTAATTGTTGTTAATGACTGACTTGTGTATGAAGAGCATGATTTCAAATCTTGGAAATGTAATAAACAATGAAGAAGTCAGGCCTTCAGAAGGGTACAGGCTGACTGAAAAAGCGGACAAATACATGGCAAAAAAAAAATTCTCATCAACATCTACAATGTCGTGATTAAAACAACATCGAGCTCTCCTGCATAATTGTCAGCATCGTCCTCCCATCAAAACTAACACTAACCTGTCTATCAATCAGTCCATAAGAAATTTTATTTCCTTCCGAAAATAAACGAACATATTAATGAATGATTCTGGATACTCAGTTAACCCCATTTCCCTGCCTGAGTGGTACAACGTTAAGGAGAACATTAGCTAAATCAATACTTTCTAGAATTGAACATTGAGAAGACCTCAAGTTTTCTTGTTCAACTTCCACCAAATATTCTATTCCCTTTGTTCCTTTTCAACTTTTGCAGACGGTTCGGTCAGAATGAGAAAACATTAGTGACCCTGCTCTGAGCTTCAAATCCTTTATTATAACCACTTCAGGAACTTTCACCCCAGATAACTATCCGGAGACAGTAAAGACTGCAGATGCTGGAAACTAGAGTCAATAAATGTGGAGCTGGAAAAGCACAGCAGGTCAGACACCATTCGATGAGCTCGGAAGCCAAAGTTTCAGGCTGAAACCCTTTGTCAGGACTGGGGATGGGGAGAGTAGCCCACAAATAAATAGAGGGAGGTGGGTGGGGCTGGGGGTGAGTGTAGGTGGGATGGACATAGGTAAATACCAGTAAGGGGTTATTGTTGTTTGTCGATGGTGGAGCAGAAAGGTAAGTAGGAACATGGACAGTTTGGAGGTAGAGGGATTTTGAAGCTGGTGAAGTCAGTGTTCAGGCCACTGGGCTTGAAGCTCCCAAGGTGAAATATGAGGTGTTGTTGGTCCAGTTTACATCTGGCCTCACTCTGACAGTGGAGGAGGCCAATGATGGACATGTCACCAGAGAGGTGGGGGGGGGGGGGGGGGGGGGGGTAGTTAAAGTGAATGGCAACTAGAAGGTCAAGTTGGTTGGTGCATGCAGAGCACAGGAGTTCTACAAACCGTTCTGAGTCTACGTTTGATCTCCCCCATGTGGAAGTGACAACATCAGGAGCAACATACACAGTAAATGAGGTTAGATGAAGTGCAAGTGAATCACTGCCAGATTTGGAAGAATTGTTTGTTTGGGGCCTTGGATGGAAGTGAGAGGGGAGGTGTGGGGGCAGGTGCTGCACCTCCTGCAGTTGCAGGGAAAGGTACCGCGTGTGGTGAAGGGGTTGGTGGGGAGTGTGGAGCTGACGAGGAAATTGTGGAGCGAATGGTCCCTGTGGACAGCAGATGGGGATGGGAAGGAGGAGTTATCTTTTTGGTGGTGGGGTCTGTAAGTGGCAGAGGATAGCTGGGAAGTCCTAGAGTAAAATGCCTCATCCTAGAGGCAGAGAAAATGTGAGCGTGGGATAGCATTTTTGCAGGAGGATGGATGAGAGGAGGTGTAGTCGAGGTAATTGTAGGAGTCGCTGGGTTTGAAATGGGTGTCAGCGGTGAGTTGGTTACTGGTCTGTAGCTTCCCCTCCTCTGTAATTAAGGATGCCCTCAACCGCATCTCCCCCATTTCCCACGCTTCTGCCCTCAAACCCTCTCCCTCCATCAACAATAAGGATAGAGTCCCCATAGTCCTCACATACCACCCTACCAACCTCCGAATACAACGCATCATCCTCCAACATTTCTGCTACCTACAATCAGACCCCACACCAAAAAGATATATCCCTGCCATCCACATCTGCTGTCCACAGGGACCACCCACTCTACAACTCCCTTGTCAGCTCCACACTCCCCAACTCCTTCACCACACCCAGTACCTTTCCCTGCAACTGCAGGAGGTGCAGCACCTGCCCCCACACCTCCCCTCTCACTTCCATCCAAGGCCCCAAACAAACAATTCTTCCAAATCCGGCATTGATTCACTTGCACTTCATCTAACCTCATCTACTGTGTATGTTACTCCTGATGTCGTCTCCTCTACATGGGGGAGATCAAACAGACTCAGGGACTGGTCTGCAGAGCTCCTGTGCTTTGCGTGCACCAACCAAATTAACCATCCATTTGACACCCACATTAACAACCCATCCCACATCTCTGGTGACATGTCCATCATTGGCCTCCTCCACTGTCAGAGGCCAAATGTAAACTGGACCAACACCACCTCATATTTCACCTTGGGAGCTTCAAGCCCAGTGGCTGAATGTTGACTTCAACAGCTTCTTCTCCCAACCTGTCCATTTTCCAACTCACCTATCCACTCCACCTATCACACTAACCAACAACAAATCCCTACCTGCATCC
Organism: Stegostoma tigrinum; assembly: GCF_030684315.1. Classification (NCBI taxonomy): domain Eukaryota; kingdom Metazoa; phylum Chordata; class Chondrichthyes; order Orectolobiformes; family Stegostomatidae; genus Stegostoma; species Stegostoma tigrinum. The sequence goes on from NC_081355.1 coordinate 5,357,984, forward strand.
ACCTATCTCCATCCCACCTACCCACCCACCTCCGTCTATTTATTTCTGGACACCCCTTCCACTCACAGTCCTGAAAAAGTGTTCCTAGCCGAAATTTTGACTTCCCTGCTCCTTGGATGCTTTCTGGCCTGCTGTGCTTTTCAAGCTTTACATTTATTGACCCTGAATAACTATCTGCCGTACCGCTCACTTTTGCATTACACCTGTCCTACCAAGTCTGTATTATTTCCACCCAATTACTGTTTACATCTCTATTGCAGTTCACCCACATATCATTGTTAGAATCATAGAATCCCTACAGTGTGGAACCTGGCCATTCAGCCCTTCAACCCTCCGAAGAGCATTCCATCCCTTTAACCCTCCCTTCCTATGGCTAATCCACCTAACCTGTACACCCCTGGACACTGTGGGTAATTTAGCATGGCCAATCCATCCAGCCTGCACATCTTTGGACTGTGGGAGGAAACCAGAGCACCCAGAGGAAACCCACGCAGACACAGGAAGAGTGTGCAAACTCCACACAGACCGTCGCCCAAGGGTGGAATTGATCCCGGGTCCCTGGCGCTGTGAGGCTGCAGTGCTAACCACTGAGCCATGCATTACTGTCCACTATGCCTTATTGTCCATCTCAGCCACTTTCGAGGATCACGCAGAAGAGTGTTTTTGGTTCTTATGAAGGGAAATGTAGGATTGTTAAGGAACATTGAAGTTAATGAGCCAAACCAGACCTGTCCCTCTCATTGTGATGTTTGTGAATTTTTTCCACCAACCTTCGGCCCTGTTAATGGTCATTGAAGCCACCGATGATCACACTTCAGCTGCGACTGTGACCCTCCCAATCTTTTGTTGTGTTTGACAAAATTACTCATTCCATCTGCAAACCGCCTCTCATTCCTCCACCCAGTTCCATCTGTACTTCTCCCAGTGTCTAACAACATCTCTCCTCCCATCGGCACACTGTCAGCTCCCCAGCGTCTGAGGGTTTCACACTTGCACGGCTCCTCTGTCTCAGTTCTATTACCTATTTCCATGCAGTCACTTTCAATGGGAAGGAATTCCACAGAGGATAACTGGAGAGTTAGGACGTGTGAGTGCAGAAAGGATGAAATGCAATAAGGCTGAGATGTTGGGTAGGGAGGATTCATTAGAAAATAACATACAGGCAGTATATTGTGGAGGAGTTGAAGTTTGCAGCAAGGGTGTGAAGATATAGTGGAGAGTGAAGTGAAAGTAATTTCTTTCATTCTTAGAAGGGCTATATAATTTTCCTTCAATTACTATACACATTATACTGGCAAGACATTGCTGGTAATCCTGAGGACAAGGCTAATCTTCGGGGGTTGTGCGTTCAAATCCCGCTTGAACAGCAAGGAAAATTTAAATTCAACTAACAAAATTTGGAATCAAAATCTGTGCAACTGTACAATCATCCCCAATTATGTCAAAAATCCATTTAGTTTACTAATGTCCTTTAAGGAAGGAAATGTCCACTTACTGAGTAGTTGGGGTCTGGAATGCACTGCTGGAAATATGGTGGAGGCTGGTTCAATTGAGGCATTCAAGAGAACATCCAAGAGAGATTATTTGGATAGAAATGGAGTACAAGGGCATTGGGGGGGGGGGGGGGGGGGGGGGGTGAAGGCAGGTGATTGGCCATAGATAATAGAACCAGTAAATAGGCTGCATGGCCTCCTTATGCACTGTGACAACACTGATTCTGCGATGCTTACCTGGTCTGGCCTACATGTGACTCCAGAACTCTAGCAATGTGGTTGACACTTACCTGCCCTCAGAAATGGTTTAACAAGCCATTAAATTCAAGAAAAATTATGGAATAAAGAAGAACAGCACAGCTCAGGAACATGCCCTTCAGCCCACCAGGTCTGCATTAACATATGATGTCTTTTGAAAATAAAAGCCTTTTGCCTCTCTGTAGTCCATATGCCTCTATTTCCTGCCTATTCATATCTTGGCAAAGATGGCTTTTAAATGTTGCTATTGCATACATCTCCACCATATCCTCTGGTAGTGCATTGCAAGCACTTACCACTGTGTAAAAATGCCTACCTCTTGCATCTTCTTTGAACTTGCAATCTTTTACAGTAAAGCTACATCCCTTCGTAATTGACATTTCCATCCTGGGGAAAAATTGCTCCAAATATCCATTCTACCCATGAATTTTACAATTTTGTTCAGAAAATTCTATTAGGTTGCCCCTCATCGCCAACATTGAAGTAAAAAGCAAACCAAATTTGTCCAATCCCTCCTCATAGCAAATACTTCTAAACCAGACAACATCCTGGTAATCCATACATAACGCAGTGTGGAGCTGGAGGAACACAGCAGGCCAGGCAGCATCAGAGGAGCAGGAAAGCTGATATTTCGGGCAGGGACCCTTCTTCAGAAGAAGGGTCCCAACCTGAAACGTCAGCTTTTCTGCTCTTCCAATGCTGCCTGGCCTGCTGTGTTCCTCCAGCTCCACACTGTTATCTCTGACTCCAGCATCGGCAGTTCTGGTATCCTGGTAAACTATTTCTGTACGCTAAATCATCAACAAATGTTGTCTTTTCCAGTAATGCCTGCATCACATGATGAACAAAATAACCAAAATATTGGATCTTAGCCATTGGCTTTTTTTATATCAACATTCTTCCAACCTCATCCAGGTCCATTCCTACTTCTAAAGCCTAACAAAATCTCTCCTCCCACTAACACACTGTCAGCAGAAATAACCACATCAGGTACTTAATATGAAGAACAGATTACTGGTTGGACAGAATTTCTCTTACTGCTTTCAGACGCCTAAGCTCAATGAAATGAAAACCACGACAAATAATCGTTCCCATTATCTCTTATCAATGATCCACCCTACTGTGTAAACTCTTTTGGGATTATTGCAACAGGATGGTAAATTGATATCCTGAGGGATAAAACGAAATATAATAGTCAAATTTTGGTTGAAGAGACAGTAGAGGGAAGGATTAAAAACAGAAGACTTACTGTGTACATTAAAGATAATGACCTATTAGAAAAGTGATCCAGTAAGGATACTTTATAATTCACAACATAACAGTTAGTAAAGTCAATCAACCCAACACAAGTTGCAAGTTGCTTCTTGTATTGGAGGTGACAGAACCAAGAGCTGTAAATTTGGCTCAGAAGTGACCTTTGACTGATTGAGGACACCATCTAAATGAAGTTGTACAATCAGAAAAGATGCCATCTCTGGGCCTATGAGCTCTAGGCTAACCATCTCACGTGCTAAGTAGGATCTCACTCACAGCCTAAGCCATACCTTCCGCTTTTGTACATTAACAAAGCATAAAGGCACAGCACAGAGAGGGTCATGGGGCGAGGGTATCGCTGCCTGGGCCAGCATTTATTGCCCGTTGCTGGTTGCCCTTAAGAAGGTGGTGATGAGCTGCCTTTATGAACCGCCACAGTCCACCTGCTATAAGTTAACCCACAATACACTTAGGGAGGGAATTCCAGGATTTTAACCCAGCACCATGAAGGAACAGTGATGGCTTGGAGGGTAACTTGCAAGTGCTGGTGTTCCCATGTTTCTGCTGCCCTTGCCCTTGTTGGCAGAAATGTTGGTAGGGTTGGACAGTGTTGTCTAAGGATCTTTAGTGAAGCTCTACAGTGCATCATCAATTGGGCAGCTGGTGTGATGCACTCATAATGTGGCTGACCCAGGCTGTTGTTCCCAAACTAACCTTGCCACCGAGAATGTTGGAAGCTGACTTCCATTCTTATCAGTACTATAGATATTACTCAATATTTGCAAATGAAGTGGGGATCCCTTCGTGAAAATCCAGATTAATTGTAAATAAAGTATCGACCACCCCACTTGGAACTTTTTACATTCTGAGAAGTGTTAGAATTGATAAGAACAGTGTTTATGATATCATAATGTATCTTATATGCACTAGAGGGTACGTCTTCAGCTTGATTCATCTGGTTCTACCCTTGCACTATAAGTCAGCAGGTTGTGGGCTTAAGTCCTAACCCAAGCAAATATTCAGAGATGTAACTGCATTGGTTTCCAGCTTTTCCTTTTCTCTAAAATTTAAATGTAAACTTGCAACTTCTTTGATTCAGAAAGGTTTTAAGGATCCAAGGGATGGATTGGCTCTCTGAAACATCTGCACCATTTTCTTTTCCTTCATTGACTACAGTCAAAGCTTAAATCAGTCTATTGTTGTATTACTAGGTCTCAACTAAGGGATCTTCATTTAAAAATAGCTGGTTGTACAATTATATCAGAAATTAAGAGAACTTTTTTTGCTCTCAGAGGGTGGTGAGTCTTTAGAACTATCTTCGTCAAAAGATGGAGGAAGCAGACTTTGGATATTGGCAGAGGCAGACTCTTGATAAGGAAGAGGGTTAAAGATTACTAAGAGACAGTGGGAACATAGATTAATCAAACCAGCCACAATGTTATAGAATGGTGGAGTAGGATTAAGGGGCTGAATGGCTTACTCCTGCAATAAGTTCTTCCATTTGCATGTTCTTATGCAGCCACCACCTGGAGTATTGTGTCCATGACTGGTCACCTAATTGCAGGAAAGATGCGGAAGCACTGGAAAAGGTGCAGAGGAGATTTACCAGGATGTTGCTTGGAACGGAGGGAAAGTCTTACAAGGAAAGTTTGAGAGACCTCGGGCTTTTCTCTTTAGAATGTCGAAGAATGAGAGGTGGCTTGACAGAGGTGTACAAAATGACCAGACGTATAGATAGAGTAGACAGCCAGAGACTTTTTTCCTAGGGTGGAGGTAGTGGTTAAAAGGGGGCACAGTTTTAAAGTGAGTGGGCGTAGATATAGGGGAGATGTTGGAGGTAGGTTCTTTACTCAGAGTGGTTGAGGCGTCGAATGCGTTGTAGGGAGGGTAGTGGAGTCGGCCTCATTAGGGGCACTTAAACAACTATTAGACAGACATATGGATGATAGTATAAAGGTAGTGAGGGAGGTTAGATAGACCTTAGGATTAGGGTAAAAGTTCAGCACAACATCATGGGACAAAGGGCCACTATGTTCTATGTTCAATGTTCAATTGTGTTCTTTTGCTCGCCATGGCGAAAGGACAGTTTTACCTGAAAATCACCATCTACAAGTTGAAAGAAAGTGAGGAATTTCACATTTCATTGCTGGATGCAGGGTTCACTGTATATGGTATTTGCCAAGAGACCAAATCTCTGCACACTTCAAAATTATTCTTTTGGTGTAGTGTGTTTTCTGGGGCTTCTGAAAGATGTTCCATTCAAATAAACTTTCAGAATTCAAGTAAAAGGAAAATCTTTAGTTTCATTAACATCAGGCCAGATCTCAAGGTGCTTCGTCCAAACTACTTTAATTTCCAACATAGACTTGGACCGAGAGCGCGAGAGCGACCATAACTACGACCCTGACAGGAACTACTCTTACATTTGGAGGAGCTCTCTGTACTGATGTTGAGATTGGGAGACTTCCCAGCCATGCAGTCTAGTCCTGGCAAGGGTCCTCACAGCCAGGAGCAAAGTGGACTAATGTTGAAACTATGCCCTTTTTATCAACACTAGCTGCTAAATTCCAAGATGTAAAAGATCTGAAGGCACATTGACAGAGAGAAGGTAGACGTGTAAGGTAGCAAGTCTAAGAAGGTGGACAAGGGTGCTGGGATACAAGGTAAGTGGGTAGAGTAGGAGATCGATGGGAGAAATGGGCACAAAGTGAGGGGACAGGCTTGCAGGTGAGAGGGTGGGTGAGATACAAAGTATTTGGGATAAAGGGAGACAGTTAGGTGAGGGGTCAGTTCTCCTGGTGGATAGGGTGCTAGAGTCAAAAAATAGAAATTGCTGGAAAAACTCAGCAGGTCTGGCACCATCTATGGAGAGAAAATCAGAGTTAACATTTTGGGTCGAGCGACCATTCCTCAAAACACTGCAGAAGGCTAGGCTGTGTAGGGAATTGGTGTGGCGAGTAAGCAGGTGAATGCTTAGGGGAGTTTTGGGGGACAGCCAGGTTTGGGGCTTAGTTGGGCCTGTCATGGAAGGTCCACTGGGGCGAGTGGTCCTACGAGTGCTGAGGGGAGAAGTCAGGTCAGATCTGGAGGAGGGTGGATTGAGTCCAGAGCAGAGGAGAAGGAGAATGTCAGGTCAGGTGGAAGTGTGGGGTGAGTTGGGGGTATGTGGTGTTGGTTGAGGATTTGAGGGGTGTGCCGAGGGGGCCCGGGTTAGGGGTTGGGTCAGGTCCAAAGCGGGGTCTGTGTCCTCAGGGAGGAAGCACTGAATCACGACTGGACTGATTAGAGGTTGGGGTTGGGGATAAAACAAAAAAAGGAAGATTAAAAAAAGTATATATGTTTTTTATTTGATTGAAAATGTAGACAATAATTAGCCAATCTGAGTGTAGGTCAGTCAAACTAGCAATTTCTTATCAGTCAGTATTTCATCTCATGTCAGTCAACCATCAACCTGCCAAGATCTTGTTCAGCTCTGTCTCTGTCCAATATCCTGCGAGAGATATTTACTGTGTTTGCCCGTCTCTTTTTCAGTAAGAAATTATGTTTAAAGTCTGGCCTCACACCACAGCTGTATAACTCCAAGGAATAGAAATGATCAGGCAGGCAGCTGAATGGTTTGCAATGTCTACCAAGGCAGAATGCTGTTGCACTTTCACAACTGGCTTCTTGACGATTTTCTACAAACGATCCTGCAAATGAAACATGAAAGTTCTGACATCTCTTGCAATTTTCAGGGCCCTGATTTGCATCGACTTTTGATGCTTCTTTTCACGGAAGCTACATCTTAAGCTTTTTGAGTTTAAAAATATTAAAAGCGTCAGATCTTCAAGGTCCCACTTGTACTCTCTCTGGCCTCCACATTCAAGGCGAGTTCTTGCAGCATAGCCAGACACCATTGGCCCATCATGCCTGTACTAGCTCATTGGCAGAGATTTCCGATTAGTCACAAGACCCTGCTCATTCCTAAAGGAGATTGCTGTCCTCTTTCATTCGGATGATTCTTTGCTCTTAAAGTTTCCTGATACATTTGGATCTTTTGTGATGGTAGAAATCTGTTTTATTGTCCTCACTTTAATTCCCCACTGTCCCAATTTAATATCTTTCAGCACGTATATTTAATCTCTTCATCGTCATCTTTAGGTTTTGGCATATGAATTATTCGGAGTGTTCAGACAAACGTACTTTGTGATGGGCAAGTTCTCTCTGAATATAGAGTAGCGGTGTATTTTTGAACACATCGGTCCTGTTGATTCATGTCAGTACACTCTGCTGTGTGAATGAAAGATTAAAAAGCAACTGAGTGAACGTGAAACAATTCTTTCCATATCAACAGCTCAGCTTTTGTATTATTGATCTAGCTTTGGATCTTAACCTTAAAATGAAAATTAGGCACCAGTATCTTTCACCTAACAGATTGTGCTAAAGATCTCGTTGCAAATTCAATTCCTCATACAGATATTTTCTTGAGATGTGTGACATTGATTGCTTATGACAGCGTATCACACCAGAGTCACTTTGTCAAAGGTTGTGATGGTAACTGAATCAGAATTGTATGCCACTGAGTCCTCCAAAGAAAAAGGAGGAGTGAGTTACCAGCTCTAGGATATGCCCTTTCTTTTTAAGTAGCCTGGTTTAGTTGAATACTCAGTACCTGGAAAATTTTCTGAATGATTAACCACATACACAGAGACAGTGAGAGGCCACTGGTTCTCTGAAGTTACTATTCAATTAATTCCATCACCCCTCTTCTTCCTGGAACTTCTTCCAGCACATTTCCAGTTCTTTTTGTAAATTTGTCATTGACTCTGCTTTCACGAGTCTTTCGGGCAGCACATTTACGTCGTGACAACTTGTTGTGTAATTTTCTTTAACTTCTCCTGTTTTTCTTTGCTAATTACTTTAAGCCTTTGTCCCTCTGATTTCTAAACCTTTTTGTCACTTCCCACTCACTTACCTGATTAATATGTTCCATCATGATTAGAGCATTGAGGATGCTGGGCCAGGGAGCTGTCATATGAGATATACAATGTCTTCTACATTGCAGTCAGAGTATTGGAAGGAGCTTCCAATCTACTCAACATCCTGAAGGATGTTTTTTCCCCCCTTTTTCTGATGAAAGGTCTAGGCCCGAAACATCAGCTTTTGTGCTCCTAAGATGCTGTTTGGCCTGCTGTGTTCATCCAGCCCCACACTTTGTTATCTCAGATTTTCCAGCACCTGCAGTTCCCATTATCTCCATTCTTCTTCCCATACAGTTTCCACATTTACAGAGGGTCCATGAAACCTGCGACACTTTCTCAAAGGAATGATGAATTATTTCATTAGTGTAAACTCATCAAGAAACCCACAGAGTAATATAACTTATCAAATTGTGTACCGTTCATCAATCATTTCGTCTTCCATTTAATCACTTCATGTAAAGGAAATTTTGGTTTATGTAACAAAGCCTAAGTTATCTGCCAGTTTGATTGCCAATAACAAGCTTTGCAAGTGGAAGCACAAATTAAAAATTACAATACGTTGCGAGCAGTGCAGAGATAATCTAAGACTCTTGAAGAAGACAATTATTTTTCAACAACACCTCAAAAAGTAATGCCATTAATTTTAAATCGGATCATTTACTGGATTGCCCAATGAGAACACTAAGGAAATGCTTGCCTCTTATAGACAAGTGGGAAACAGACCTTCCTGTATTCTGAATAGGTTCAATATATAAAGGGGGAGACTGTTGAAATGTTACTGGACTAGTTACTCAGAAACTCAGGCTAATGCCCTGGGGAACAAACAAAGAAAGAGAATGCTGGAGAAACTCAAGCAGGATCTTTGGAGAGAAAACAATTGAGCAACCAGTGACCCTTCATGAGTTCGAATCCCACCATGGCAGAAGGTAAAATTTGGAAGGGTGCTTATGGCAACATCTATGTTGCTAGGTCAACAAGACTTGGGTTCAAGTTCCATTCATTCCAGTCATGTGTCATACATCTCTAAACAGCTATATACAAGGGATTTAAGTTTCAACTCATCAACAACCTTTAATGGCAGAAGAGAAATCAAACTATGCCAGAGACAGATAACAGACGTTAGGTCACAACTAGCACAACTTTGCTGATGTGGTTATCCAGTGACAAATTGGAGAGTTGAGTCACCATTGAACATCACTGGACTTGAACTGTTATCTTTGTTTCTCTCTCCAAAGATGCTGCCAGTACTGCTGAATTTCTCGTGCAATTTTTGTTTTTTGTTTGCTTCCGATCTTCAGCATCCACAGTTTTGTTTTATTGCGAAATATGCACATGGTTCAATACTGGTTACAAATAACATGAGTCCCGACTATGTAATCCTGCAAAAATTGAGTTAGTTTTTGCATGATCAGATGATTACAATGACAATACTTTTTAAATGTCCTTAATCACTCTTTATAACAGCACTTCTTTCACTTTTGACCTTCACGCAGATGATTTAATGACAGACACCTCAAGGTTTTTCTCTCTCCAGCTTTCCCTTTAACTCAGCCCGGTCGTTTGTCCTTTGCAAATCCTGGCTAATTTCAGGATTGCTGTAGAAACTGAGAAAATGGGGTCTTACTCTTTACTATACCCCCCAAGCACCGTCCATTCATTCTCACATTGTTGTTAGCAACCAATGTGCAAACAGCAATCACCTGCTGAATTTTTAAACCTTTATAACACCAGTGACTATGTTGAATTTTATTGGCTGTAAGGAGCTGTTTGACGGCCCGAGGTCATGAACGGTGCTATATAAATGCAAGTTGTTGTTTTTTCCCTTTCTCTGACCTGTCAACTGGTGTGTGCCCGCAAGTAATTGCATGCTTTGCCTGCATGGCCATTAACGAAGCTCTGAGGGAGTTGAGCCATGACTCTTATCACAGAGTGGATTGTTCAAACACAGATTGCATAGATTTAAGAGAAGGGGGCAGGAGGTTTAAAGGGGATGTGAGGAAAACCTTTTTCACCCAGAGAATGATACGAATCTGGAATTCATTGCCTGTGAGGGTGGTAGAGGCAGAAACCCTAATAACATTTTCATGCAGAGGGTGGCACATGTATGATATGATGAAATAGTGGAGGCCGGTACGATTACAACATTTAGAAGGTGCCTGGATGGGTATATGAATAGGAAGGGTTTGGAGGGATATGGGCCAAATGCTGGCAAATGACAGTAGATTAATTGAAGATATCTGGTCAACATGGACAAGTTAGTCTGAAGGGTCTGTTTCCATGCTGTACATTAATATTGACTCGACAACTCTAAGTATTTAGAGTTGTCGAGTCAATATTAACACTTGCAATGTCAATGTATACAAGTTTATGGGCCAAATGCTGAAAAATGAGAGTGGAAGAGTTAATTGCTTGTTGTTGACTGGCAGAGCTATGACATGCTGAAGGCCTCTATGACTCTAACTGCTTATCCTGTTAAGAAAGATACAGAATATGTTAAATATTTTTAAGTCACAGGCAGAGAGATTCCTGATCCCAAGGAGCCAGAAGGTTATGCAGGAATGTGGAGTTGAGGTTATAACTGGGTCTGCCATGATCATGTTGTGTGCCAGAGCAAATTCAAAGGGCTGTGTGGCTTACTTTTGTCTGAATGTATCCCATTCCCTCAGTCTCTGAAAGGGAGGTTTTCCTTCAATTCGGACCACTGATCATATATACTCCGTTGTGGAGGAAAGCCAGGAGGGAGGTAATCCAGCTTCAGACCCCAGAGTTTAAATACAGGCGGGAAAACACAATGGCGCTTCACCAGAGGCTGCACTGATGATGTTACACAGCAGGGTAATGAAACATCTGTGGAACAATGAACCAGCTCGGTGAGCCAACCAACCTCAACACGAGCCACAAATCCACTCTACATCCTTACTGAACATTCTATTTTGTACTTGATGGTAAAATTGAACCCATGTCCAAAACTTCATATGGTATGATGATAATTCAATAAAGAATTAAAATTATGAATAAATAAAGTCTACCATTCGACAATTCCTTGAGCATTTTGCCTAGACCCTGGCATTCCTGTACTATTGCCTGCTCTAATCGGACACAGTAATCTGAACATAAAACAAGGGTATTGTGAGAAGTTGTTTTTTCACTCAACGAGCAGTTAGAACAGCTTAAGCCTTGGTGACCATCAGGTTAAACTCCCCACCAGCTGTCTCTCTCCAATGAGAGAGCAGCCCTATGGTCCCCTGGGGCAATGGTGACTTAACTTTGTGCAAGCCCAGACATTGATCTAACATTGAACACATACCTGCGCTTCAACAGTTTGTCAGAAAGTGCTTAAAAAAGATCTTTTCTCTAGATCATCCAGGAAGGAAAGAAACACTCACTCCATTTAGCAGTTACGCACAGACTGGGGAAATTGGGATTGCTCTCCTCAGACTGGGAGGAGCTCAAGGGGTGTGGTAGTTGGATTTAATCAAAACGAGGGATGGTTTTGCAGAGTCAACAAGTGAAGCTGCTTCCAATGCAGACTGTGGACAGTAACTCAGAGAAACTAACTTCCTGCTCTGCCTGTCCCTGCCAGGGGCGTCACCGCTGATAACATAGCTGTCATAGAGGAACGGTGTATTATTTAAATAGAGAAAATCTACAGAAAGCTCCAACACTAAAGGACTTAGGGATATGAAACACAGGAAGTTAGCATATCGGGGCATCAGGTTTTGAGGAAGGTGAATGGGGTGTTGGCTCTTATTTCAAGGGGTTGGAGTAGGAGAGGAGGGTAATCTTAGTGCAGCTGTACAAGGTGCTGGTGAGGCCACATCTGGAGTACTGTAAGCAGTTTTGGTCCCATTAGTTCAGGAAAGATTTTATTTCACTGGTGGCAGTTCAGAAATTGTCAGCTAGGATAATCCCTGCTTTGGAGGGATTGCCTTATGAGCAAAGGCTAACCAGGTTGGGACTCTACTCACTGGAGTTTAGAAGAATGAGGGTGATCTCATTGAAACACATGGCATTCTTAAGGGGCCTGACAGGGTAATTACTGAGAGGATATTTCCCTAATTGCCCAGAGGGTAGTTTAGAATCAACCACATTGCTTTGGGCCTGGAGTCACATGTAGGCCAGAGCAGTTAAAGGTAGCAGATTCTCTTCCTTTAAGGGCATTGGTGAACCAGATGGGATTCCCCCTATTGTTGGCAACAGCTTCATTGTCATTATTAGCCCCTTAATTCTAGACTTTTTTTAAAACTGGACTCAATTCCACCATCTGGCTCCAGCAGGATTTGACCCACATCTTTGCAGCATTATCTGGGTCTCAAGATTAACAGGGCCCAGTGATAATACCACTGGGCTATTGCCCCCGGGTCCTGGAGAAGGGTGATGGGACTTGAAGCATTTACTCTGCTTCTCTCCCTGCAGATGTTGGCAGACTGACCGAGTCTCTCCAGCACTTTCTATTTTTACACTAGATAAATGCAAGCTGTTGTAGTAAAGTGCTTTACCAGGTTAGCTATTCATCATTTTACGGTAGCGAAGAGTCAGTTTGGTCTTTCCCGACAAGTTTAATTTCTCGTTTTTATTAAAATCATAACAGAAATAAAAGTTAATGATCAGGATTGTGGTCTCTGAAGACATGGACTCAGCTACCTAAAGGGCCACCCTGAGATGAGAGCTGTTTTTGTGTTTGCGGCCCTGAATTCTATCATTTTTACTCAGCATCGGCTGCTGCTGGCTGCAATGGAGGAAATGCTCACTAGGGGTCAGCATTAATCAAGGAAACACTTCACCCATTCCCATTATTACACTAAAATAAACAGAGGATAAAATCTTTGAGACATTCGCGTTGTTATGGAATATTCTACCAGGTTTGCCAATATTGTGTCTACTGTTCAGCTCTGATGAATGAGCCCTGTTTTTTATCTCTGTTTTAGAGAAATATATACCAGATACAAGCTATTTTCACGTGTGAGAACTCACTTACAAACTCGGTGTGCGAGTTGACAAACTGACGTTATGACTCACTTTTGTACAAATCCTATCACTGTCACTCGGAAAGCACCGAAACACAGCAGACATCAAATTAACTTTGTGGTCACCTGGCATTCCAAAAGAGAAACCTGCAGATTATTTCTATGTTGTCTGTCACCAAATTTTTAACCACATTTTTGGTCAAAACAGAAATGACTGGAAATACTGAGCAGGTCAGGCAGCAACTGTGGACTTATCAATAGCAGCATCTGGGAACACATTCTGAAGATGGGTCACTGGATCCTAAATATTAATTCTGCTTTCTCTTCACAGATCCTGCCAGACCTGAAAGGCTTTTGCAGAAATTTCCATTTTTGACTCTTAATTCCCCACTGAAATGCCTTAGCAAGCTATTCAGTTCGAAGGCAATTTTGAATGAGCAACAAAAGCTGGTGTCACCAGCAACACCCAGATCTTGTGAAATAAATTGAGGAAGCATCTGACCTAAAGTCTGTTTGCTTAGCACATTGTCATATTCATAATGATCCTGCGAATTACCTCAGGGCATTTCATCGTAAAGGCGCACTAAATATAAATTCCTGTTGTTGGAAACTGATTAGGTTTCAAAAGGCATTTATAAATATTCATTCATGGATTATGGGTGTCACTGTCCAGGCCAGCATTTGTTGCCAATCCTTAATTTTCTCAAAGGGTAGTTATGAGACAACCATATTGCTGTGGGTCAGGAGTCACATGGAGGTCAGACTGGGTAAAGATGGCAGTTTCCTTTGTTGAAGACATCAGTGAACCAGATTTTTTTTATGATAATTAATACTGGTTCCATGGTCACCATTAGACTCTTAATTCCAGGTTTCTATTTAATTCAAATTTCACCATTGCCAAATCTGGGTACCCAGAACATTACCTGGGATTAATAATCTTGAGTTAATACACTAAGCTATTGCCTTTCCACTTCATTCAGTGGTTACAATTATAGAGTTCATAGAGTCATACAGCATGGAATCAGGCCCTTTCAGTCCAAACAGTCCACACTGACAATATTCCCAAACTAAACTAGACCCACCTGCCTGCTTTTGACCCATATCCCTCCAAACCTTTCCTATTCATGAACTTATCCAGGTGTCTTTTAAACATTGTAACTGTACCTGCATCCTCCACTTTCTCTGGAAGTTCATTCCACACACGAACCACTCTCTGGGTAAAAATATTGCCCCTCATGTCTTTCAAACTTTCTCCTCTCGTCTTAAAAAGAAGTACCCGAGTTTTGAACTCCCCCACCCTAGGGAAAACACCGTTGTCATTCACTTCATCTATGTCCCTTATGATTTTGTAAACCACAACAACATCACCCCTCAACCTCCTACAGTTGAGTGAAAAAAGTCTCAGCTTATCCAGCCTATCTTTCTAACTCAAGCCCTTCATTCTCAGCAACATTCTGGTAAATATTTTCTGAATTCTGTCCAATTTAGTTACATCTTTCCAAAAGCACCATGACCAAAACTGCACACTGTACCCCAGAAGAGGCCTCACCAACGTCCTGTACATTCTCATCAGGACGTCCAAACTCCGACACTCAAAGGGCCGAGCAATGAAGGCAAGGGTGCTAAATGCCTTCTTAACCACATGGGTTTATGAGCAACATTTCCCGTTCTTATTCATTGCCTCCATTTGCATTCTTTCTCTTTCCCAATTTACGATAAGGAAAAATAAATTCTGCTCGCTGGTAAGACAGTTCCAAATAAAACGTTTAAAGTTGATAGTATGTCCAGCTTCAGAACTGTGCAGGTTCTTGAGATTTTGTAGTTCTGCACCAAAACAGCTACAAATCTCCAGGAAATCAGAAATGCTGAATATAAACATGACAATTTAATAAAGTCAGCTTTAAATGCACAAGGCTGGTTTCATATTCCTGTGTTAAGTATATTTCTCATGTGGTTACTACATTCATTATTAAATGGAAGTAGTGATAAATTATTAAAGCAATTACTGAATTAATAACAACATCCAGACTTCAAACAAATTAACTAAATAGAATGACTAATTTAGTTGTTGGTTTTTTTTCCCCCATTCTTTATTAAATTTAAGGAGCAGATTCTCAAAATGGAACCAAGTGACTGGCTGAGTGGTAAGTATTGAACTCCAACTCAAGGACCCACCTAGAGGCTGCCATTCAGTGCACACAATTGGCAATTCTTACAACTCTTGTTATCCTCATTACTTTGTAATTATTTGTCACTTCTGTTATAATCCCTAGTGTGGAAGCAGACTGTACTGCTCTTCCAAACAGCATCCCACCCAGATCCATTCCTCCTGCCCTATCCCTGAAACCCTGCTTTTCCCATGACTAAGCCACATAGTGCCCATGGATGTACAAGCTATGGGCAATTTAGCATGGCCAATCCACCTAATTTGCACATCTTTGGACTGTGGGAGGAACCCCGATCATCAGGTGGAATCCCAGGAAGAATGTGCAAACCCTACACAGATAGTGAACTGAGGCTAGAATCAAACTAGGTCCCTGGAGCTGTGAGGCAGCAGTGCTGACCACTGAGCCACCGTGCCACTCCATGTTTTCTACCTGCAGGTAACAATGCTCCAAAATCAGTCCAACCTTTCCCAGTGCTAAGCTTCTGACCCCATATATTCTCCATCATCCTCAAACAAAGCTCAATCTCAGGTAGCTCAGTCGACTGGTATCCATCATGGAGATCATCCAGCTCTGCCACATTGCTCATCTTCACTTTTGTTTCATCCTTTTAGTCACCTCCAGACTTACAGGGGTCTGCTTAGCAAAGTCCCACCTTGCACCATCTGTAAACCTGTGTCTGCACCTTAACTTGCATCAGATTCCATTCACCTCAACCCTTGCTGAACTATACTGACTCCTGTCCTCTCAAAGCCCCAATTCTAAAATTCTTATCCTTGTCTTCAATGTTCTCCCATGCCTTGTTTCTCCCTATCTCTGCCCCTGTTGGATCTGTCACTGTTTCAAACCTAGCTTATCCTGAGGTCTCCGTGCTCATGCCCTCTCTGATTTGGATCACTCATCCACTGGTGTTAAGGTTTTCAGCAGCCTATGCCGTGAACTCTGGGGTTCCCCCGTAAACCTCTCTACCTATATCTCCTCCTTTATTTTACTCCTTAAAACCTGACTCTAAAATGCTTGGTCACTGATGTGGCTCATATAGTGTAAAGGGTCAATGATAAAGACATTATTTATCAGTCTGCATCATTAGTGATGGAAAAGCTCACAACAAATTTACACATGAGAAGGAGAGATGGTTCTATGTTATGGCACTATGATTTTTATTTACAGATTCATTTGAGGAAGGTGGACTTTGCCCACTCTTAGTTGCTTTGAGTTGGTGGGCATAGTGGTGAGCTATCTTCTTGAACTACTTCAGTCAATGAGCTGTAGGTAAGCCTACAGTGCCATTAGTGAGGGAATTCCAGAATTTTAACCCAGGAACAGGGGCGTTTTTCCAAGGCAGGATGGTGAGCAGAGAGGAACTTGTGGTGATTGTAGCAAACACAAGGGAGCACATCGGTATCCCAAGACCACGTCATGCATTCTGGGCTCCCAAAGATCTTATTAAATGACCTAAGAAGTTCTCTCTCTCTTCACGTATGGTCCCGATGCCTTGGATAGTGACATAATCACCAAACTAGTTCTCTCCTAAAAAGGAAATGCGTGGGCACAAACATCAAGTGAAAGTCGATCAGTTAGGTGCTCTCATCTAAACTTCATTTTCATGAAAATGCATTTTAACCTCAATTGCCATTTCAATACATTAATCTAATTTCTTTTGTCTTCTGCCACCAATCTCCATGCCTAATTACTTAGTCTCATCCAGTTTTGCAATATAGCAATTACCATCATATTTAATTCTAGAGATCTGTAGAAATTTGACAGACCATGGAACATAAGCTTGTAATATTTTAAAACAGAAGTCAAACATTTCTGTTTGAATCAGGCACACCATATTTCATTGTTCTTTTCTAAGACAACCCACTTTTTTGTAAAGATACTTGACAATTTATTCTAGATGTTTCATATATCTCTAAATTTGTCCAAATTCAATATTCTGTTTACTCCCTTAAAGTTACAACCTTGTAAGAAGTGAAATCATTCAGACTGTGTGCTTGCACTTTATCATTTCCCAGAATCCCTTTAGATTCAGGTAACCATTCCATTTAAGTGTTTTTGAATACTAGGGCACATGAGTTTTAACGTGGTTTTTGTCATGATATGCTTAAGTGTGCTCAGGCTCAGTGGTTTCAAGATTCCTGACATTCACTGCAATTAATATTTCCACAGTACTTCCCCAACACTGAAGTGTGTTATTGATGAACGGCTTGATGGGTTGAGGGTGCCTCATCCATCGCTGTATTGCGACGTTGAAATTCTGCAAACAGGTTTAGCCTTCAGTGTCTCCAATTTCTAGACAAAAGCAAACATAGAACAGTACAGCACAGTTTAGGCCCTTCGGCCCACGATGTTGTACCAACCTCTTATCCTACAAAGATCAATCTACCCTGCATATTACTATCCTCTATGTGCCTATCCAAGAGTCGCTTAGAAGTCTCTAAAGTATCTGACTCCACTACCACTGCTGGCAGCGCATTCCACACACCCACCACTCTGAAGAACCTACCTCTGACATCTCCCCATACCTTCCTCCAATCACCTTAAAATTATGCCCCCTTGTAATCATCATTTCCATCCTGGGAAAAAGTCTGACTATCCACTCACGCTATGCCTCTCATCATCTTATACACCTCCATCGAGTCACCCCTCATCCTTCTTTGCTCAGTGAAAACAAGCACCATTCATTCCACATCAAGCAGAATGGGTTAATTAATATTAAGCTACTATGGGTTCAAAAAGGAGGAAGAAAAAGTCCACCCCTCTCTCAAATTTGCCTTTCTGAAACTCCTCGCACACGGGAGTTGAATTTTCAGCATTCTAATGTCTGTCACTTGGATATTAACAATAAGTCAATCTTATCAGGAAGTAAAGATTCACTAGTGTGAAAACAATAATTGGAAGTTCAAGCTGACTGTAAAAAGAAATTCCAAATATGGTAATTTCTGGAATTAATACTTACTCAAGTCCAAACACAATAAGAAGTCAATTCCAAAAGGTAAATTTTTACCAAGCTTTGCAATCCAAATTTTTGAATAAACATTTTTGTTATGTACAGGTACAGATGGTTTCTTAAAAGGACAATACACTAACCATACATGACCCATACTGATGCAGGCACACAACACATTTTCAAATCACCATACATTCTCAAAATGCAAACTGAAACTTCAATGTATCCCCAGATCTCAAGCTCCAGGGAACAAAAAGAGACAAAGTGTACAGGACAACATTTAGCAAACAATGAACAAAGGGGCATTCAAACCAGACCACAATGCTTTAACATTTTTACATGGTTTCAGTGCATTTGTGCAATACAGAAACCCGGCCCCCAGTTCTCTTTTTCCAGTTATAACTATCCCCCATCCTTTCAGGGGTCCCAACTGTGCTAACATATTAGCTGCAGACCAAAATCCAGAGTCTACCACATTCTACCCCAGAATACAGGTGGTGTCCAGAGCATCAGATTGCTTTTCCCTTCTCGTACACATTTTCCCAAATCCCATCCCTCATTGCCAAAAATATCTTGGATCACAGAGTATCCGAGCAGTTCTTTTCATGATCCAGTTAAATGTAGTTAAGAGAAGGCTCGATAAAAGCAATTTGCTTAAGTATGAATGTTTATTCAGTCATAATAAAGGGCTAGAAGGAGGAACATTTGTTAAGTAACCAAAAAGAACGAAAAAAAGAGTGTAAAGAAACAATAACCCTCGGGGACCCATTGATTGACAGCTGATCTGGAAGCTAAGGCTTTTTCTGGCACTATTCACGATCTCAGTGTGAGGTGCAGTCCAATGACTTGGAACGAAACTGTCTTATACAGCATAACAAACAGCCAGCACAGAAACGATATTGTTGGTGGCATGTACAGGACTGCTCACAGGAATCATTCGAGGTCATGCAGATGTTGAATATCAAAAATTTAAGCTCTTCAGCCCATCTGATACAGCAGTCATCGGCAAACATCTCCACTTCTGACCTCATGATGGAGGGAACGTCATTGACAAAGCAGTTAAGATGGTTGGGCTGAGGACACTACGCTGAGGAATGTCTGCAGAGATGTCCTGGAGCTGAGATGACTGACCACTAACAACCATGACCAACTTCCTCTGTAATACGTATGACTGCAGCCAGAGACTTTATCCAGTTTTACTAGGGCTCTGTGATTCCACACACAGTCGAATGTCAAAAATAATCACTATCGCTTCACCTCTGGAATTCAGCTCTTTTGTCCATGTTTGAACCAGAGCTATGATGGGATCAGAAGCTGGATGGAAATGATGAGAAACAAACTGGTCATCAGTGATCAGGTAATTACTAAAAAATGTTGACTGATAGCACTGTTGATGACACTTTCCATCACTTTACTGATGAGTGAGACTAGGCTTATGGGACAATAGTTGGCTGGATTGGAATTATTCTGCTTTTTCTGGGCAGGGCATACCTTGGCAATATTCCACATTGTCAGATAAATGTCGCTGTAGTAGGAGTATTGGAGCAGCTTGACTAGGGGGTATAGCAAATTCAGGAGTGCTAGTCTTCAGTGCTATTGCCGGAATATTATCAATGTCCATAGTCTTTGCAACATCTAACAGTTATCTCCAACAGCTACTTGAGAACATGTGAAGTAAATCAAATTGCTGAAGGCTGGTGTCTGTGATGCAGAGGACTTCTGGAGGAGGCTGAGATGGGCATCCACATTGCACTTCTGGCCTTATCTTCTGCATTGATACGTTGGGCTCCGCCATTGAGGCTAGATTTGATTTTGATTTGATTTATTATTGTCACATGTACCGAGGTACAGTGAAAAGTATTGTACTGCATACCAACCATGTAAATCATGCCTTACATAAGCATATCAGTACTTATAAGAGAATATTTATGAAGCGATTTCCTCCAGTGTGTTGTTTAATTGTCCACCAGCCTTCATGAACAGATGTGACAGGACTCCAGAACTTAGATCTGATCCACTGGTTGTGTTAGATCAGAGTTTAGGTCATCTGCTCTATGAAGACATGATGTTGTCTATAGAATAATAGCGAACTTTCAATTCAATAACTGATCAGAATTAGATTCATTTCTCTTATGCCTTTGGATTGTTTAGTCTTTTCATTAACACAAAGAAGAACTGGAAGAAGTGTTAGCGATAATAGGAACTGCAGAGATGATAAAGTGTGAAGCTGGATGAACACAGCAGGCCAAGCAGCATCTCAGGAGCACAAAAGCTGACGTTTCGGGCCTAGACACTTCAGAGAGGGGAATGGGGTGAGGGTTCTGGAATATATACGGAGAGAGGGGGAGGCAGACTGAAGATGGAGAGAAAAGAAGATAGGTGGAGAGGAGAGTATAGGTGGGGAGGTAGGTAGAGGATAGGTCAGTCCAGGGAAGACTGATAGGTCAAGGAGGCGGGATGAGGTTAGTAGATGGGAAATGGAGATGCGGCTTGGGGTGGGAGGAAGGGATAGGTGAGAGGAAGAACGGGTTAGGGAGGCAGAGACAGGCTGAGCTGGTTTTGGGACGCAGTGGGGCGGGGGGGGGGGGGGGAGAGGGGAAGAGCTGGGCTGGTTGTGTGGTGCATTGGGGGAGGGGACGAACTGGGCTGGTTTTGGGATGCGGTGGGGGAAGGGGAGATTTTGAAGCTGGTGAAGTCCACATTGACACCACCATTGGGCTGCAGGGTTCCCAAGCGGAATACGAGTTGCTGTTCCTACAACCTTCGGGTGGCATCATTGTGGCACTGCAGGAGGCCCATGACGGACATGTCATCTAGAGAATGGGAGGGGGAGTGAAAATGGTTCACGACTGGGAGGTAGTTGTTTATTGCGAACTGAGCAGAGGTGTTCTGCAAAGCGATCCCCAAGCCTCCGCTTGGTTTCCCCAATGTAGAGGTAGCCACACCGGGTACAATGGTTACAGTATACCACATTGGCAGATGTGCAGGTGCAGGTGAACCTCTGCTTAATATGGAAAGTCATCTTGGGGCCTGGGACAGGCCCGAATCCCCAACTCTTCCTCCGTTACATTGATGACTGTATCAGCGCCGCCTCTTGCTCCCCAGAGGTGCTCGAACAGTTCATCCACTTCAACACCTTCCACCCCAACCTTCAGTTCACCTGGGCCATCTCCAGCACATCCCTCACTTTCCTGGACCTCTCAGTCTCCATCTCAGGCAACCAGCTTGTAACTGATGTCCATTTCAAGCCCACCGACTCCCACAGCTACCTAGAATACACCACCTCCCACCCTCCTGCAAAAATTCCATCCCCTATTCCCAATTCCTCCGCCTCTGCCGCATCTGCTCCAATGATGAGGCATTCCACTCCCGCACATCCCAGATGTCCAAGTTCTTCAAGGACCGCTACTTTCCCCTCAGTGGTCGAGAACACCCTTGATCGCGTCTCCCATATTTCCCGCAACACATCGTCACACTCCGCCCCCACCCGAACAGGATCCCCCTCGTTCTCACACCACCCCACCAACCTCCGGATGCAACGCATCATCCTCCGACACTTCCGCCATCTACAATCCAACCCCACCACCCAAGACATTTTTCCATCCCACCCCTGTCTGCTTTCCGGAGAGACCACTCTCTCCATGACTCCCTTGCTCGCTCCACGCAGCCCTCCAACCCCACCACACCCAGCACCTTCCCCTGCAACCACAGGAAGTGCTACACTTGCCCCCACACCTCCTCCCTCATCCCTATCCCAGGCTCCAAGGTGACTTTCCATATGAAGCAGAGGTTCACCTGCACATCTGCCAATGTGGTATACTGTATCCATTGTACCCGGTGTGGCTTCCTCTACATTGGGGAAACCAAGCGGAGGCTTGGGGACCGCTTTACAGAACACCTCCGCTCGGTTCGCAATAAACAACTGTACCTCCCAGTCGCAAACCATTTCCACTCCCCCTCCCATTCTTCAGATGACATGTCCATCATGGGCCTCCTGCAGTGCCACAATGATGCCACCCAAAGGTTGCAGGAACAGCAACTCATTCTGCTTGGGAACCCTGCAGCCCAATGGTATCAATGTGGACTTCACCAGCTTCAAAATCTCCCCTCCCCCCACTGCATCCCAAAAACAGCCCAGCCTGTCTGCCTCCCTAACCTGTTCCTCTCACCCATCCCTTCTCCCACCCTAAGCCGCACCTCCATTTCCTACCTATTAAACTCATCCCACCTACTTGACCTGTAAGTCTTCACTGGACTGACCTATCCCCTCCCTATTTTCTTTTCTCTCCATCTTCAGTCCACCTCTCCCTATTTATTCCAGAACCCTCACCCTATCCCCCTCTCTATAGGGCGTCTAGGCCTGAAACGTCAGCTTTTGTGCTCCTGAGGTGCTGCTTGGCCTGCTGTGTTCATCCAACTTCACACTTTATCATAGGAACTGCAGATGCTGGAGAATCTGAGATAATAAGGTAGAGCTGGATGAACACAGCCGGCCAAGCAGCAGGAAAGCGATGTTTCAGGCCTATACAGCCTTCTGGATGTTCTGGACGCATTGCACTTACAGATGTATAACACAAAGCAGCTGAACGAAATCTGAAGGCAAGCGAGTTGAGAAGATTTGTAGCTCAGGTTGAGGTTCTGGATGTGAGTTTGCTTGCTGAGCTGGAAGGTTCGTTTTCAGACATTGTCACCATTCTAGGTAACATCGTCAGTGAGCCTCCGACAAAGTGCTGGTGTTATACCCCGCTTTCTATTTAACTGGTTAGGTTTCCTTGGGTTGGTGATATCATTACCTGTTCTTTTTCTCAGAGGATGGTAGATTGACTCCAAGTCAATGTATTTGTTGATGGAGTTCTGGTTGGAATGCCATGCTTCTAGGAATTCTCATGCGTGTCTGTTTGGCTTGTCCTAGGATGGATGTGTTGTCCCAATCAAAGTGGTGTCCTTCCTCATCTGTATGTAAGGATACGAGTGATAGTGGGTCATGTCGTTTTGTGGCTAGTTGATGTTCATGTATCCTGGTGGCTAGCTTTCTGCCAGTTTGTCCAATGTAGTGTTTGTCACAGTTCTTGCAAGGTATTTTGTAGATGACGTTCGTTTTATTTGTTGTCTGTATAGGGTCTTTTAAGTTCATTAGCTGCTGTTTTAGTGTGTTGGTGTGTTTGTGGGCTACCCTGATGCCAAGAGGCCCGAGTAGTCTGGCAGTCATTTCGTAAATGTCTTTGATGTAGGGGAGAGTGGTTATGGTTTCTGGGCCCGTTTTGTCTGTTTGGGTTTGTTGCTGAGGAATCGGCGGACTGTGTTCATTGGGTACCCATTCTTTTTGAATACGCTGTATAGGTGATTTTCCTCTGCTCTGCGTAGTTCCTCTGTGCTGCAGTGTGTGGTGGCTCGTTGGAATAATGTTCTAATGCAGCTTTGTTTGTGGGTGTTGGGATGGTTGCTCCTGTAGTTCAGTGTTTGGTCCGTATGTGTTGTTTTCCTGTAGATGCTGGTTTGAAGTTCCCCATTGACTGCTTGCTGTACTGTGGCACCTAGGAATGGCAGTTTATTGTTGTTTTCCTCCTCTTTTGTGAATGTTATGCCAGTAAAGGGTATTATTGATGGTCTTGAATGTTTCCTCTAATTTGTTTTGTTTAGTGATGACAAAGGTGTCATCCACGTAGCGAACCCAAAATTTGGGTTGGATGATTGGCAGAGCTGTTTGTTCGAGTCTCTGCATTACCGCCTCTGCTAAGAACCCTGATATCGGAGATCCCATGGGTGTACCGTTGGTTTGTCTGTAGGTTTTGTTATTGAAAGTGAAGTGGGTGGTGAGGCACAGGTCCACTAGCTTGATGATGTTGTCCTTGCTGATGAGGTTGGTGGTGTCTGGTGTATGTGTCTTCGGTTCTTCTAATAGTGTAGTCAGTGTTTCTTTGGCCGGGTTGGTGTTGATCAGGCCTAGGGGATTTATCCACCTACATGCACTTTAAGGCTGCCAATGCCTCTTTTTTAAACTCATTTGTGGGATTTGGGCATCACTGGCTAGCCAGAATTTATTGCCCGTCTCTAGTTGCCCTTGAGAATGCGGTGGCAAGCTGACTTCTTGAACTACTGCAGTGCCCACTTGTTTGTTATATCCTCAGCATCTGATTCTCCTCAGTAAACACTGAGGTGAAATATTCATTAAAAATCCCCCCCCGCCCCCCCCATCATCTCCTGTGGGACCACAAATACACAGCCATGCACATCTTTAAGACGACCTATTCTTTCCGTAGCCACCATTTTACTCTTAATATAGCTATAGAACCTCTTGGGATTGTCTTTAACTTTATCTGCCAGATCCATCTCATTCTCTTTTTGCACTTCTGATTTCCTTCTTGAGTGTGCTCCTGCACTTTTCATAGTCATCTAGGGATTCACTTGATCCCAACAGCTTAAACCAAATGCATGCCACCTTCTCTTTCCTGACCAGAACCTCAATATCCCTCGTCAGCCAGGGATCCCTAAACCTTCCAGCTTCTCCCTTCATCCTAACACTGGCATACCATCCCTGCACTCTTGACACAAGTTTTAAAAGCCTCCCAACTGCCAGTTGTTCCTTTTCCTTCAAACAGACTCATCCAAATCAACTTCTGCTAGATCCTGCCTAATATTGTCCCTGCTCTAGTTTAGCACCTTAACCTGTGGACCTGTCCTATCTTTTTCCATAGCTATGTTAAAACTAAGAGTTATGGTCACTGGACCCAAAGTGTTATCTGACTGACTTCAGTCATTTGCCTAGACTTGTTTCTTAACAGGAGATCTAGTGTTGTATGCTCCAGAGTAAGGCCCTCTCATTGATTTAGGAAACTTTCTTAGACATTTGACAAATTCTACACTGTCCAGGCCTTTTACACACTGGGTGGCCCAGTCAATACAAGGGGTAATTAAAATCTCCAACCAACATTAATCTATTATTCCTACAGGAATCTGCAATCTCTCTGCACATCTGCTCCTCTAGTACCTGCTGGCTATGAGTATCTATAATACAGTCCTAGCAGAGTGACCACTACCTTCTTGTTTCTGAATCTTAACCACATGCCCCCATTTAATGACCTCTTAAGAATATCCTCTCGAAGCACCTTAGTTATGTCCTCCCTTATCAAAAGGGCAACTCCCCCTCCTCACTCACTTCTGTCACACCTGCAGCTTCTGTATCCAGGAACACTAGCTGCCAGTCCTGTCTTTCTCTCAGCCCTTTTCTGTTCATGGCTATAATATCCCAGTCCCCAGAGCCAATCCATGCTCTGAGCTCAATGCCTCACCAGTCAGGCCTCGTGCATTCACATAAATGCATTTTAAACCAGAAGTTTGTACCCTCCCTTTACTGTGCTCCTGGCTATCCTGATTGGTAAACTTGCTCTCAATCGGTAATGTAGTTTCCCCTGACTTCTTGATGGTCCCTCTTATTCAGACCTGCCCTCACCCTCCGCTAAACTAGTTTAAACTCTCCCTTTAACACCTGCCAATCTCCCCATGAGGATATTGTACCCCCTCCAGCTCAAGTCCAACCTATCCCTCTTGTACAGGTCACCTCTACCCCAGAAGAGATCCCAATGATCCAAGAACTGAAAACCTTGTCCCCACATCAGCTCCTTAACCAGGTATTCATCTGGCCTATCTTTCTATTGCTATCCTCACTGGCACATGGCTCTGGGAGTAATCCAGAGATCACTGCCCTTGA
This sequence comes from Stegostoma tigrinum, assembly GCF_030684315.1. Taxonomy (NCBI): domain Eukaryota; kingdom Metazoa; phylum Chordata; class Chondrichthyes; order Orectolobiformes; family Stegostomatidae; genus Stegostoma; species Stegostoma tigrinum. Next base: position 5,383,743 of record NC_081355.1, read on the forward strand.
GGTCCTGCATTTTAACTTCTTACCTGACTCCTTGTGCTTGTTTCACAGGACCCCATCCCTTTGTTACAGATGATATAGGTAGGCAATGTACACAATGACCTCTGGCTGTTCAGTCTCCCCCTTCAGAATGCAATCAGTACAACTGCTCAGAGACATCTTTGACCCTGGCACCTGGGAGGCCACACACCATCCTGGGTGACTCTTCTGTCACCACAAAATCTCTTGTCTGTTCCCCTCACAATCGAGTCCCTGATCAGTGTCACTATGTCTGACTGTACTCTTTCCCTCTGAGCGTCAGAGCCAGTCACAGTGCCACTGGGCTGACCATGCTGCTGCTAGGCCCTGAAAGGCCATACCACCCCAGAGTGAGTGTATATGCATTGGTATGTTTCTGTGAGAGTGTGTGTGTTTTTGAGCATGTGCGCTTTAGTGAGAGAGTGTATGCCTATAAGGATGTCTGTGTGTCTGTTTCTCTGAAAGTCCATTCCTGGTTCCAAATCTGATGAAAGGCCATTGACCAAAAAACGTGAGATAACAAAGTGTAAATCCTTCATCAAGGTCTAGGCCCAAAACGTCAGCTTTTGCGCTCCTACGATGCTGCTTGGCCTGCTGTGTTCATCCAGCCCCACACTTTGTTATCTCAGATTCTCCAGCATCTGCAGTTCCCATTATCTGACCAAAAATGTGAATTTTGGTTCTCCCTCAACAGATAATGGCTAACTTGCTGAATATTTCCAACACTTTTTATTCCACCATCCATGTCTCGGATGATTTAAAGTGACTTTATATTTTTCCCTTTTGGATTGTAAACTGGGAAGTGGAAGTTGGATGCTGCTGTGCAGCTTAAAAAGTCCTAGGTGAGAATGTTTTTACTCAGTATCTTGAAGATGAAATGGAATTGTGTGGGCTACACTCTAGCAAAATAGGACAAATGTCACTTTCAGAGCAGGGAGGTAGATACATTGTGGAACACTGGCACCAGGAGTCTTTGAATTAAAGAGAGACTGCCTGATGACAGCCTTCAGATTCTGGATGTGAGTTTGCTCGCTGAGCTGGAAGGTTTGTTTTCAGACCTTTCGTCACCATTCTAGGTAACATCAGTGAGCCTCCGACAAAGCACTGGTGTTATGTCCCGCTTTCTATTTATCTGGACAGGTATCCTTGGGTTAGTGATGTCATTTCCTGCATTGGTGATGTCATTTCCTGTTCTTTTTCCTCAGGGGATGTTAGATTGGCAAACCAGGGAACTATAGGCCCGAGAGCCTGACAGTGATAGGCAAGTTATTGGAGACAATACTGAGAGACAATATCAACCAACATTTGGACAGTCATGGTCTGATTGGGATAGTCAGAATGGATTTGTGCATGGGAAGTCATGTCTGACAAACATTTTAGAGTTTTTCAAAGAGCTAACCAAGAGGATGGATGAGGGGTAGGGCAGTGGATGTTGTCTATATGGACTTTAATAAGGCCTTTGACAAGGTCCCACATGGCAGGCTAGAAATGAAAGTTAGGTCTCATGGGATTCAGGGAGTGCAAACTAACTGGATTCTAAACTGGCATGACGGAAAGAAGCAGAGAGTGATGGTTGAAGGTTTTTTCTCGGACTGGAGGCCTGTGACTTGTGGTATGCTGCAGAGGTTGGTCACCTGTTATTGATATAACTGATCTGGATGTGAATGTACAGGCATGATTAGCAAGTTTGTGGATAATTCAATATTTGGAGGAATCGTTGATAGTCAGAAAGGTTATCAAAATTAGAGAGGGATCTTGATCCAGGCAGGAAATTAGGCCGAGGATTGTCAAATGCAATTCAATACAAATAAGTGTGTGAGGTGTTGCACTTTGGGAAATCAAACCAAGGTAGGTTTAAGTTTATGCAGTAAGTGGTAAGGTCCTGCAGAGTGTTGTGGAACAGAGGGACCTAGGAATACAAGTACATAGTTCATTGAAAGCAGCACCACAGGTGGACAGGGTGGTAAAGAAGGCATTCATCAGCGAGTCATTCAGCATAGGAGTTGGGATGTTATGTTACAGTTGTATGAGTCATTGGTGAGGCCACACTTGGGGTAGTGTGTGCAGCTTTGGTCACCCTGTTACAGGAAAGACAGTTAAACTGGAAAGTGTGGAAAGAAGATTTACAATGATGTTGCCAGGACTATTAGGCCTGAGTTTTTGGGCCTGAGTTTCCAACCATCACACAATGACATACCATCACACCTTCACCTGGACATGTCTGCATGATACAGGTGAATCGGCAAATGTGCGCATATACATGCACAAACATGCACACTCAAACACATGGAGAAGCACATTAACACATGTACAAGCACAAACAGATACACACAAACTCACATGCACAACACATACACAAATGTAAACACACAAACACTCATATGCAGATTTCACAACAAATTATCAGTTTACTTTCAAAGCTCTTTCTCCAATTTCCCTTCAACTATAACCACATTGTATGGCAGAGCAGACTCAAAGGGTTGAATGGCCTGTCCCTGCTCCTAACTTTTCTGTTTCCCTGAATTCTATGAGGTCCATCCTAAACCTCAGGATGTTGAATGTGGAGCCAGGCTACATTCAGTGCTGTTGGTGACACCCACTGGACAATTGTGGGAAAGCACCCATTCACAATTGATAACATATGATACCATGAGGAACAATGTGGACTTCACCAGTTTCAAAATCTCCCCTTCCCCCACTGCATCCCAAAACCAGCCCAGTTCGTCCCCTCCCCCCACCACACCACACAACCAGCCCAGCTCTTCCCCCCACCGACTGCATCCCAAAACCAGTCCAACCTGTCTCTGCCTCCCTAACCGGCTCTTCCTCTCACCCATCCCTTCCTCCCACCCCAAGCCACACCCCCAGCTACCTACTAACCTCATCCCACCTCCTTGACCTGTCCGTCTTCCCTGGACTGACCTATCCCCTCCCTACCTCCCCACCTACACTCTCTCCACCTATCTTCTTTACTCTCCATCTTCGGTCCGCCTCCCCCTCTCTCCCTATTTATTCCAGTTCCCTCTCCCCATCCCCCTCTCTGATGAAGGGTCTAGGCCCGAAACGTCAGCTTTTGTGCTCCTGAGATGCTGCTTGGCCTGCTGTGTTCATCCAGCCTCACATTTTATTATCTTGGAATTCTCCAGCATCTGCAGTTCCCATTATCTCTGTTCCTCATTCCTAATGATTTTGTCACAGGCTGGAGGCCATTGTGTGGGGTCAGAAACTTATCATAGGAATTTATCATAGAATCCACCCAGCTACTAATGAATACATGAAGGAAGCACTAGGATTGGCTGCCAAAATACAATGGCACAGTAAAGGTGATGTATAAAAGGGTTGAGCAAAAAACTTTCAATCCAGGTGCCAGATTTGACCTTCCGATGGGAGAAAGTGAACACCCAAATAAGAGGCAAGCTGCAAACAATGTAACAAGTGAGTTGTACATGTTCAATGTAAAGGGTTGCTGAGTAATTGTTAAACAGAATGTGTTAACTTGAACAGATCAGGGCACTGGCTCCTCTTGAAATTCATTGAAATGAAATTTTTTTTTAAATACATGGCTGACATTGATTCTGTTTCAATTTTTTGAGTTGTAATTCTGTTTTTTTTCCTTTGCTTAAGGAATTATGTATGTCATTTGGAGGGAAGTTAGTTAATTTCATGATGTAGTAGGTGTTTAACCAAATCCAATGTTATTCAGAATTACAAGATAGAGCTAATAGAAAATTAGCTCCAAAGATGACCAAATCATTTGATGTTCAGTGCTTGTGAAAGCATTAATTTTGTTATTTTGGAGTATCAAGCGATATAGCACTTCTAAATTTCTGGTATCACAATTCACAAAAAATAATTACTGTATTGAAAGTCTGAATGGCCAAGTCTGGTTTCGATACCTCACTCAGACTTCAAACAGTCAGATGCCTAAAACTTCTAGAGATTTAAGACCACTGTCAGATATTGTTACTGAGCAATAAATCAGATGAACATCAAGCAGCAATGATAGTGTTCACTGAGTTGGACCACTACCACCCAATATCACTGACCCAAAGGCCATTGTCTCTCCTGAAACTGAAACAGTTCCTCACTCCTTTTGATCCCAACTGATGAATTGTAGCCCAGATGTCTACAAAATCATGAGGGGTATAGACAGGGTGGATAGCAAAAAGCTTTCCCCCCCCCAGAATGGGGGACTCAATTACTAGGGGTCATGAGTTCAAAGAGAGAGGAGGAAAGTTTAAGGGAGATATGCGTGGAAAGTTCTTTCCACAGAGGATGGTGGGTGCCTGGAACACGTTGCCAGCGGAGGTGGTAGACGCAGACATGTTAGCATCTTTTAAGATGTATTTGGACAGGTACATGGATGGGCAGGGAGCAAACAGGCACAGACCCTTAGAAAATAGATGACAGGTTTAGACAGAGGACCTTGATCGGCGCAGGCTTGGAGGGCCGAAGGGCCTGTTCCTGTGCTGTAGGCTTGTTTCTTTGACCCCTCGGCTCTCCTTCCCTCTGCATCCTGTTATTACAAGGATCAAGCAAAGGGAAGCAGAGAGACAGAGGAAATATTGTACCTGCAGGAAAGAAGGTTGGCAGCTCACCGTTGGCTTCTTTGCCATTATTCATCCCATTCTGATTCTGAAAGAGAATCTTGCCCACTTCCCAGTGGGAGGGTTTACTGAGATCTGCCATTCCCTGTCTTTGCTTCTCCAGTCCATCTCTCCACACTACACTGGTGTCACTCATCACTCCACTACACAACATCCATTTTCACTCAGTTCCCTTGCTGCTTTTATCATGGAGCCTCAGAAGAGATGGTGAATGTGTGCACATAAGCATGTGTATGTGCATGTTGCCCTGAGAGGCTCAGTGAATGTGACTGACATTGTCAGGAGTTCAGAAGATTGAAAGATCTCATTGAAACATGTGCAATTCTGAAAAGCCTTATGATGGTAGACACTGACAGGCTGTTGCACTTTTTTTAAAATTCATTCACAGGATGTGTGTCACTGCCCAGGCAGCATTATTGCCCATCCCTAGTTGCCCAGAGGGCAGTTAAGATTCAACCACATTGCTGTGGGTCTGGAGTCACATGTAGGCCAGACAAAGTAAGGATGGCAGTTTCCTTCCCAAAAGGACATTAGTGATCCAGATGGGTTTTTCCTGACAATCGACGATAGTCGACATTAGGCACTTAATTCCAGATATTTATTGAAATAAAATTACACCATCTGCCATGGCAGGATAGGAACCCAGGTCTCCTGAATGCTATTTGGGTCTCTAGACTAACAGTCCAACAAGAATACCACTAGGCCATTGCTTCTGCTTTTAGGCAGTGGAGAATGTTGGGGGCACAGGTTAAGACAAGCATTTCGATGTGAGATAAAGAGAATTTTCTTTACCCGTGGAGTTGTGAATCTTTGGAATTAGAGAGAGTGGTCAATGTTCCATGGCTGAAGAAATGGGGATTGATGAGTTTAGTATCTCCGGGAGTCAAAGGATATGGGTAGTGGACAGGAAAGTCGAGCTGAAGCCCAAGATCAGTCTTGATCATCTTGAATGGTAGAGCAGGCTCAATGGGCCAAATGGGTTGCATGATGGCATATATTCCAGACCAAGCTTTTAGGCCACTTACATGACGTTGTGACATTTGCCATCTCATCTATAGTCACCCTTTCAGTGTAATGGTGCCAATGTAGTGTGCTCACCTATGCGCATATGGCTAGCTGACTAATATTGGTAATGACAGAATCCACTCTATGTATATCACAGCCCAAGTAAGTAGTTAACATTGTGAATAAACTTTAAGGCAATGCCTTAAAACCAGATAAAAACTGAAAGAAATGCAGATGCTGTAAATCAGGAACAAAAAGAGTTGTTAAGCTCAGCAGGTCTGGCAGTACCTGTGCAGAAGAGATCAAGGGTCACCGGACCCGAAATGTAAATTCTGATCTCTTCAGCTTTTCCAGCAATTTCTGCTTTTGTGCCTTAAAACCAACCCAATCTTTGCCTAATGTCACGTAGACTAACACAAAGTTACACAGAGCCTCAATGTGCTGCCCCTAGTCCTTGTGTTCTTGTTTATGGTGAGACAAGAAAAATCTTACAATGGGAGCTACAAACTGGCAATTTTTGTATTGGGCTTAATTTAAAAATCTGAAAACTGCAGGATTCTTGTGAAAACTCAACAGGATCATTCCTTCAGGGACAGCACTGACTTACATTTGTGATCTGCTCTGTGTCATGTGGCTTTCATTCCACATGGAAGTTCTTTACCTGTCCATCAAAATGGAATTAGTAACAAACAAAGCATTGCCTGTGTAACAAAGTGTGGAGCTGGATGAACACAGCAGGTCAAGCAGCATCTTATCTCTGACAGCATTGCCTGTGTCACCTACAATGTGACAGTAAATAGGTTGTGTTTTTCATTAAACAAAGAATGAATAGCCCATTCATAATTCACTGCCACCAACTTTACTTGTACAGTTCTTGGCTGGCAATGCTTATGTCATATGGTATGATTGTGTTATCTTTTTTGACAACTTGAATCACTCAAAAGGTTTCTAAAAACATGTTGTGGCTTTTATTTTTACCAATCAAACTTAACTTTGTCCAAAACAAAGTTCAAAACAATAGTAGGACTTCATGAGCATGGCCAATTGTATCCAATGATTTATATTTGATTTGTTAATTGCGAGGAGGGGGGAGGTGATGGCCTAGTGGCATCATCACTAGAGTGTTAATCCAGAGAACCAGATAATTTTCTCAGGACCCAGATTCAAGTCCCACCATAAGCAGATGGTGGAATTTGAATTCAACAAATATCTGGAATTAAGAATCTAATGATGACCATATTGCCAATTGTCAGGGGACAACCCATCTGTTCACTAAAGTCCTTTCAAGAAGGTTGCAGAAAGGATGCTTGGGGACTCGTCAACTGAGGTAGTATGGGCTGAGGTTAGAAACAGGAAAGGAGAGGCCACCCTGTTGGGAGTTTGATAGGCCTCCAAATAGTTCCAGAGATGTAGAGGAAAGGATAGCAAAGATGATTCTCAATAGGAGTGAGAGAGACAGGGTAGTTGTCATGGGGGAGCTTCAACTTTCCAAATATTGACTGGAAACACTATAGTTCGAGTACTATAGATGGGTCAGTTTTTGTCCAGTGTGTGCAGGAGGGCTTCCTGACTGTATGTAGATAGGCCAACAAGGGGCGAAGCCACATTAGATTTGGTACTGGGTAATGAGCCTGGCCAGGTGTTAGATTTGGAAGTAGGGGAGCACTTTGGTGATAGTGATCACAATTCTGTTGTGTTTACTTTAGTGTTGGAAAGGGATAGCTGTATACCACTGGGCAAGAGTTATAGCTGGGGGAAAGGCAATTACGATGAGATTAGGCAAGATTTAGAGAGCATAGGATGGGGAAGGAAACTGCAGGGGATGGGCACATTAGAAATGAGGAGCTTATTCAAGGAAAAGCTCCTGAGTATCCTAGATAAGTATGTACCTGTCAGGCAGGGAGGAAGCTGCAGAGTGCGGGAGCCATTTACGAAGGAGGTGGAATCTCTGGTCAAGAGGAAGATGATGTGAAGGATCAGTTAGGGCGCTTGAGGGCTACAAAGGTAGCCAGGAAAGACCTAAAGAGAGAGCTCAGAAAAGCCAGGAGGAGACATGAGAAGTTGTTGGCAGATAGGATGAGGGTAAACCCTAAGGCTTTCTGTAGGTATTTAAAGGAATAAAAGAATGACAAAAGTAAGATTAGGGCCAATCAAAGATAGTGTGGTAAGTTGTGTGTGGAGTCAGGGGAGATAGGGGAAGTACTAAATGAATATTTTTCAACAGTATTCACTCAAACGATAATGTTGTCGAGGAGAATAGAGAGATACAGGCTACTAGACTAGGTGGGATTGAGGTTCACAAGGAAGTAGTATTAGAAATCCTACAGAGGGTGTAGATAGATAAGTCCCCTGGGCCGGATGGGATTTATCCTAGGATCCTCTGGGAAGGCAGGGAGGAGATTGCCGAACGTTTGGCATTGATCATAAACTCGTCATTGTCTACCAGAATAGTGCCAGATGACTGGAGGATAGCAAATGTGGTTCCGTGTTCAAGAAGAGGAGTAGAGACAACCCTGGTAATTATAGACCAGTGAGCCTTACCTCAGTTGTTGGTAATGTGTTGGAAAAGGTTATAAGGGATAGGATTTATAATCATCTAGAAAAGAATAAATTGATTAGGGATAGTCAGCATGGTTTTGTAAAGGGAAGGTTGTGCCTCACAAACCTTATTGAATTCTTTGAAAAGGCAACCAAACAGGTTGATGAGTGTAAACTGGTTGATGTGGTCTATATGGATTTCAGCAAGGCGTTTGATAAGGTTCCCCACAATAGGCTATTGTACAAAATGCGGAGGAATGGGATTGTGGGAGATACAGCAGTTTGGATCGGAAATTGGCTTGCTGAAAGAAGACGGAGGGTGGTAGTTGATGGGAAATGTTCCTCCTGGAGTCCAGTTACTAGTGGTGTACCGCAAGGGTGGGTGTTGGGTCCACTGCTGTTTGTCATTTTTATAAATGACCTGGATGAGGGCATTGAAGGATGGGTTAGTAAATTTGCAGACGGCACTAAGGTCAGTGGAGTTATGGATAGTGACGAAGGATGCTGTAGGTTGCAGAGAGACATAGATAAGCTGCAGAGCTGGGCTGAGAGGGGGCAAATGGAGTTTAATGCAGACAAGTGTGAGGTGATGCACTTTGGTAGGAGTAACCAGAAGGCAAAGTACTAGGCTAATGGTAAGATTCTTGGTAGTGTAGATGAGCAGAGAGATCTCAGTGTCCATGTACACAGATCCTTGAAAGTTGCCACCCAGGTAGACAGGGCTGTTAAGGCATAGTGTTTTAGCTTTTATTAATAAAAGGATTGAGTTCTGGAACCAAGAGGTTATGGTGAAGCTGTACAAAACTCTGGTGCGGCCGCACTTGGAGTATTGTGTACAGTTCTGGTCGCCGCATTATAAGGTGGCTGTGGAAGCTTTGGAAAGGGTGCAGAGGAGATTTACTAGGATGTTGCCTGGTATGGAGGGAAGGTCTTACGAGGAAAGGCTGAGGGACTTGAGGCCGTTTTCATTAGAGCGAAGTAGGTTGAGAGGTGACTTAATTGAAACAAAATCAGAGGGTTAGATAGAGTGGATAGGGAGAGCCTTTTTCCTAGGACGGTGACGGCGAGCACAAGGGGGCATAGCTTTAAATTGAGAGGTGAAAGATATAGGACAGATGTCAGAGGTAGTTTCTTTACTCAGAGTAGTAAGGGAATGGAACGCTTTGCCTGCAACAGTAGTAGATTCGCCAACTTTAGGTACATTTAAGTCGTCATTGGATAAGCATATGGACGTACATGGAATAGTGTAGGTTAGATGGGCTTGAGATTGTTGTGCCGACCTGTCATACCATCGAGGGCCGAAGGGCCTGTACTGTGCTGTAATGTTCTATTCTATGAAACTGCTGTCCTTACGTGGTCTGACCTACACGTGAGTCCAGGCCCAAAGCCAATGTTGTCCCTTAACTGCCCTCAGGGCAATTAGGGATGGGCAATAAATGCTGCCTAGCCAGTGACACTCATCCTGTGTCTGAATAAAGAAAAAACAAAACAAATCGCAAAGCCTTGAGCACTACCTTAAAAAAGGCACTCAACAGCAGAACAAAGGTTTCAGTGTAAATTGCACATATTTAGCATATTTTGAAGATTTCCTAGATTTGTCAATCAGCATGTCCCTTGAAGATTTGATTGATTGATTTTGTTTTCAACACTAGGGAACAAACTGTACACAAGCTTTGATAATGCCAACAAACATGCTCTTCATTGCGAATGATTCACAAACTGACACCTGGGATTGCAACACTTATGTTTTCATTGTCAGCAAACAGCAATTTCTTTGTCAATGTTAGATTGTTAGAATTTGTTATAGGCAATGCAAACATGATTGCAATAACCTGACGACTATGACATTGAAATGAAAACAAATTGCTGGACAAACTCAATAGGCCTGATAGTATCTGTGGAGAGAAAGGGTTAGTGTTCTGTGGTCAGTATGACTCTTTGGGATGATATCACACCTGGCTAGCAATGCAGCATTCTGGTCATTTGTAATGAGACTGGCTAGAGTTATGGTTAAGGTTATTGCTGTTGAGGACTCACTTTAAAACAATATCTTTCTCTATTGAGCAGCTTTTGAGACTCAAAGACATTTCTCAAGTGAAAATATGGAAATTTCATAAATGATAATCTTTGAATGTTTTAATGTTTGTTTACAAAAAGTGCAAAGAACAGAAACAGAGGATCACTGTTTGTCTATTTGAGTCTGCCTCACCATTCAACAAGATCATGGCTGAGCTTCCACTTCAACTTCACTCTTCAGAAAAATCTCTTAATTCCCCTCAGTACCCAAAAAACAAACAAACAAAAACAAACACTGCCTTGACCAAACTCAACCACAAAGCATCACCAACTCCACAGAGGGAAGAAATCCAAACATTCCCTGCTCGTCTAGCGAAGAAATCTCTTCTAGTCTCAGTCTCAAGTGGTCAACACCTTACCCTGACAAGGTCAGAAGTCACTCGACACCAGGTTATAGCCCAACAGATTTATTTGAAATCACAAGCTTTTGGAGCATTGCTCCTTTGTCAGGTGACGCTTCGCCTGATGAAGGAGCAGTGCTTCAAAAGCTTGTGATTTCCACATAACCTGTTGAATGATAACCTTGTGTCATGTGACTTCTGACTTTGTCTAGCCCAGTCCAACTTAATCACCTCCACATCATGACCTTATCCTGAGACTTATCTTCAGCAAAAAAATGGTAAAGGAGGTTCCATCTATTCTTTCAGATGAACATAAACCCCACTAAAACATTGTGAACAAAATGTTGTTAAATAAAAGGGTTACTGTTCATAAATCACATTGCTGTATGTAACATCTTCATTGCCACAGAGTGTAGGAGGCTGGGACATTGGATGCCTTCAAGGACTACAGGGAGCATGCAGGGAAGTGGAGTTGAAATGCCCATCAGCCATGATTAAAATGGCAGAGTGGACTTGATGGGCCAAATGGACAGACTTCCACTCCTATGTCTTATGCTCTTACATGTACCAATTGGCTGCTTGCTTTCTACTCTACAAACAGATGAAGATACTTCAGACATACTTGTTTAAAATGGATTGAGGGATTGAGAACTGGTAAACAGGCAGAAAACAGACAATGGAATTAAATTTTCAGGTTGATAGGCCTATTGTAAGGATTAGTGCTCAAGCCCCAGCCATTGACAATAAACAATGGTTTGAACGTGTGGAGTACCTCATATCTCCAAATTTGAAGCCGATGTAAAACTATAGGCAAGAATTGAGTAAGGTGGGGAGACTGCAAGGAGATTGGGAGAGACTAAGTGAGCAGGCAAAACTTTGGCAGATGGAATAACAATGTGGGGAAATGTGAGGTTATCAACTTCAAAAGAAGTAGAAATAGAGATTATTTCTTAAATACTAGGACTATATTCGCAGGAGTTTAAATGAATGAGGAGAGAATTTTGAGGAACTTTTAGAATTATGACAAGACTAGACAGGATAAACACAAGAAGAGTGTTGCCAATGACCAGGGAGTCCAGAACCAAGGGTCACAGTCTAATGATATGGGGTAAGTCATTTTGGACTGAGATGAGGAGAAATACCTTCAACAAGAGCACAGGGAGCCTGTGGAATTCTCTGCCACAGAAAAAGGTTGAAGCCAAACAATGACTGTTTTCAAGAGGAATTAAATCTAATTGTTAGCCCTAAAGGGATTAAAGGATATGGAGAGAAAGAAGGAAAAGTGTTTTGAGTTAGATGATCTGCCATGATCATTTTGAATGACATGATGGGCCTGATGGACTGAGTGGCTTACTCCTGTCACTAAATTCTATATTTCTGTTTCTCAGTGGTGAGATGCTGGGAAGTGTTGAACTTCAAAGGGACTTCAATGAATGTGTTCCTGAATCATTGAAAGTAGACATGCAACCACAGCAAGCAGTTAAGATAGCAACTGGTACATTGACCTTCATTAGAAGAGGATTTAGATGTAGGAGTAAGTGTATCTTATTGCAATTCTACAGAGCCTTGGTGAAACCACACCTGAAGTATTGTGCATTTATAGCCACCTTATCTAGAAACGCGAGTTATTTAGCTGCATTGGCTGGTTTGCAATGTAGAGCAATGCCAACAGCATGTGTCCAAATCCTACACTAGCTGAGGTTACCATTGAAGGACTCTTCTCTTGAACCTCTCCCCTCAACTAAGTTGAGGTGATCCTCTGGTTAAAATCACCACCAGTTGTTTCTATCTAATGAGGGAACAGAACTTTGCCACTATTTAGAGGAATATTTATCTTCTATAGTGGCAATGTAATGGGGGTTCACCAGATTAATTCCTATATGGAAGGATTATCCTAGAAAAGTGATTAAATGGACTGGTTTTGGGTTATATTATCTGGAGTTCAGATGAATTAGGTGATCTTATTCAATCTGACAGTGCTCCATAAGGTAGATGCAGGCTGGATGGGCCACCTGACTGCAGGAGCTGGGGGAGGGGGGGCAAAGTGTCTAGATCCAGGGCACTCAGCCTCAGAGTAAATGGCAGGCTATTTAGGGCTGAGATAAAGGAGGAATTTCAGAATGTCAGAAGGTGGTGAATCTAGGAATACCCACACTGTGGGTGTGTAGAGTGTCAGTCATTGAATGTGAACGAGACAGACCTATTGCATTGTTTGCATCTGAAGCATATGGTTAGCACTGCCCATTGTGATTATGTCATATAGACATTGGCAACTTAGGGCCATCAGGAGTGACATGGAAGTCAACAAGCATAAAGAACAACACACAAATACACACATCATCTGGATAGGTTTGCAACAAAGCTATCAATTCCTGGTTTATTTTGCACAACTGCCAAGATCTGTACAGATCAGAGGAAAAGATTCTTCCCAGCCCATAGAAAATTTATAGATTTTTAAATCAAAGAGTATGGGAATAGTGCAGAAAAATGGTGGGATTTCTTATGTTTCAGTTACACTCCATGAGATTCGATAGTGTTACCATCACTGAACCCCCACCATCAACATCCTGGAGGTCACCATTGGCCAGAATCTGACTGGACTAATCATGTAAATAATGCAGAAACAAGTGGGTGTTACCAATTGGGCCAGCATTTATTGCCCATCCCTATTTACCTTTGAGAAGGTGGCGGTGAGCTGCCCTCCTGAACCAGTGCAGCCCACTTAGTATACTTTGACCCACAATGCTGTTAGAGAGGGAAATTCCTGGATTTTGACCCAGCAACGCAGAAGGAACAATGATATATTTCCAACTCAGGATGGTGAAAGGCTTCGAGGGAAATTTGCAGCTGATGGCATTCCCATGTATCTGCTGCCCTTGTTCTTTGAGATGTAAGTGAGTTTGGAAGGTGCTGTGTGAGGACCTTTGGTGAATTTCTGCAGCGCATCTTGTAGATATTACACACTGCTGCTACTGAGTGTCGGTGTTGGAGGGAGTGGATGCTTGTGGATGGGGTGACAATCAAGCCAGCTGCTTCTTCCTGGATGTTGAGCTTTGAGTGTTGTTGGAGCTGCACCCAACCAGGCAAGTGGGGGGTATTCCATCAGACTCCTGGTTTGTGCCTTGTAGATGGTGGACAGTCTTTTTGGAGTTGAGAGGTGAATTACTCACTGCAGTATTCCTAGCCTGTCTTCTGCTCTTGTTTCTGCATTATTTACATGATTAGTCCAGTCAGATTCTGGCCAATGGTGACCTCCAGGATGTTGATGGTGGGGGGTTCAGTGATGGTAACACTATCGAATCTCATGGAGTGGTAGTTGGATTCTCTTACTGAAGTAGAAAAATCAGTCATGATCTCAGTGAATGGTGGAGCAGATTTGAAGTGCTGAATGGCCTCCTCTTATGTTATTATAAGTGGCTGTACACTGCTTTGCGTTTAACTGAGATTTAAAAGCAGATTTTAAGTCTGAAAATTAAGCTCATTTGTAATGTTGCAGGTTTCCTGCAAAGGATGTCCAAAAATGGTAATGATGTGAATCCAGACTGGCTGGGTCTTCAGCATTTCTCCAGTCTGTGTCAGGATGGGGGCAACCAAGAGTGTCTCATTGAACAGGATGGTGCCGATTTCTCCACCATTTTCGCAAAAGGTACAATGCAGTCTCTTTTACCATAAAAAGTTTGTCACTGGAGCAGAAAATGCTCAGAACAGAGTAAAAAGAGCAGTAAGAATAGTTTAGTCAAAGTTTTTCAAGATGTCAGTGGGAACTGATGGAGCAGATAGACAAAAACTATTTATGCTGATGGGAGGGGGCCAGAAACTACAAGTCAGAGCTTAAAGGTTAGAACTAGAATCTTCAGGAATAGAGACCAGAGGCTCTTCTCCATTAAAAAAATGGAGGAGCAGGAGATCATTCAGCCCCTCAGACCTGCTGTGACATTTGGTTGCATCATGGCTGCCCATCAATCTCAGTTTTCCTACACTCTCATATGCTTCGATTTTATTTGAATTTAGACATTTATCTCTTTTGACTGCACACAATGGCCGAACTTCCACAACTCTCCAGGGTAGAGAATCCTAAAGATTCACCACCCCCGGTTGAGGAAGTTCCTCTTCATCAGTCCTCAATGGCTTGCTCCTTATTCTGAACAGCTCCTTCTGTTGAATATCAAGCATCAACATTAGAGGTCCCTCACAGATGAGGGTAACTCTCTCCTTCTCTAAGAGAGTCTGTAGGTGGCTGTACAGACCACTGAGGCTTCCACCGGCTCTGTTACACACTTGGGGCAGAAGGTCATTATCGGAGGGGATGGTTGGGGCATCGGTGTGGCAGCACGCTCCTTGCGCTGTTTTCCCAATGGCAACTCTCAAGGTTCTCAACCCCTTCCTGGATGCTCCTCCTCCACTCTGGACAATCTGGGGCCAGTAATTTGCAGGGGTCCTTGGAAATGCTGCACTTCACTAGAGACCTTGAGTATTACTGAAGCACAGACTGCTCTTCGTGGCCCGTCACTCGGGAACTTGTGTTTTGTCATTTAGCTGCAGAAATTCCAATCAATGAATAAGTGGCGATCATTTTAACAACTGAACACAATTTTATTTTACATTCAGCATTACCAGCTTTGTGGAATTCCTTTTCAACTATTTTACTGCAAATGAATATTTACTTTAAAATATTTTCAGATTTGCTGCCAGCTAAGAACGGTGAGGAACCCACTGTGCAGTTTTTAGTGGAGGCCTTTGAAATTCTGCTGAATTACATCAGAAAGACATTCGACAGGACGTCAAAGATCCTGGACTTCCACCATCCCCACCAGTTTCTCAAAGGACTGGAAGGTTTCAATCTGGACCTGCCTGACCACCCAGAATCTCTCGAACAAATCCTCGTCGACTGCAAAGTTACATTAAAATATGGAGTCAAAACAGGTAACAAGAACTCTGTTCTGGGTCATTGTTGGTCTTTACTCTTTGATGGGATGTGGGTGTCACTGGCAAGGCCAGCATTTGTTGCCCATCACTAATTGCCCCTGAACTGAGTGACTTGCTGGGCTATTCCACAGGGAAGTTAAGAGTCAACTACCTTGTGATTTTGATGCCACATGTAGGCCAGACCAGGTAAGGACAGTGGATTTCTTTCCCTAAGGGGCATTAGTGAACCAGATGGGTCTTCACAACAATTGATCATTGTTATAGTGACCATCAATAATACCAACTTAATAATGCCACATTTTGTTCATTGAATTAATGTTCAATCAGTTGCTGTGGTGGGATTTGAATACATGTCTCCAGCAACTTTTGCAACAACATTTACGGCACAGAACAGGCCATTCAGCCCTATAGGTTCATGCTGGTGTTGGTGGTCTGCATTCCCTTTCTTGTCAAATTGTCTCACATGCATCTCATTTCCTCTTAGATGTACTCTTACAGTTCACTTCAGTTACTCCCTGTTGTGGCTAGTTCTAGCTACTCAGGATAAAGTAGTGTCTGATGAATGCATTGCTGTATCCATTAGTGAATAGTGTACTTTGATGCTGCTGTGACCACTGACAAATGAAAAGATAAGCTTTCAACTCCTTATAGAAACATAAAGACCCCTCAGGGGTTTCTGAAGAAAAAAAGTGTTCCAACCATTCAGGCTGTTCTGTAATAATGAGATCTGCAGATGCTGGAGAATCCAAGATAATTAAATGTGAGGCTGGATGAACACAGCAGGCCCAGCAGCATCTCAGGAGAACAAAAGCTGATGTTTCGGGCCTAGACCCATCAGAGAGGGTCTGATGAAGGGTCTAGGCCCAAAACGTCAGCTTTTGTGCTCCTGAGATGCTGCTGGGCCTGCTGTGTTCATCCAGCCTCACATTTTATTATTCAGGCTGTTCTGATGGCTATATCCTTCCCAGAATGCTATCCCTGTTTAAAATAGTTAGTACTTGAAAGGGTTAACTGAAGTTAGCCGATCAGGATATGAAGGAGAGAAAGAACCTTGGTGATTCAATGGTAATGTCCCCACATCAGAGCCAAGAGGCCCATGTTTAAGTCCCACTTGCTCCATAAATGTGTATTAAAATTTGAGCATGTTGATTTGAGAATATCCAGATAGGACCATTCCTGGGAGGAGCTGACTGTTTTGTTTAGCGTATGTTGGAACACATACCTGTAGCAAATGGTAATGTACACTAAAAACCAAAAGACATGTGGATGTTGTAAATCAGAAATGAAACAGACATTGCTGGGAAAGATGAGTCAGTCTGGCAGCATCTTGTGAAGAAAGATCAGAGTTAGCTCTCCGGGTCTGGCGACCCTTCCTCAGAGTGTGTACTTCTACACAGGCTGAGGCAATGTTAGTAGCTGTTAAATAATATAACATAAACCTAATAAGATTGAGCCTATGTGTGGGCATCCTTCCCCTACTAACTTTGACAGAAACCAATAAGAAGCAATGTTCTCAATGAAGCTACCCAAAAGGTTCTCAAGGCTAGCACCAACAGCTTTACAAATAGTTTTGCCCATCCTCTAATGATTTTATTATTTTTTCATAATTCAGAGAACACACATGTACACAATACTCCATGAGTGTTCAATCCAAGTTTCGAAACAAGTTTAAAAAAATCTTCTATTTCTCAAGAAATATACTTGGAGGTTGTGTAGTTTTTTTAAACCTTCTTTATTCCTTTAACAGGTAAATCTGTGCCAGACAATTTCTATGTCACTGTATCACATCTAGACTCAATGCTCAGGAATAGCAGTCCTCCATACAGCTCTGATACTATCATTAATGAAATTTATTTGCCAATCACATGTTCATTTTGTAAGTATTTTCTTGGTGAATACAAAGTAACTGAAGACACTTGGTAGAATTCTAGTTCTCTCATCCAACAATCTCCCTACACGTTGAGGTTTTTGTGCTCAGCTTTCTAAAGCAATGTAGAGCACAGTTGCTACATTTATGCAGCTTTCAAGATGCTGTCTTGATGTTGTACTCAATTATACAGCAATAGCCTCACGTGATGTCATAACCATACAGTGGCATTTGGCATCTGGTACACAAAAGCCAAACAATAGCTTGCATAATCTGATATTAAAGTCACAGTTTCTATCTATTCAGTCCATGCATATATTTTCAATTCGATGAAAATTGTGAAGGTTGACTTAGGCTCCTTACAGTGTGGAAACAGGCCCTTCAGCCCAACAAGCCCACACCGATTCTCACAGCATCCCACGCAGACCCATCCCGCTATACCCCACCTAATCTGCACATTGCTGAACACTACAGGTAATTTAGTATGGCTAATCCATCCAGCCCGCACATCTTTGGACTGTGGGAGGAAACCCACAGATGGGAAGAACGTGCAAACTCCGCACAGACAGTCACCCGAGGCTGGAATCGAACCCAGGTCCCTGGTGCTGTGAGGCTGCAGTGCTAACCACTGAGCCACCGTGCCAGCCACAGCTCATTGATGCACCATGATAGATAAAGTTTGAAATTATGTTTAAACTCAGTTCAAATATGCAGACAGTGTGGCACAGTAAAATTTACTCAGGGCCCTACTTCAGAAAGCTTGGGAAGTTTAGGCCTATACTGTCTGGAGTTTGGAAGAATGAGAAAAAATCTAATTGAGATGTATAAGATTCTAAATGCAATGGACAAAGTAGACTTGGAAAGAATGTTTCCCCTTGTGAGGCAATCCAAAAAGAGAGGTCGTAGTTTTAATATAAAGGGGTAGCAGATTTAAAACAGACATGAGAAGGGAGTACTTCTCTCAAAGAGTCATGAATGTGTGGAGTTCACTATCCCAGAGTTCAGTGAATGCTGTAACATTGAGTAAATTCAAGGAGGAGATGGAAAGATTTTTAATTAGTAAAGGGTTGAAGGGTTATGGGCAGGAAAGTGGAACTGAGGCTGAGATGAGATCAACCATGATTGTATAAATGGCTGAGCAGAATCAAGGGGTTGAATGGTTTACTCCCTCTCCTAGTTCTTATGGTTCAACTTAATCGTGTCTCTTCAAATCAATGGGAACGATAAATTTAGCATTTCACCTCAGCATTCCTGTGATGAGCCAGAGCACTTAGTTGCACAGAAACACTGCCAACAATTCTCAGATCAGCATCTTTAAGTAGTTAAGTGCAGCACATGAAGTGTCACTTCAAACTGAGTTAGTGTGGAGCAACAGTGTTACTGATGAAGACAATGGACAGGACATAGGAGCACAACAATGACCACATTGAGGTGGAAGAATACAAAAAAGATTTTAAAAGGGCATCTTCCTCAATGAATGTATCCAAAATGTACAAGTAAGCAGTTCTCATCAATAAAAAAATGCAAAAAAGTTTGGCAACAAGCCAATTGCCAATTCTCAATCTACCCTAACAGCCTTTATTTTAATAAATATCAGCAAATTCTTACCCAATTTCCAATAACTCAATTTTAAAAGAACTTTCTAAAGGAATGAGATTCTGCCCTTGATCGTTCCAAACTTATTTAGTTCTGTATCACATGTGCCTCATACAAGCATAGTGAGTGTGCTGATTTAGACGGTGGTGAGGCAGACTTCATAGTGTAAACTTTCAACAAGGATAAAAGACGACTGGCAACATTTCATTGAAGAAAACCTGTGGATGTAAATTCTCAAGTTCCCTGGTGGAATGGGTACTGCCCCTGAATCTGAGCCAGTGCTGTGTACATCAAACTCCAAAGTTGTCTACAACATCAACCCAAAGTTGATCAAACTGAAGAAGAACTCTCGTGAGTATACAGTCATTGTAGCTATTGACAAAAATTCAAGCACCATCTGAAAATGAACAGCTTTCCTCGATAAAGAAAATTGTAAAAGATTGACAGTGGTAAATAAATTCCGATCCTGTACCAGCCTGCCAGATATACATCATGTTGTTATGAGACTATGACCACAAACTTTTATTTTCAAAACACTCAGTGGGATATCCAATAGACATTAAGAAAACAAAGCTACAATATTCCACTATTTTGAACAAATAAGAAGTTTTATCATAACATGCTAGATCAGCAATGCAATCTACAATGTCCAACTTATGTCTGAAACCCAGAATTAATACCTGATAAATATCATCATTGAATACTCCACACAAATGGCAAATAAGAGACAGATTCCACAAATTTCTTTATCAGCCCCCTCCCATATGTTAATGACATGGTAGGTCATCAAACCTCAAAATATCACGAGTGTACAATCCTTCACTTTCTCCAATCTGACCTTGAAACACCTTCACAAGAGCCACCTTGTTATGGACTGTCCCACTGCAGCTATCATTCTTGTCAATAACCCTCCTTTCCTGAATTCATGCATCCTGGACCCTGAAATTGGCCTCTAATACCTGATTCACAAGGATAACTTTTGCTGTTCACTGATAACTAGCTTCACCAAGCCAAACCTGCCCTGGATTTTTCTGAGCTCCAATCTTACATGGTGCATTGTGCAAATGCTTCTAGACTTTTCAAAACTCTTTGCAGCTGCACTGAATATTCATGTTTACAGGCTTTTTCTGAGGCTTGACTCAAACGCTCAGCTACCTACTAACTCCCTAGACATTGTCCCAGCTGACAACACTGGAACACCCAACTGCCCTTGATTTCATACTTAGCACCTACTCAAAACCCATGTAGTGGGATGTAAATTGTGATATATTCATTTAAGATTTTGGATTTTGTAAAAGGGACATGTGGTTTTTGGTCTAGGATGATTTAATGATTAAATTCAGTATTTCTGTAGCCAAGAGTATTTTATAACCACAAGAGAAAGAGAGAGTTGATAATGGGAATGAGATTACTCTGGGAGAGCTTTACAAGCAAGTAGAGTAAACATTAAAGAATATTTGCTTGCCTTCAGTTAGATCAATCAGGAATTATTTTTATTTTTCTTAGAAAGATTTTGATTTAGTTCACAGAAATCATAGGTGAAGTTAAATGTTAACCATAGTTTCTCCTGAAGAAAGGAAATAATTCAGAATAGTTTTTAAATAGGTTGCATCAGTGTAAGGATGTTCATTTGAAATTTCCACATAGGATTTTGTCAGAACTAGTGTTTGGGATATAGGGAGAGGCTGAATAGGCTGGGGAATTTTCTTCTCTGGTGTGAGAGGCTGAGGGTGGCCGTATATAAGTTTATATAAACTCGAGGGGCAATATGGCCAGAATTGTTTAGTTAGAGATCTGAAGTGTTTATTTGAAGCTGAGAAAATCTAAGCTCAGTTGTGTGAATATTCAACAAAGACACCCTCAAACTCTTAAGGCTAGGAATGGAAAAAAATCTGGAAATAGACAATAAATATCAATGTGGTAGAGAAAGGAATTCGATCTCAAGTTTCATTATTGGAAAGGATGGTGTTAGACTTATGCTTTTAGTAGGTTCCAAATGCTTTCTAATTAATTTATATATAAATAGCTTGTTTTATTGTATTTGACCTTCATTTATTTTGCATAAGAAATGTCTTTTTACAGTCAAAATTAGATCTGTAGCATTGTTTGCTTTTTCAGTGAAAACTTAGCCTCATTAAATGCAAGTAAATGATTCCCTTTCAGTCTGGGATCTGATTTGTCTGGTAATAACATCATCTGGGGTCAAAACACAATTTCAGCTGCAGTAACAGCAGTGCAGGTAGGTGTAGCACTCCTGGTGTGGAATCTGCCTCTGACTCACATCCTCACCTACTTTTCAACTGCCTGAATCCATTGAGCTCCTCTCTTCAGTAACTGATGAAGGAGCAGTACTACAAAAGCTTGACTTAAAATAAACATCAATAACAAAGTGTGAGGCTGGATGAACACAGCAGGCCAAGCAGCATCTCAGGAGCACAAAAGCTGATGTTTTGGGCCTAGACCCTTCATCAGAAGCTTTTGTGCTCCTAAGATGCTGCTTGGCCTGCTGTGTTCATCCAGCTCCATGCCTTGTTATCTCAGATTCTCCAGCATCGGCAGTTCTCATTATCTCTAAACTAAACCTGTTGGACTATAACCTGGTGTCATGCGATTTCTGACTTTGTCCACTGCAGTCCAACACCCGCATCTCCATATTATTGAAAACCTTGCAACACTTTGGCAACCCATTGGGCAGAGCTTAATATATCTACTCAGCAACTCTTGGGACTGAGTGTACGCTCAATACCACAACTCAAATGGCTGGTTTCTGCAGCACAATTGGATACAGCGCAAAATGCATTTCATCTCGAATGATGTCGGTATACTTTCCCTTTGCAGGCCACCCTCGCTTTTTCAATCAGCTCTCAAGTGGACTGGACATCATTGGGCTAGTAGGTGAATGGCTGACATCTGCAGCAAACACCAACATGTAAGTGGTTGTTGCAAAATCAGGTTGAAACAAGGAGAGGCATTATTGCATTAATGAAAGCAAATCTTGCTGAAAATACTCAACAGGTCAGGCAGCATCTGATTGTTTTTTCCAATCTTAACATTGCAGGACTGGAAATGTACTTTTTTTCTTAATTCCACAGATGCTGCCAAAACAATTTCACCAGCTCTTTCTGCATTTTTGGAAATCAGATTATCTGCACTCAGTGATTTGCTTTTTGAGAACATATCGTAATGTTGCTTTGCAAATAGGAATAACATTCAAGACATTGAACAGCCATAAATCTCTTAGCTTCACTCTTCATCACTATCCTTCTCAAAGTGAAAGTTGCACAACCCCTCAATGGAATTTTTATTTAATCTTTTTTTAACATTTCTCTCTCAAGACTGCCAAAAAATCTTTGACAAGTGCATCCAAAACTTGACTCAATTTCTCTGCTGGCATTTTAACACCTTCCCTCTTTACTGAATAAGGTCTTTGCTTGTTTTAATATTTCACTGAATGTGGGCACTGCTGACAAAGGTCATGGTTTCTGACCCATCAATGCTCTGGAGAAGGTGGTGGTGAGCTACCTTCTCGAACTGCTGCTGCCCATGTTTTGTAAGCAAACCCACAGTTTGGGAAGGAGTTCCAGAATTTTGACCCAGCAACAGTGAGGAAGTGATGATCTGATTTTCAGTTTGGGTGGTGGGGGTGTTCCCTTGCACCTGATACACTTGTGATAAGCAGGTGATAAAGATTGCAGATTTGGAAAATAATGCTGGAGGAGTTTTGAGCAAGTGACTATGGTGTGTCTTGTAGATGGTACACACTGCTGCTACTGTACAGTGAGTGTGGAGCTGGATGAACACAGCAGGCCAAGCAGCATCTCAGGAGCACAAAAGCTGATGTTTCGGGCCACAGCTCCACACCTTGTTATCTGGGATTCTCCAGCATCTGCAGTTCCCATTATCACTGTACAGTGAGTGTTAAATTAGTGCTGAATTAGACACCAGTGAAAGGAGTTGCTTTCTGCCAGTTGCTGCTGTAATGGTGCAAACAGATGACCAATGATGGTCACATGACCAATGCTGCTGTAATGTTGCATGAACCAAATGGTCTCTTAACCACTTATGTCAAGTTTTAGCTACCATCCTCCCTTTAGGTGGGGTCTATGGGCCTGCTTTGTTTCGTGTTGTACAGGAAAAGCATCAAGTCATCTAATGTGAAGTGGCTTGTGTCTTAAACACAACATAGTGGATTACATGATAGCAATCAGATACAAGTCACATTGGTCTGATAGACATTGTTACTGAGGCTAGGAGAGAGACATCAATGTTCAGTTTTACCTCTTCAAGATCCAGATCTATTCTCCAGCTAAGTCCATAAGGATGGTGACCCTGTTATAGGAATGATATAGTTAAACTGGGAAAAGTGCAAAGAAATTTACAAGGATGTTGCCAGGACCAGTAGGCCTGAGTCCTCAGGAGACGTTGGCCAGGTTAGCACTTTATTCCTTGGAATGTAGGAGAATGAGGGGTGACATTGTCAAGGTGTATAATATCATGAGGGGCACAGATATGATGAATGCATATAGCCTTAACAGGGAATGGGAATTGGAAACTAAAGGGCAAAGGCTTAAGGTGAGAGGGGGAAGATTTAAGGACCTGAGAGGCAACTTCTTTACACAGACAGTGTTGCGTGTATGGAATGGCCTGCCAAGGGGTTGAGGCAGGTACAATAGCCATATTTTAAAATTCACTTGGATAGGTACATGGATGGGAAATGTTTAAAGGGATATGGGCCAACTGTGGGCAACTGGACCTAGCTGAGTGGACACCATGGTCAGCACAGACCTGTCTGGGCCAAAGAGCCTTTTTCCATGTGGTGTTACTCTAGAATATCATCAGGTTGGGTGGAGCCTAATGCAGTTTTCTGCATTAACACTTAGATTATGACTTTGTAAAGACAGTAGTCGGCTACTTGACAGCTTTTGGAATTGCATTCAAAGCAAGTGGGGAATATTGCATCTCATTCTTGATTTATACCTTCGAGCTGATGGACAGGCTTTGGGAAGTCAGGAGGTGAGTTACTCACTGCAGGATTTCCAGCCTCTGTCCAGCAACTGGTAATGAACTAGCACTAACCTTTGCATCATGAAGACAAGGTGCTTTCAACTCTTTCACTTTCAGTTTAAGCTAGAATGTTATAAATCATGTATTTTTATTTGTCCACGTGAGGATCTAGCCAGCATTTGTTGCTCATCCCCAAAATGCCTTAATTCTTGAATTATAGCAGTTTGTTTTTGTGTGCACCCACTGTAAAGGAAGAGAGACTTCCAGGATTTTGACCCAGTGACAATACAATATCACCTAAGTCTGACCCAGACGAAGAGTCATTGAGACTGAAAAAGTTAGCTCACTCTCTCTCCAAGGATGCTACCTGACCCTGATTTCCAACGTGTCTTCGGTACTGATTTTCTAGCACTTGCTGTAATTTGCCTCTACACTGTCTCAAATTATTGACTTTTTGCAAGAGATATTTTGAGAATTTTGTTCTTGAATATCCTTGAAAGATGATTCTATCAGAAAAGCTTTGCCTGCTGAACATCCTGTGGTTTAACTTCAGTGAGTTTATCAATATTTCAGTGCCTCATAGTCGTCATGGTGTTTCTTTTCCTGACTTTGAAACAGGTTCACATTTGAAATTGCTCCAGTGTTCACAATCATAGAAGAGGTGCTTTTGAAGAAAATGTCTACAGTGCTTGGATGGTCTCATGATGAAACCGATGGGATTTTCTTACCTGGTAAATTTGCCAGAAGGCTTACAATTATGCGAGTCAGTTATCTGTTTCCTGAAATGTAATGCAGAGTGATGTTAACAGCAGGATCTCAGCTCCATTCTGACTGCTGTAGCTCATGAGGGATTTGCTTTTTATGCCCATGTTTGATAAGGAGTAGTGTCCCTCAAGTTGTAGAAACAAAACTGTTTAATGTAGCAAGATCTCATGAAACTTCAAGGATTCTGACAATTTACTGTTACTCCAATTAGTAGTGGTGATTTCCTCAATAGGATGTTACAATCCAAATGTATTACCCACCACCTGCACTAATGTGCATTCCCAGAAGACTTATTGTACCTACATGCTCACTTTCACCTGTCTTCCAGGAGTTTGTGAGGCAGTTGAGGAGTGAATGAAATTATGTGTTGCAATTTGGAGTCACATTGCCTAATGGGCAATGATGTTAATTGAAAGCAACTATTTTCATCTAGAAAAATTGTGGTATCTTGTCTTTGAGAAGATACAGACTGAGTGGCAATGTCACTAGAGTAATCCCCAAGTTGGGGATTGGTTTATTCAGTTGCTTTGTGAAGCAGTGTGATACAAACAGCATGAGTTCAATTCCCATCACCAACTGAGGTTACCATGAAGGGCTCTGCTTCTCAACCTGTCCCCTCAACTGAGGTACAATGGCCCTCAGGTGAAGCACCACCAGTGTTCTCTCTCTAGTGAGAGCAGTCTTCTGGGCTAGTAAGACAATGGTGACATAGCAACAGCAATCCCCAAGTTACTGCAGTGGAACCAGGCCTCTCATCCCACTATGGTAGCAAGTAGAATTTGATTTTAAAAACTGGAATTAAGGAACAGTGGCTAGTCTAATGGCAACTATGAAGTGATTGTCACAAAACCCATCTGGTTCATCAATACCCTTGAGGGAGGGAAACTGACACCCTTACCTGGACTGGCCTATGTGACTCCAGACCCATAGCAATGTGGTTGACCCTTACTTGGCCTCTGGTTAATTAGGGATGGGCCATAAATGCTGGCCTAGACAGTGATACCACCATCCAGTAAACAATTAAACAACCTTTCACTGGCCACAATTTCAGGACTACATTGTGAGCCACTTAACCAGTTCTATGCCTAATTTCTTACAACAGTCAACTTCCACTCTCCACATACACAAGACTAAAATGGGAGGGTGCCTCCCTTGCATTCCAGACCAGGTCTCCATGCAAATATTACCTCCCATTTTTCTAGAATATTCCAAAATGAGAGAGTTTGACTTTAGACATTAGTTTTATTCTATGGTCCGTGAGACATGGCAGAATGGGGAGGCCAGTCACTTTAACGTAGTGTAAGTTGTGTTCACAAACTATAACAAAAAGGGAGTGCACTCTGGACAGATTGCCCAGCACTGAGTCAGAAGGCTGTCAGCTCAAGTCTCAGTCTGGGATTTAACCATGCAAATCAAGACTAGCTCTTCACTGTAGTGCTAAGGAAATGCTATTTGGTCCCGGGGTGTTCTTCTTCAGAAACTTAAACACTCTGGTGAATACGAAAGATCCCACAACACTTTTCACGTGATTGAGGTGTATAAAATGATCAGGGGTATAGATAGAGTGGACAGCCAGAGACTTTTTCCTAGGTTAGAGGTAGCTATGAGGGGGGCATAGTTTGAGTGAGTGGAGGTAGATATAGGGGAGATGTCAGAGGTAGGTTCTTTACTGAGAGCAGTTGGGTGTGGAATGCATTGCTGGAGGGGGTAGTGGAGTTGACCTCACTAGGGGCATTTAGACAGATATTAGGTGATAGTGTAAGTTAGGGGTGGAGGCTAGATAGACCACAGGTTTAGGGTAAAAGTTCAGCACAACATCGTGGGCTGAAGGGCCTGTACTGTTCTATGTTTTATGTAGTACTTGGAAGAAGTGAATACTCTATGCTCTCCTGGCTAATATTTATCTGTCAATCAACTTCACAAAAACAGCTAGCCTGGGCATGGTCACATGGCTATTTGTTGGAGATGGCTGTGTATAGACTTGCTTTGCATTCTTTACTTTACAAAGTGGCTACAATCCAAAAGCACATCATTGGCAATAAAGTTCTTTGGGATGTCCTATAGCTTTGAAAGGCAGCCTATAAATGCAAGGCTTTCTATTGCCTTCACAGAAAAGTTCCATCTCTCTGCATTCTTTTCAATTCTTCTGCCCCATTGATGTCCAATTGATGTCCAATGCCAATATTGGTGGATGTTACAGAGCTATGTTTGCTTAAGGTGGCTGAAGGAGGATTTGGACAGTCTTAGAGAATGAGCAAGACAATAACAGATGGAATGTAGTGCAGAAAAATGTGAAGCTATCCACTTCAGTAACAGAAACAGCTGTACAGAGGAATCCTTAAAGAGCAAGAAGTTGGAAGGTGTAGATGTACACTAGAGATCTAGGTGTCCTTGTCAATAAATCACTGAAGACTGACATACAGGTACAGTGAGCTAGTGGGAGGGCCAATGAAACGTTAACCTTCATTGCAAGAGGATCTTAGTAATGGAATAGTGCTTTAGTTGTATACAAGTTTGGTTAGACTATACCTGGGGTACTGTGTGGAGTTCTCTCAGGAAACATATGGAGGTGCCAGTACTGGGTGGACAAATTTAAAAGTCACAACACCAGGTTATAATCCAACAGGTTTATTTGAAAACACTAGCTTTCCTAGCTCTGCTCCTTTCTCAAGTGTAGTGTGGAAGAGGAGGTATACCAACCACAGCAGAGTTCTGAGTAAGAGTAACCAGACCTGAAATGTTAACTGATTTCTCCCCACTGATACTGCCAGAAGTACTGAACTTTTCCAGCAACTTCTGTTTTTGTGCAAACCTTTGGAATTCCCTTCCACAGTGGGTTGTGAAAGCTCAATCTTTGAGAATGTTTAAGGTAGAGAATGATAGGCTTTTAATTATCAGTGACATACAGGATTATGGAGGTGTCAAAGCCTCATGAAGACAGGCAAATTTACATTGTGGTCTGGGTGCTATCATTTGGTCCCAAATTTGATCAGTGATTATGTTGAATAGCAGAGCAAACTAGATGACTGAATGGCCTACCAATGCTCCTAAGTAAGTGACTTTCTGATGACTAGAAATAGCAAACAAATGGTCCATTCCGAGAAAACGTCATTCAATGTCAATCAATGATTTCCTCAATAGGAGCATCTTGTCATGGTTAAAATCCAACTCTTCCTTGTGCTAAAAGCATCAAACTGCCACCAGAATATAACTTTCACTAAAATGTTCCAACAGGTAAAAGATAAAATTGAGTTTACATGTTTGTCTGAATGAAAGATATCTGAATGTATTTAAAGTATGCCATAAGTAGATTATATCTTGAAATACTCTAAATTATTATTACCAAAAGTATACCTCATCATAATGTGTATAATTTAAATATGCCGCAATAAACTTCAAGAAATATTCTGAAATAATAATTTATCAATCAAGGTTTCCCAAATTTAAAAAAGTGAACCATTGTATTTTGCTGACAATTTCTGGCAGCATTCAAACAGATTTACTTGCTTTACTTATTTTTTTATTAACTTCTAGGCATTATATGCACCAGCACTTCTCAATCTGAGGGGCAGTCATCAACGTGTTAAAGAACAGAATTGGAAAACTTCTTGAATAATTTCTGGTCTTTCAAAGAAGATTATAATATTGGAAGAAATTGGCTATAGGGAAATGAGATGACAATATGAACACAGGAAATAGGAGCAAACAGAAGCCATGCAATGGTGGATGTGGAGAGCTTGCTTCCTCCTGTGGGAGAGTCTAAATCCAGATGGGGCATGATCTGACAAAAAGGGGTGGCACATTTAAGACAGATGAGGAATTTCTTCTCAGAATTGAGAATCTGTGGAATTCTTTACCGCAAAGGGCTTTTGAATGTGGAATATTTGAGGCTGAGACAGACAAAATTTTAACCCATAGTGGAATCAAGGGATATAGGTAAAGGTAGGAAAATGGAGTAGGTGAATCAGATCAGGTGTGATCTCATTGAATGGTGAAACAGAATTAACTAAATGGCCTAATTTTGTTGCTGTGCATTTTGTTTTTATATCAGCTCTTCTTCCACTGGACTATTAAGATTATAGACATTTTGCCTCAAGCTCACTTCCCCATCCTACCTGTTGGATCCATAACCTCCAAAAAGGCTTTTATCAGTTTCAGTCTTGAATACAAACAATGGAAACCACCGCCCCCACTCCCCCCTTGCCCCGTCATCATCTCGGTCAGAAAAAGTACCTTTGATCTTTAAAACCTTGAAAAAAGTTCAGAATCGAATTTCCCTATTGTTGTCAAAGTCAGCCTGGAAGTAGAATGTGGCATCAAAACCAAATATGACTATTGTAAACATCTTAGTCTGTTTTACAGGAGGGGCCATGTCAAACCTCTACAGCATCTTGGTTGCTCGTTATAAGCGTTTTCCTGAAGTGAAGACTGAAGGTGTAGCCAGCTTTCCCAGGATGGTCTTATTTACTTCAGAACTTGTAAGTATTTTCCAGTCAGGAATATAAAGTCAAACTAAGGGCTTATCTAAAAAAGGGTTGCTCTTTCATTCTTGCATTTTGGGACCAAATGATAGCACCCAGACCACAATGTAAATTTGCCTGTCTTCATGTGACTACCACTATTATTTTCTTTAATTTTTGTGATGTAGGCATTGATGACAAGGCTGGTCTCTATTGTCCATCCCTAGTTGCTGTGAGGTGGTTGGCGACCCAATGACAAGTAGAAGGCATGTAAGGCCATTCAAGTATGCAGCTAAGCAATAAACAAGCTTCATGTGTTTATAACCACAGATGATTTGGAGCAATAGTCAATGACTTTCTAATCCAATAACATAGCCACTACACTACCACAATAATGAAGTGTGAAGCTGGATGAGCACAGCAGGCTAAG
Source organism: Stegostoma tigrinum (assembly GCF_030684315.1). NCBI lineage: Eukaryota > Metazoa > Chordata > Chondrichthyes > Orectolobiformes > Stegostomatidae > Stegostoma > Stegostoma tigrinum. The sequence goes on from NC_081355.1 coordinate 5,413,373, forward strand.
CAGCATCTCAGGAGCACAAAAGCTGACATTTCAGGCCTAGATCCATCAGAGCTCTGGTGAAGGGTCTAGGCCCGAAACATCAGCTTTTGTGCTCCTGAGATGCTGCTTGACCTGCTGATCCAGCTTCACACTTTGTTATCTTGGATTCTCCAGCATCTGCAGTTCCCATTATCTCCACTACACTACCATTCCTGCTTTTACTCACAATCATAGGTAGTATAAGTGAGAATGTGGCCATTTCCAACAGGTAAAACCTCTTGGCGACTTCTTCACTGTCAGTCACTGGGTGATTTTTACATTTTAACTGGTCAGGAGGCTAACACTCCCTGTTGTGCATTGGCATGTTTTCTTGTTGCCTGTCTTCACTGTAATGGTGTTGCCAATTGCTTGGGAAAATGCATCTCCTCCCTGTCAGGGCTCTGAAAGTTTTGACAATTGCTAAACAGGAGGAGATTATGATCAAAACTAATATCGATGGCTGTGAGCAGCAATTGGGAATCATTAGCAATGAAGAGTTTGACTCCTAAATGTTTAAATAAACCTTTTCACTTTGCACATAAATTCCAAAATTATAGTTTCCAATTCCCTAGGAGATCTGCGTTACATATATTCAGGTTAGATTCACAGGATCAACAGATGGAAACACTGCGTTATGCATCTTCACACTGTCAAAATAAGTGCAGTCCTGTTGCTGTGTTAAGTTAATCAGATAAATGCAACAAATCCTTCAAGCAATGTGACTTGGGAATTTGCTTTTTCTTTGAGCCTGCCCTTCACAGCTCAGAAGAAGATATTTTGACTGAGATAGGGAGCCTCACCACACTTGAAAATAGTTGTCAGTGAACATGTTACATGCTGTGCTTAGCATGTTCACAGATGTTAGTTTGAGATTCAGTAACAACTCTCTAATTTTCCTTAGGGCCACTACTCAGTTATGAAAGGTGCTATGGTACTTGGGTTTGGTACACACAGTGTGGTTCCAGTAAAATGCAACAGCAGGTAATAACCATTAATAAATAGTACTCTGCCTACAATTATAAAGTCAGTAATTAGTCTACTTTGCACTTTAGTCATTGAAGAATTGGAAGAGGTATCATCAGTTTCTGAAACAGTTTATAGCACATAAAACCAACCATGTTGGCAATTACAACTTCACAATGCTTCCATTGAATCAATATAGTGCAGACATTTTCAAACACTTTGCAATCATTTTAGCAATTTAAAGCACCTGTAATGGAATAAATGTTGCAATTTTTGAACAGACAATTAACCTTAAAAAAATTTGAACTTCTTATTGATAGCTGAAAGGATGTCTGAAGAATGTTTCAGAACAAAGAAAACAGATCTGTGGATTCTGTAAACAAAACACAGAAATTGCTAGAAAAGCCCAGTGGATCTTGCAACACCTGCAGGGAGAGAAATCACAGTTAACATCGAGCCAAGTGACTCCTCCTCAGAATTTAAGGACAGGTCACCCGAGATGAAACATTAACTGATTTCTCTCCACAGATGCTGCCAGCTTTTCCAGAAATTTCTATTTTGGTTCACAACTTAAGACTTTTACTGTAATAAAGGACTACAAGGACCATTGACTCAGCAATACATTTGTTAACAACTTACACTGAATCACAAGACAGAACTTCTCACTTTTTCTTTCAGTACAACAAAAATAATACTTTACAGACATATGTTAAGAAACACTAAAAATTAAGACTATTGCATCTTGAAACACCCTCTCTCCCTTACCCTCCATTACAATCTGCTGCAGGCCTTTGATGGGAATTGTTGTGTCTTCAGATCATCAGTCCATCAAACCATAAGAAATCAGAATTGGAGCAGACCATTCAACCCCTTGAGCCTACTCTTCCATTCAATAGGATCATGGCTGATCCAACATTCCCTTTTCTGCTCTCATAATCCTTGACTCCCTATTAAGCATGAAACTACCTTTCTCAACCTTAAATATATACAAGGATTCTGCCCCCATAGATCTCTGTGGCAAAGAACACTACAGGCTCACCACCCACTAAGAGAAGAAATACTTTGCCATCTCAATCTTAAATTGGCATCCCTTTCTTCTGAGGCAATGCTCTCTGGCCCTAGACTCTTCCATGAGGGGAACATCCTCTTAGTATTTACCCTGTCAAGCCCCTTAAGAATCCATAGGTCTCAATGAGATCACCTCATTCTTTTAAATTCCAGTGAATAGAGTTCCAACTTGTTTAATCTTTGCCCAGAAGACAATCCCTCCTTACCAGGGAATACCATAGTGAGCCTTCTTCAAGCTGTCTCCAATATCTGTCCTTAAGTCAAAGGACCAAAACTGCTCACAGTACTCCAGATGTGGTCTTACCAGCAACTTGTACAGTTGCAGTAAGATTTCTGTACTCTCATACTCCAATCCCCTCCAAATAAGAGCCAACATTCTATTAGCCTTCCTCAATACCTGCTGCACCTGTGCTAGCTTTCTGTGTTTCATGCACAAGTACCTCCAAGTCCCTTTGTGCTATAGCTTGCTGCAGTTTTTCTCCATTTAAAAAATACTCAGCCCTTTTGTTCTCCCTTCCAAAATAAACAATATCCTGTTTTCCTACATCATATTCCATTTGCCAATGTTTTGCCCACTTAACCTACTTATATCTCTCTAAACTGTTTGTATCTCTCACAAGTTGTCTTTCCATCTACTTTTATGTTGTCTGCAAGTCTGGCTACAATGCACTTACCTCCTTCCTCAAAGTCATTAATATGTCAATCTCTTCTGAGTTCTCTCTATTCCGCTTTTCCAAAGTTGTTCATCACATTTTCTGAAACAATTACACAGAGGCCAGTCTCCTGTTACCAACTCATCCTTTATTTATACAGCATACACTCACTCAGACTCAATCCCCAGAACTGAGGGGAGTCTAAATCTCCTGTTTATATTGGCCAACCAGGACATCCTGATTGGCCCAGGTAAACAACCCCAATCAAGGATCTCGTAGTCAACAAGATCTACCTGGTTCCAATCACTACAGAAAGCATTTCTAATCACTTTTGAATGAAAAATGTGTACTCTCATTGTTTGTTATTTATTTCCCTTCAATTTGTTCTATTTTGTCACTGTCATCTCCAGAGACTGATCTATAAGAATGTGTTCCAATTTGTCTTGACAATATTTCTTTGATGTCCCTTGAACATTTTACTGCATTAGCCATGCTATTAAATGCAAATAGATAAGTTGGTGCTATCCTTCAGAGAGCATCAGAATAACACTAAGAAAACTGAACGCTCCACCACACGGGATAATAAATTGCATGGTGTAAATAAGAACAAAAATAGGTTTTTCATTTAAATATTTATATTTGTTTCATCATGCTCACAGAGGAAAGATCATTTCAGCTGAATTGGAAGCAAATATCATTGAAGCTAAGCAAAAGGTTTGTGACTCTTAAAAATCTGAGGTAAAATCCATCATTTTTTTCCCGACTCATTGAAATATGAAAAACTGAATTTCGAACTAAGATCACCTTTCAATTTAGTTCATGTAAATACTATGTACCCGTGTTTTGTCACTGAAGGAGTAATTGGCCCTTTATTTAATATTAATGAAGCAAGTGAAGGCAGTGGGTGTGTTTAATTTGGCTGGAAATGACTTTGTGCAATACGAGTTAGGCGATGGAGTAAAAAGCTATGTATCTTTTACACATTTCAATTAGATTCTCTGTAGTCAAGCTGGGTAGTGTAAATTACTTCAGTCATCAAATTAAGGTACAGAAATTGGCAATCAATGCACAAGACTAAAAGAAATTGAGCTTCCCAATTTAGGGAAAAACTTTCCTAGGGAATTGATAGATAGTCCGTTCCTCAATTACGCAACAGTCAACAAACAAAATGCAAACAATATGATTTTGATGTGAACAGCGTTGGAGGAAAGGTAACAGGACATGGAGAAGGTTGATCTTTACATGTAGGGTAACTAGCTGTTGTTCAATTTGAAGAAGTGTTGGAGATGGAGTCCCTGGGGGTCACTATGTTATTCCTTATTTTTGCTAAAATAATTTACACTGGAGAAGACAGGAAAAAAAACTTCTGTCAACACTAAGCCTAGAGCTTTGATTCAAAAGATATGTGGGGACAACAGGAGAAAGTTATCAAAACAGGCAGAAGCAATTGAATGTGAAGTTATACCTTCTGGGAGGAAAGGTAAAGAACAGAATTATATACTTAACTGCAAAATTTACCGAAGGGAGTGGATGGGCCTAGCAGTCCAATTACACAAAGTACCTGAAAATGCAAGTGCAGCAGATAAAGTCAGAAATTATTTTTATTCTTTGAACTGATGCAGTTGGGAGTGGAGTGTGAGGAAGAAAATGTAATTTGTTATAAGGCTGTGTTGAAAGTGATGGAAATGCTGGAAGATGTTTCGATTATCAAGTCCCTGACCGTGCCCACTATTTCTCTAGGCTTTCTGCTCATTTCCTTCATTTTTTAACATACCAATGATTGATCCTCTTCTGTTTTCAACATCCAAATTATAAGGTTGCCAGTTCAAGTCCCTCTCCAGGATTTGATGAGTAAAATCAAGCTGACTGTTCAGAGCAGCACAGCAGGAATACATCATTGTCATAGGTGCCACTTTTGTCAAGATCCCAGTGGATGAACTGGGCATGAGTTTTATTAAGTGAACCTCAAATAAGAAATTGCCAACAATATTTCACTTTCATAATCTTTTACTTGGCATGAGTCAGAACCAACACAAATTAAACATGAGTTAACTGGTAGGTGATGTTCAGACAGCAAGGTAAACCTCAGTTCAGTTTGTCAGTACACCTAAAGTACATTGTACAGAACCACAAGCACTCACATCACTCCTGGAAGATATATGGCACTCCATGAAATTACAAAGGCCTCTAACTTTCCTCTGTTTGATACATTTCTTATTTTCCAATTCAGTCAATTAGGATTGTATTCACCAGCAGTCACTCATAAAAGAAAAACGGATGAGAGTGGCATAGATTTAAAGTGTTGTACAAATGAAACAAGGGCTGTAGAAGAAAAGAAACTTTTTCTACACAGTCAGCAGTTAGGGTCTGGAATGCTGGGGAAAGATAGGTGGGATGATAAGCTCCCGATGTTGTCTCCTATATAACAGGGAAACCAAACACAGACGCAGGGACTGATTTGCAGTGCATCTGCTCTCTGCATGCACCAACCAACCTGACCTTCTGGTTGCTGTCCATTTAAATTCCCCCACCCACTCCCCTGGCGACATGTCCATCCTTAGCCTACTCCACTGACAGAGTGTGTCCAAATATAAACTGGGGAAAACAACACCTGGCATTTCACCTTGGGAGCTGACAGCCCAATGGCCTGAATACTGACTTCACCAGCTTCAAACTCCGTCCACCACCAGCCTATCCCATTTCCAGCCCTCCCCCTCCTCCTTGCCTCCGTGACCTGATCTAACCATCCATCTTCCTACTCACCTATCTGCTCCACCCTTCCCACTGCTCAATCACTATAACCCCTTACCTGTATCGCCACCCTATTTAGCCTTCAAACCCTGAAAGAGGGTTTTGGCCTGAAATGTAGACCTTCCTGCTCCTCTGATGATGTCTGATCTTTTGTGTTCATCCAGCTCCTCATTCATTGACACGTGACTTTAGCCTTGAGTCACCTGTAGGTCAAACTGGGTAAGGATGATAGATTTCCCTACCGACAGGACATTTTGGGAAGCAGATTTTTTTCTCTGACAATTAACAATGATGACACAATCATCATTAATTAGCTCTTTCCCATGATGGTATTTGAATCCATGAGCTCAGTAAAAGAGTCTGGGATTCCCAGTTATTGGCCCAAAAACATTTCCTCACTCCCCTTTCTTTCCTGTAACTAATGTCAAAACCCTAGGAAGTCAGTTAGATAAATTAAAGCTATTCTTTAATAAAACGTAGCTTTAGTTGTCAACAAAATTTAATTTCTTTTATCCCTCTCTATGGTAGAGCCTTAATGCTTGCTCAAACCAAATAACTTTTCCAATCTGAAAACTTAAATGAGATAAATGGATATCAGTATTTTTCTGAAAACAGAAAACCATCTGAGTCTCTGAAGAGTACCTTTTAAAAAAAAGTTGCCGCTAACGTAGCATGATGACTGTAAACTAACCAAAGTTAGCACAGGGCACTAAAACAGAACAATAGAGTTAAAGACAGGGAAAAACAACAACAGATTGCTTTCAAGATAGCACAAAGCAAAATGGCTTTTTATACTTGAGACAGCTGTTTATCCATTCACATAGAACAACATCAAAGTAATTCAAAGGCAGTTCAATGCTTTTGAAGTTTAATGGTTGTTAACACCGTGGTGTTTCTGAATACACCAAAGTCCACAAAGAGCAATTACATCATGGGTTTGTTATTTCATTGATACCTGTTAGAACATAGAACAGTGCAGCACAGTGTTGTGCTGACCTATTATCCTACTAAGGTCAATCTACCTTGCATACCCTACATTTTACCATCCTCCATGTGCCTATCCGAGAGTCGCTTTAAAGTCTCTAAAGTATCTGACTCCACTACCACTACTGGCATGCATTCCACACACCCACAACTCTCTGCGTAAAGAACCTACCTCTGACATCTCCCCTGTACCTTGCTCCAAGCACCTTAAAATTATGCCCCCTCATAACAGTCATTTCCGCCCTATGAAAAAGTCTTGACTATCCACTCTATCTATGCCTCTCATCATCTTGTACACCTCTATCAAGTCACCTCTCATCCTCCTTCACTCCAATGAAAAATGCCCTAGCTCCCTCAACCTTTCCTCATAAACCCTGCCCTCCAGTCCAGGCAGCATCCTGGTAAATCTCCTCTGCACCATTTCTTAAGCATCCATATCTTTCCTGTAATGAAGTGACCAGAACTGAACACAATATTTCCAAGTGTGGCCTAACCAGGGTTTTATAGAGCCACAGGATAACCTCCCAGCTCTTAAACTCAATTCCCCTGCCAATGAAAGCCAACACACTATACGCCTTCTTTACAACCCGAACAACTTGGGTAGCAAATTTGAAGGATCTATGGATGTGGGCCCCAAGATCCCTCTGTTCCCCCACACTGCCAAGAATTCTGCCATTAATCCTGCATTCTGCATTCAAATTTGACCTTCCAAAATGAATCACTTCACACATTTCTGGGTTGAATTCTATCTGCCACTTCTTTGCCCAGCTCTGCATCCTGTCAGGGTCCCGTTGCAACATACAACAGCTCTCCACATTATCCACAACTGCATCGATCTTCGTGTCATCAGCAAACTTACTAACCCACCCTTCCACTTCTGCATCCAAGTCATTTATGAAGATCACAAAGAGCAGAGGCCCCAGAACAGATCCCTGCGGAACACCACTGGTCACCGAGCTCCAGGCTGAATACTTACCATCGACTACCACCCTCTGCCTTCTATTGGACTGCCAATTCTGTATCCAGACAGCCAAATTTCCCTGAATCCCACGCCTCCTTACTTTCTGAATGAGCCTACCATGAGCCATGAGTCATTTTTGTTTTTCTTTCCATCCGTGGCCTTGACCCATTCCTATCTCTGTAACTTCTACCAGCCCTAACAACTGTCTGAGGTATGTACCCCTTTCTAAGCCTACTGTCCCGAATTTATTTACTCTGTTATCAATGATGTGGAGGTGGCAGTGTTGAACTGGAGTCGACAAGGTCAGAAGTCAGGTGACCCCAGGTTATGGACCAACAGACTTATTTGAAATCACAAGCTGTTACAGCACTGCATCTTCAACAGGCGAAATGAGAGAGAAGCACACAGGCTCAGTGATTATAATGTGATGGTGCTGGTGTTGGACTGGGGTGGACAAGGTCGGTGGACACAGCATCAGATTATAGTCCAGCAGGTTTACTTGAAATGACAGGCTTTCTGAACGTTGCCCCTTCATCAGTTGAAGTCACTGTTGAGCACCTGCACAGACCTATCTTCACCTGTTGACCCTCCACTGACAGCATATGTATGATCTTTTGATTTCTCTAATTATAAATTCTGTGCCTGAGTTCTTCTCTTTCATTTCCCCTGACAAAGGGACAGTGCTTCAAAAGCTTGTGATTTCAAATCAACCTGTTGCACTATAACCTGGTGTTGTCTGATTCCATTATCAGGAGCCATGGTTTCAGTTGACGTGTCATCCATGATCCGTAAGCCCCTCCTACAGCTCTCCACCTCCTGGTCTCTTTCCTTTTTCCAGAGACTGCATAAAAACTACCTCATTGGCTACTTTGCTCGTCAACTATCTTAACATCTCATTGAGTGGCCTAGTATAATATTTTATTTGTAGTGGTCCTATAAAACACCTTGAGATATATTACAAACCTAAGGCAGTTGACAAATAAAGATGATTTTAGTTTCTGCGTTCACTAGTTTTAGTTGTTGCTGGCAAAGCTAATATTTGTTGCACATCCATTAATTCCCATGGTATTCCTGTTCTGGTCTGTGCCTCATGAGCAAAGAGATTCAGAAGAGGTTGCCCAGGCTGGAGCAATTCTATTATGAGGATTCTGTGAGGTTGATTCCTTTAGCGCAGAGAAGGCTGATGGGGGCCTGACTGAGTTGTATAAAGTTCTGAGGGGCATAGACAGAAACTTCTCCAATTAGTAAGGGGATCAATAACCAAGAGCTGTAGATTTAAGGCAAAAGACTGGAGATTTAGAGTTAGGGAAGAATCTTTTCACCCAGAGTTTGGAGGGTATCTGGAACTCAGTACTTGAAAAAGGTGGAGGAGGCAGGAATCTTCACAACATCGAGGAAGTATTTAGATTAACACTTGAAATGCCATAGTGTGCAAGATTACTGGAAAGGTGTTGGAAAATGGAACTAGAGAAGATAGGATCAGTTCTGAAGAAGAGTCACTGGCCCTGAAACATTATGTTTCCCTCCACAGTTGCTGGGTTTTTGCAGCAGTTTCTGTTTTTGTTAGAGTAGAAAGGTGTTTGGTAAGTGGTGCAAGCAAGATGGTCCAAAGGGATTTTCTCCATAGTGTAAAACTGTGATTGATAATCAATGAGAAAGGAAACAGCCCTATGAGCTCACTTACTCAATCCACTGAGATGGTGGGATCTTGGTAACGTCGCTGGGTTCATAATATAGAGACCCAGGCTCAACCTCTGTGGACCTTTGGCCTAAAATGTTAACTTTCCTGCTCCTTTGATGCTGCCTAGCCTGCTGTGCTCCTCCAGAAACCAATTCTGTCTTTTTGATAACGGCAGTTGCTGGCCGGTCAATGCTGCTCCATTCTGTCATATCCAGATTCTGGAAGGGAGTCTAAAACAGGCATTGAATTTTTCATTTGCACTTGTAACAAACTGAGGCCCTAATCCTAGCAAACACCAAATCCGGAGAATTCAGGTTTTTCCGATGATCTGGGAACCCAAAATATTGACGCCTGAAATTGGGTCATCTTGTATCCATTTAATTCCCATATAGGAAAGAGGTAGATTTGTCACACACTGTAGTAGTTCAGCATGAAACAAAGAGAAATGTATCTGAAATTAAAACATGACTAACTGCTCCCAAGTGATTGAGGGCATGTGGTGGGATAATAGTAATGTCATTGGGCTTGGAATCAAAAACTCTCAGCTTAATGTCCTGGTGACTTGGGTTCAAGTTTGACTACAACCACTGGTCAATTTCAGCAAAACAAATCTGGAATTAAAAAGCTAGTCCAATGGTGACGAGATAACCACTGTAGTTTGCTGTGTCAATCCATCAGGTTTATGAATGTCCTTCAGGCAAGGAAATCTGCCATCCTTACCAGGTCTGGCCTACATATGACTGCAGACCCACACTAATCTGGTTGACTCTCACCTGCATAAACAATAGCTGTACTTTAATAATAGACATTGGGCCTAGCCAGTGATACATTCTCACGAACAAATAAAGAAAAAAAAAGTTGGTTTCATGGGAGCAGTCTATTTTTTGAGTGGTATGCATAAACCTGTACACATTAAGCCATTAGCTAATTATAGGTTTTGTTTACAGGGTTTTGTTCCTTTGTACATCAATGCTACAGCTGGAACTACCGTGTATGGAGCATTTGATCCACTCAATGAGATTGCAGATATTTGTGAAAAGCACCACCTTTGGATGCATGTTGATGTAAGGATTTTTCAAATACAATAAAACTAACCACACCTGTTCAAAGATTTAAGAAAGTAATCTCATAGCTATGAGCCTACAGAAACATAATGCAGATATGTTTTCGAAACTTAACAGAAAGCAGTGGCTCAAACTGAGGCTTGGCACCATCCCAGTACATCACTTACCCCATGATAGAAGGACTTGAAGTTATATAGTGCCTTTCACAACTTGCAACAACGCATTGTACTGCAAGTGAAGCACTGCTAAAGGGGAGTCGCGGTTGTAAGAAACGCAGCCACCAGTTTGCGCATGGCAGGCTCCTTCAACCAGCAATGTAATCAGGGCCACATCATGTCTGTATAATGTTGTTGGAGGCATAAATACAGACCAAGGCTAATCCACCTGCGCCGCTTTAAATTAGCACAATGGGGCCTCTTACATTCTCTTGAGCAGACAGACAATGTCTCAGTTAAACAACTTGTTCAGAAAGATAGCTGCCACTACTGCACCAGAGAGTCAGCATCTGAGTTTGATACTCTAGGACTGGAATGAGATTTGAATTTTCCAGCTCCTGACCTGCAAGTGCCAGTGCTACACAGATTCACCGGAGCCCAATTGTATTCCCCTGCTTATTTTTCAAAGGGGGTTAAATGGTTGAAGAAAGGAAAATGAATTACAATCAATTTATTTTGGTCTTCCCCAGGTGGAAAGACAAGTTGTGAGAGAGATGCAATAGTTTACAGAGCAATTTTAATAGCTTTTAACTAAGTGGGCACAAAATTGGCAAATGGGGTATAAAGTGGGAAAATGTGAAGTAGTTCACTTTGGAAGGGAGAACAAAAGAGCAGAGTGTTACTTAAATGGGGAAGAACTGCAGAAAGCTGCATACATATGGATTTGGGGTGCTTGTGTATGACACAGAGAGCTAGCACACAGGTGTAGCAGATAGTCCGGAAGGCTAATGGAATGTCGGCCCTTATTTCGAGGATATTGCTGTATAAGAGTAGGAAACGACAATTACAGCTGTACAAGGAGCTGGTAAGACCACATCTGGAGTACTTTGAGCAGCTCAAGTCCCTTTATTTGAGGAAGTGTATTGTTTCATGGGAGGCAGTTCAAAGAATGTTCACAAGGAAGATTCTTGGTAGAGGGTTGTCTAATGAGCAAAGGCTAAACAGGTTGGGACTCTGCTCACTGAAGTTTAGAAGAATGAGAGATGATCTAATTGAAACATAGAGGATTCTTACGGGGTTTGACAGGGTAAATGCTGAGAGGATGTTTCCCCCTCATGGGAGAGTCTAGGACCAGAAGGCATTCTCTCAGAATAAAGGAGCACCAATTTAAGACTGAGATAAGGAGGCATTTCTTCTCTCAGAAGATTGTGAGTCTTTGGAACTCTTTGCCACAGATAGCTATGAGAGCAGAGTCCTTGTGTACACTTAAAGCTGAGACAGAGAGATTCTTGGCCAATTGGGAGATCAAGGGTTATGGGGAGAGGACAGGAAAGAGTACATGAGGAATGGAGGAGCAGACTCAAGGGGCTCAATGTCCTACTTTTTGAGGACCTTCTGGTCTCTCTCATTGACCTGTTCAGACTGTTGGTTTCAGCAATCCATCCTAAATCAACACAGACCTGAACTAAAATGGGATCCAGCTGAGCTGTCTGGTTAAGTCGCGCATTTTTTTGCCCACCAAATCAATCTGCTGAGGTTCTTTTGTGGTTTAAATGTAAAGCAATGCAAAAAGAAAATTAAATAGATTGGTTTATTGTTGTCACATGTACCAAGATACAGTGGAGAGGGTTGTTTTGCTTGCTATACAGGCCGATTGTGCCATACAAAGTACATCAGGGTAGCAAAACAGAGCTTCAGATGCTGGAGAATCCAAGATAACAAAGTGTGAAGCTGGATGAACACAACAGGCCAAGCAGCATCTCAGGAGCACAAAAGCTGGTGTTTCAGGCCTAGACCCTTCATCAGGGCCTAGGCCCGAAACATCAGCTTTTTGCTCCTGAGATGCTGCTTGGCCTGTTGTGTTCATCCAGCTCCACACTTTGTTATCACCGAATACAAGGTTACAGCCGCAGAGAGAGAGAGATCAGAACTAACATTTGAGAGGTCTGTTCAAAAGTCTGATAACAGCAGAAAAATAGCCGTTCTTAAATCTGTTCATGTGTGTATTCAAACCTTTTCTGTCTTTTGCCCAATGGAAGAGGCTGGAAGAGAATATAATTGCATTGAATTGAATTGACTTTACTGTCACAGGTACTCAGATGATTATATTGAAAAGTTTGTAAGTCACCAACCACAGCGTCATCTTCAGTATAAAGGTATCTAGGCACAGATCTTTCAGTACCAATTCTTAGGGAAAAAGAAATTAGAAAATAGAGAAATAAAAGTTCAGAACAATGGCCCAGGCCTGGAGGGGTTATTGATGATATTGGCTGCTTTCGCGAGGCAGTGGGAAGTGTAAATAGAGTCAATAGGCAGAAGGCTGCTTAATGTGATGGACAGGGCTGTGTTCACAGCTCTCTGCAATTTATAAAGGTCTTAGGAAGAACAGTTTCCAAACCATGCTGTGATGCATACAAATGGGATGCTTGCAGTGGTGCATCTGTAAAAAGTTGCAAGATCCCAACAGACATTCCCAGTTTCCTTAGCCTCCTGAGGAAGTAGAGACATCGTTGTGCTTTCTTGACCATCTCGTGAATGTGGGTGGAGCAGGACAGATTGTTGGTGATCGTCACGCTCAGGATCTTGACTCTCTCGACCATCTCCACCACAGCACCATTGATACAGACAGGCCTGTGCCTTCCATCCCGCTTCCTGAAGCCAATGACTGGCTGATTCTTGTGCTGATGTTGATGGAGAGATTGTTGTTTTTACAACATGCTGCTCAGCAATCATTCTTTTTCCTGTATTAAGCCTCATCATTGTTTAAAAACTGACCTATGACAGTGGTGTTGTCAGCAAACTTGTAAATGGGAGTTGGAACAGAATTTGGCCACACAGTCATGTGTGTGTAAGGAGTATTATAGGTGTATAGGAAGTATATTAGTAAAATCAGAAAACAAACTGAATTCTAAAAGGGTTAGTGCAGTAATAGTATCATTCATCCTCAACTGGAAGAGTTACTTTGATTGGAACTGTATACTATAGAGGTTAAAATTTGACAGAAAAGACAAATTCACTGGAGAGCCTGGTGCACAGTCGAATGGTAGAGCTCAGCAAAGTGATGCTGAAGGATAATTTTAATCTAAGAGAGCTCAAGTACAAGACAGAAGCCCTCTTCCCATTGAAACCCCATCTTCCAGAGCACTCAGAGATCAATAGGGGCAGGAGACATGCCAAGGTGTGGGAACAAGAGCAGCAATAATTCCTTTTTTGGGGCGAAGAGGTTTATGGAGGCATCCAGAATTCAACCATGCGTTATATTGAGTAATTTTAGCCAAAATGAAAGTGATGTGTTTGTTTCAGGGTGTAGACTGATTCCTGGATTAGCCATTGTTCTATAAAGTAGGGCTTGCACAGAATCTGTGATAATGGGAACTGCAGATGCTGGAGAATCCAAGATAATAAAATGTGAGGCTGGATGAACACAGCAGGCCCAGCAGCATCTCAGGAGCCAAAAAGCTGATGTTTCGGGCCTAGACCCTTCATCAGAGAGGGGGATGGGGTGAGGGTTCTGGAATAAATAGGGAGAGAGGGGGAGGCAGACCGAAGATGGAGAGAAAAGAAGATAGGTGGAGAGGAGAGTATAGGTGGGGAGGTGGGGAGGGGATAGGTCAGTCCAGGGAAGACGGACAGGTCAAGGAGGTGGGATGAGGTTAGTAGGTAGGAGATGGAGGTGCAGCTTGGGGTGGTAGGAAGGGATGGGTGAGAGGAAGAACAGGTTAGGGAGGCAGAGACAGGTTGGACTGGGATGCAGTGGGTGGAAGGGAAGAGCTGGGCTGGTTGTGTGGTGCAGTGGGGGGAGGGGACGAACTGGGCTGGTTTTGGGATGCGGTGGGGAAAGGGGAGATTTTGAAGCTGGTGAAGTCCGCCTTGATACCATTGGGCTGCAGGGTTCCCAAGTGGAATATGAGTTGCTGTTCCTGCGCCCTCGGGTGGCATCATTGTGGCAGTGCAGGAGGCCCATGATGGACATGTCATCTAGAGAATGGGAGGGGGAGTGGAAATGGTTTGCGACTGGGAGGTGCAGTTGTTTATTGCGAACTGAGTGGAGGTGTTCTGCAAAGCGGTCCCCAAGCCTCCACTTGGTTTCCCCAATGTAGAGGAAGCCACACCGGGTACAATGGATGCAGTATAACACATTGGCAGATGTGCAGGTGAACCTCTGCTTAATATGGAAAGTCATCTTGGGGCCTGGGATAGGGGTGAGGGAGGAGGTGTGGGGGCAAGTGTAGCATTTCCTGCGGTTGCAGGGGAAGATGCCGGGTGTGGTGGGGTTGGAGGGCAGTGTGGAGCGAACAAGGGAGTCACGGAGAGAGTGGTCTCTCCGGAAAGCAGACAAGGGTGGGGATGGAAAAATGTCTTGGGTGGTGGGGTCGGATTGTAAATGGCGGAAGTGTCGGAGGATGATGCGTTGTATCCGGAGGTTGGTGGGTTGGTGTGTGAGAACGAGGGGGATCCTCTTTGGGCGGTTGTGGTGGGGGCAGGGTGTGAGGGATGTATTACGGGAAATGGGGGAGACGCGGTCAAGGGCGTTCTCGATCACTGTGGGGGGAATGTTGCGTTCCTTGAAGAACTTGGACATCTGGGATGTGCGGGAGTGGAATGTCTTATCGTGGGAGCAGATGCGGTGGAGGCGGAGGAATTGGGAATAGGGGATGGAATTTTTGCAGGAGGGTGGGTGGGAGGAGGTGTATTCTAGGTAGCTGTGGGAGTCGGTGGGCTTGAAATGGACATCAGTTACAAGCTGGTTGCCTGAGATGGAGACTGAGAGGTCCAGGAAGGTGAGGGATGTGCTGGAGATGGCCCAGGTGAACTGAAGGTTGGGGTGGAAGGTGTTGGTGAAGTTGATGAACTGTTCAAGCTCCTCTGGGGAGCAAGAGGCGGCGCCGATACAGTCATCAATGTACCGGAGGAAGAGGTGGGGTTTGGGGCCTGTGTAGGTGCGGAAGAGGGACTGTTCCACGTAACCTACAAAGAGGCAGGCATAGCTGGGGCCCATGTGGGTGCCCATCACCCATCCCTTCCTCCCACCCCAAGCCGCACCCCCAGCTACCTACTAACCTCATCCCACCTCCTTGACCTGTCCGTCTACCCTGGACTGACCTATCCCCTCCTTACCTCCCCACCTATACTCTCCTCTCCACCTATCTTCTTTTCTCCCCATCTTTGGTCCACCTCCCCCTCTCTCCCTATTTATTCCAGAACCCTCACCCCATCCCCCTCTCTGATGAAGGGTCTAGGCCCGAAACGTCAGCTTTTGTGCTCCTGAGATGCTGCTTGGCCTGCTGTGTTCATCCAGCCTCACATTTTATTATCTTGCACAGAATCTTACTGTTTCAACTGAACAAAGTAACATTTCTTTTCTAAATCTTAATAGATTAATTAAAATTTGGTTAGCAACAAACATTGTAGCAATGGTTTACGACAAAAATTCGAAAAAGGCTAATGCAAGATCTGCTTAAAAGTTCTTTTACCTCCTTAGGTTTTCATGGACACTGTTCATGGGGGAGGTCAGTTAGTTCAATTGGCTGGGTGGCCAGTCTCTGATGTGGACTGATATCAGTAACATGGGTTCAATTCCCACACTAGCTGAGGTTACCAGAAAGGACACCCCTTCTCAGCCTCTCCCCTTGCCTCAGGTTGGGTGACCCTCAGGTTAAACCACCACCAGGTGTCTCTCTAATGGGAGAGCAACCCCTTCGTAGACTATGGTGAGGTTATCTTTATGAGGTGACAATGGCATAGGTAATGTTATTCGACTGGTAACCCAGAGATTTCGGCTAATGTGCTGGGGGTAGCAGAAAATAGAACTCACCCAACAGAAATCATCAGTAATGTGACCATAAAGCAATTGGCTATTGTCCCAGACTTACCAACAGGCTCCATTCAGTCATGTTTACAGACAGACATTTTACACTGTACTGTATTGTGCCCTGATTCATGTACAAATGTACTCAGGAGTGGAACCCATTCATGGCCTGAGGGCTGCCTGTAAAAGTTGTTTTGTCCAGCTGATGCAGTAAAATTCAGTGTGAACTCAGCGTCATGGAACCATGACTAATCCTGGAATCTGTTTTCACCCTCACCAAATGCGCCACCTTTGTTTTAACAAAAAACATCCAACAATTAGATCATGTCATTTTAGATCTAACCTCTCAGTCTTTTAACAGAGTGCAGCTATCCCAGCAGGTCAGATCAAGTGAGATTAGAAGTCATTTGAAGGAAATTATTTTTATTCACTCACAGTATGTGGGCATTGCTGTCCTGGCCAGCATTTATTGCCCATTGCTGATGGCCCAGCGGGCAGTTAAGAGTCAATCACTTTGCTGTGGTCTCGGAGTCACATGTAGACAAGATAAGGATTGCAGTTTCCTTCCCTAAAGGATGTTAGTGAACCAGGTGGGTATTGCCCCCAACAATCTACAATGCTTTCGTGGTCATCATTAGACTCCCAATTTCAGATTTTTATTGAATTCAAATTCCACGTCTCCCGATGGGATTCGAAACCTGGTCCGCAGAGCATTACCTGGGTCTCTGGATTAATAGTCTAATGATAATACCACTGTTCCATCACCCCCTGAGCATTCCTTGGAGTGTTTCAGGGATTCTGAGTG
Source organism: Stegostoma tigrinum (assembly GCF_030684315.1). Classification (NCBI taxonomy): domain Eukaryota; kingdom Metazoa; phylum Chordata; class Chondrichthyes; order Orectolobiformes; family Stegostomatidae; genus Stegostoma; species Stegostoma tigrinum. Next base: position 5,430,285 of record NC_081355.1, read on the forward strand.
CCCTAACCTAGACCCTTCACGTAACAATACCCAGGCAAAAGTTTGTACTATGGATGAGATTTTACTGTGTCAGCACAAAAGATGCCACAACACAATTTGAAAGAAGAGCAGGGCCAGTTCTCCCTGGTGTGCTGGCTTTGACAAAAACCTGATTACCTGGTCATTATCACACTACTGTTTGTAGCAGCTTGCTGTGTGCAAATTGGTTACAGAGCTTCCTACTTCACAACAACAATGATAACACTCACTCATTGGCTGAAAGTCAGTTTGGAGCATTCTGAAAGGTGCTATTTAAGTGCAGGTCTTCCTTTTCTTTTCACTTTTTGCTGGAGCTTCCTACCCCGCTCCTTCTTTTCTGCTCATAAGTGAGCATGTGCCGTCCAATTTTTATAGGGGTAGAAACAACAGCTCACCAGTTAGTGAAACCTGGGGTTACCAGACCTCAGCCGTGTTTTCCCTGGCTGAGCGACTAACAAGCCTCATGTTTCCCCATCGCAGAATTGAGATAGTGGCTAAATAGGGCTTATACCAGACAACCAAGCGACAGACTGCCATCACAACGACTAGATCACCCATACTCTCATTGAATGGCAGACGAGACTGGATGGGTTGAACGGCCTACTTCTGCTCATACGTCCTATGGTCTTACTTATTGAATCTGACAAACTGCTCAAACCATTGGGGAGTGGCTGTATTTCAGGTTCTGCTATACTATGCAGGTCCTTCAAGAAGTGTTCGATGGGTAATATTCACCTGCCACTTACTCAAACAGAGTGAACACTTTAAGAGTGTAAATATTTCCAGCTATGTGTAATTTTAGCTTTATGAGTATCTAGCTTACTCACCATTGCAGCAAAGTCACTGTTGTTTTATTTGAGAAGCGCATTGTACTATTAAATTAAATTAATCTGTGTTTCTTTACAGGCAGCTTGGGGTGGTGGTTTATTGATGTCTCAGAAGCATCGTTATAAATTAGCAGGGATCGAAAGGTAAATTCTTATTCTTTTGTGGCGACACCCATGAAAATTATTTTGAATGTAAAATGTATACAATATGTGATGACAACAAAATGTGAGGCTGGATGAACACAGCAGGCCAAGCAGCATCTCAGGAGCACAAAAGCTGACGTTTCGGGTCTAGACCCTTCATCAGAGAGCTTTTGTGCTCCTGAGATGCTGCTTGGCCTGCTGTGTTCATCCAGCCTCACATTTTGTTGTCTTGGATTCTCCAGCATCTGCAGTTCCCATTATCTCTGATACAATATGTGATGATTTTGTTTTGCAAGTTACTGTAATACTATTCTCTGTACTAGAGCCAACTCTGTAACATGGAATCCACACAAGATAATGGGCGTCCCTCTGCAGTGTTCAGCAATTCTAATCCATGAAAAGGTACATCTTAAACATTGCTGGCGAGTCCAGAATTTTGCTAGTTGCTGTTAAGAGAGGCACGTGGTCCAAATTGTTTTTGTCTTGTACTCATCAGGACAAATGCAAGAATGCCAAATTTCAAACGATCACAACAATCTACACAATAGGAACAAAGGTTGCTGAATGGCTGACAAGTCAAAAACAGTAAAAGAAAAGCTCAGCAGGTCAGCACCTGTGAAGAGAAATCAGAATTAACATTTCAGGTCGAGTGACCCTTCCTCGTAGATAAGAAAATGTCAGTTTATATGCAGAGGATGGATTGAGGGGATGGTGTAAGGGGTAAATGATAGGTAGTGATAGATCCCAAAGAGAGAGAAGAGCAGGTGGATAGACATAGGAGTCGATAACTATCCAATTAGGAGGGCGAATAACTGTTACAGTACTGAGTACCGTTCATGACTAACAACAAGGTAGTGTGTCATGGCAGGCTATGCGATAACAAGGCCTGGTGTGCGGCGTAGGGGGCTGGGACATGGAAAAGTTTGGGCCCTAACATTATTGAACCCAGGGCCCCCAGGTGGAAAATGAGGTGTTGCTCTTTCAGCTTGTGCCACAAGCCTGCAGAAGAGATGTTGGCCAGGGAACAGGGTAGTGTGTTAAAATGGCAGGCAACTGGAAGCTCAGGGTCTTTTGCAGGGCAGAACATAGATGTTCTGCAAAGTGGTCACCCAATCTACGCTTTGTTTCCCTAATGTAGGAGGAGACAACATTGTGAGCAGCGAATGCAGTAGACTAGATTGTGGGAAGTGCGGGTAAAGCGCTGCTTCACCTGGAAGGTATGCTTGGGCCCTTGGATACTGGGGAGGGAGGTGGTAAATGGGCAGGTGTTGCATCTTCGCCAGTTACAGGGGAAGGTGCTGTACGGCTGTCAGGAGGTGTTGGGGCTGAAGGAAGTGTGGACCAGGATGTCCCGGAGGGAACAGTCCCTGTGGAAGGCGCACTAGGGAAGGGAGGGGAATATTTGCCTGGTGGTGGCATCTTCTAGAGGTGGCGGAAATGGCAACTGATGATCTTCTGGATGTGGATGCTGGTGAGATGGTAGGTCAGGACAAAGAGAACCTTATCACTGTTGCAGGAAGGAAGAGAGATGAGGGTGGAAGTGCAAGAGATGGGTCAGACCCGGTTGAGGGCCCAATCAATAACAGAGCTGGGGAACCCTTGGTTGAGAAAAAAAGTGGACTTTTCGGAGGCTCCCTCGTCAAGGTTGGCGTCATTGGAATATATGCGATGGAAGTGGAGGAAATGAGAGAGTGGGATGGAGTCTTTACAGGAAGCAGCGTATGAGGATATATTGTCCAAGTAGCTGTGAGAGTCAGTTGGTTTTGAGTGGATATTAGTGACCAGTCTATCCCTACGAATGGAAACAGTGATGTCGAGGAAGGGAAGGGAGAAGTCACAAATAGACCAGGTGAAAGTGAGGGCAGGGTGGGAATTGGAAACACAATCAATGAAGTTTTCCAGTTCCAAATGAGAGAGAGGAGCAGCACCAAAGATATCATTGATATATCAGTGAAAAGTTGTGGGTGGGGCCAAAATAGGACTGGAAGAAGGCATGTTCCATGCACCCCACGAAGAGACAGGCATTACTGGCGCCCATGCAGGCACCCATGGCCACCCCTCTGACCTGAAGAAAATGAGAGGAGTTAAAAGAGAAGCTGTGGAGGGTGAGGGCGAGCTTGGCCAAACGGAGGACAGTGGTGGTGGGTGAGGACAGTTCAGCCGTTGCTCCAGGAAGAAGCGGAGAGTCCTGAGATCATCTGGTGGGGGATGGATGTGTAAAGGGATTTCATGTCCATGGTAAAGAGGATGCAGCTGAAGCCAGCTAACGGGAAATTCAGAAACTGGTGTAAAGCATCAGAGGAATCGCAGATGTATGTGGGCAGGGACTGGAGCAGGGGAGAGAAGACTGAGACAAGGCAGGAAGAGATGAATTCTGTGGGGCAGGAGCAGGCTGAAACAATGAGTCTGCCTGAACAGTCCTGTTTGTGGATGTTTGGAAGGAGGTAGAAGTGAGCTGTGTGGGCTGGGGTACTATCAGCTCGGAGGGAGTCTGGAGGAGATCGCTGGATGAAATGAGGTCAGTTACCAAAGCTAATACAATGGCCTGATGACCCATGGTGGGGTCATGGTCCAAGGGAGGATAGGAGGAGGCATCTGAGAACTGGCATTCAGCCTCTGCAATGTAGAGGCCAGTACGCCAGACTACAACAGCACCATTCTCCAGCATCTGCAGTTCCCATTATCTCTGATACAACAGCACCACCCTTATCGGCAGGCTTAATAACAAAGTCAGGGTTGGATCTACATGCATGGAGTGGAATCTGTTTGGGGGTAGATAGGTTAGATTGGGTGAGTTGGAGGCAGAGAAATTGATGCAATCAATATCACGACAACAGTTCTCAATGAACAGATTGCGTGCAGTTAAAAGGCCAGAGGGAGGGGTCCAGGTGGAGGGGGAGCTTAGGAACTGGACAAAGGGGTCTGGGGGACAAGGAAAGGACTCTTGTCCAAAAATATGGGCACGGAGACAATGAAGAAAAATTTGATGTCATGTTGTACCTGAAATTCGATAAGGTGGGGACACAGAGGAATAAAGCTGAGGCCTTTGCTGAGCACAGAACAGTCAGGATCAGAGAGCAGAAGGTTAAGTGAGATGGCGAATACCTGACAGGAGGTGGAGTTGGGGAAGGGAATGGAGTCAGGGAAAGGGAGAGGAGGAAGGTTCCAGAGGGCCGTGGGTATCCCTTAGCTATTGCATCCTATGCGCCTTGATGCCAGAAAGGAATGGTTTCTTGTCAGCATGCAGATGAACCAGTGGATGAAGTGGAACTGTGGAGTGGTACAGCCCTGAGTCAGCGGGATGTGATGCTGTTGGAGACAGAGTTCACCTGTGTGCATAAGACGCTGCATGGCCCTGATTGTGGAAAATATCAGTTTACATGAGCAGATAGTGTATGGGGAGAGGATAAGGAGTAACTGATAACAAAGTGTGGAGCTGGATGGACGCAGCAGGCCCGGCAGAATCAGAGAAGTAGGCAAGATGACATTTCAGGTCTGGACCCTTCTTCAGAAATGATAGGAGGGGATAGAGCCCAAAGAGAGACAAGAACAGTTGGACAGACAAAGGAGTAGATAATGAGCTGGCTAGGAGGGTGAATAGTTATTAATGGGGACTATTAGTGGCTAACAATGGGTTGGTTACAATTGCAGACTAATCAATAACAACGCCTGGTGTATAGGGGCTGGGGTGAGGACATGGTCCCCCAAGCTCAAGTCGAACTCAATATTGAGTCCAGGAAGTTGCAGGGACCCCAGCCGGAAAATGAGGGCTCTCCTGGGTTTTCTGATGTTCAACAAATCCATTCAATAACAAGTCAATTAATAAAAACGGACTAACACAGGACCTGATTTCCATTTTATCATCACTAAAGTTGCATAAATGCCTCTTTGAAGCCGTCAGCCCTTCAGAGATCTTGTAGATATCACACATAGCTTTCCAAAGGGGGTTCTTTGTTCATATGCATTGAGGACAAGGGTGACATGCAATTGGAATGAATAGTTGGGAAGCACATGGAATGAGGCATGCAAGATCTTGTTCTAATTTGTCTAAGCTGCCTCAGAAGCCCATGTTTCCCCTTTGGGGAAGCTGCTGGCTGAAAACTGGAAGATCACTTCCATTGGGAGAACAGTGTTGCCTGCACTGAACAAATTTTATTTCTGTCTATGCACTGCGGACGTTTTTTATAACAGTACCGTTCCTGCCCAGGAAACTTGAACTGTCCAGTTGTAGTTTCCAGCTATTGGTCTTCTGATGCCTGAGGGATGTGAGCTACTCAGACACCTGTGACTTCTGAATGAGCACATGCATCCCATGGTAACAAAAGGCAAAGGTGTTCTGTCTCTTTGAGGAACTTTGTCAAGATGAGCTGAAGCTTTGAGGTAGCCATTGTGAGTTGACTGAATGACGGGCATTTAATGAAACATTCCCAAATGCTCCCTTTGCTCAACTGTGTTTTGATGACATCCATGTAATGACTGGAGCATGAAAGGTAAGAGAGTCTAACACTGATGCAGCATCCTATCTGCCCCAGAAGTGTACAACTATTGCTCCTAACCTGCCCCCAGCACAGGAGGGAAATAGTGAAAGTGCACAAAGAATAGAAATCTAGACTTCCAAGGGCAAATAAAAGATAATGATTGTGAAGTGAAATGCAGCATCTAGTGAGCATTGCTTTGGTATTTTATCAACTCTTATGATCTTTGGCAGGGCTTGCTCCAGGACTGCAATGAAATGTGTGCACAGTATCTGTTTCAGAATGACAAGCTGTATGATGTATCGTATGATACAGGAGATAAAACAATTCTGTGTGGCCGTCATGTTGATGTCTTCAAATTCTGGCTGATGTGGAAAGCAAAGGTAAAAAAGTTTGAAAGAAACTGAAGAAGATTAATTCTAAATTTATAGTGTGGGTTACTAATAGGTGAGCCCTTACTGTTCTCATATACAATTCTCCTAGAGATAGATAGAACCTACCACACAGAAATAGGCTATTCAGCCAATCTGATCCATGCTGGTATTAATTCTACACACCAAGTTCTTCCCATTGGAATGACCTCTTTCCGTTCCAGAGGAATATCCTACCGCATCCATTCCCTTTCCCTCATCATTTAACAACCCATCCCCAATACATCTATCCTTTCTGTCCAAGTAGCAAGAAGAGTTTTGACCAGAAACATCAACTTTCCTGCTCCTGTGGCGCTGCTTGGCCAGCTGTGTTCATCCAGCTTCACACCGTGTTATCTCAAGTCATACATTCTCCCCATTTGCAATGCAAAGAGATTCCCCTAAAATACTTTATTGGATCTGTTGGTGACTACAGAATGTTTACTTCCCCTCAGCCCAGCAGAAACAATTTCCCCATACTGATGCAGCTGAACTTTCCCATAAGGATATCACCCTTTGTCAGATCTCCCACCCTCCCTGCAAGAGGAGAAAAGATCCAGTCTTTTCAGCCCTTTCGCGTTGATGATTGCCCACCCAGTTTTGGAAACTATCCCTGTGATTCACTCCCTCTTCTGTTTACAGTCCCCGCAATACCCTTTCTCTCATGTGGAAACCAAGCCTGCACCCACGTTGTGTGATCCAAGCATCAGACAAAGTATGTTCAGCAACACTCCCCTGCTTCTGTATTCTATTCCTCTAGAAATCAATTCTGGTAGTTTTGTTTTTGCACAGTTTATGGTCTTAACAAATTACACTGTTATATTTTGCAATGTATGCATTGGTATCACAGGATCACAGAATTGTTACAGTGTAGAAGAGGCCATTTGGCTCATCATAGATAATGGGAACTGCAGATGCTGGAGAATTCCAAGATAATAAAATGTGAGGCTGGATGAACACAGCAGGCCAAGCAGCATCTCAGGAGCACAAAAGCTGACGTTTCGGGCCTAGACCTTTCATCAGAGAGGGGGATGGGGAGAGGGAACTGGAATAAATAGGGAGAGAGGGGGAGGCGGACCGAAGGTGGAGAGTAAAGAAGATAGGTGGAGAGAGTATAGGTGGGGAGGTAGGGAGGGGATAGGTCAGTCCAGGGAAGACGGACAGGTCAAGGAGGTGGGATGAGGTTAGTAGGTAGATGGGGGTGCAGCTTGGGGTGGGAGGAAGGGGTGGGTGAGAGGAAGAACCGGTTAGGGAGGCAGAGACAGGTTGGACTGGTTTTGGGATGCAGTGGGTGGGGGGGAAGAGCTGGGCTGGTTGTGTGGTGCAGTGGGGGGAGGGGACGAACTGGGCTGGTTTAGGGATGCAGTTGGGGAAGGGGAGACTTTGAAACTGGTGAAGTCCACATTGATACCATTAGGCTGCAGTGTTCCCAGGCGGAATATGAGTTGCTGTTCCTGCAACGTTCGGGTGGCATCATTGTGGCACTGCAGGAGGCCCATGATGGACATGTCATCTAAAGAATGGGAGGGGGAGTGGAAATGGTTGGCAACTGGGAGGTGCAGTTGTTTGTTGCGAACTGAGTGGAGGTGTTCTGCAAAGCGGTCTCCAAGCCTCCGCTTGGTTTCCCCAATGTAGAGGAAGCCACACCAGGTACAGTGGATGCAGTATACCACATTGGCAGATGTGCAGGTGAACCTCTGCTTAATGTGGAATGTCATCTTGGGGCCTGGGATGGGGCTGAGGGAGGAGGTGTGGGGGCAAGTGTAGCATTTCCTGCGGTTGCAGGGGAAGGTGCCGGGTGTGGTGGGATTGGAGGGCAGTGTGGAGCGAACAAGGGAGTCACGGAGAGAGTGGTCTCTCCGGAAAGCAGACAAGGGTGGGGATGGAAAAGTGTCTTGGGTGGTGGGGTCGGATTGTAAATGGCGGAAGTGTCGGAGGATGATGCGTTGTATCCGGAGGTTGGTAGGGTGGTGTGTGAGAACGAGGGGGATCCTCTTTGGGCGGTTGTGGCGGGGGCAGGGTGTGAGGGATGTGTTGCGGGAAATACGGGAGACGCGGTCAAGGGCGTTCTCGATCACTGTGGGGGGAATGTTGCGGTCCTTGAAGAACTTGGAGAACATGAATATCCCCTTGAAGAACATCCCCTATTCCCAATTCCTCCGCCTCCGCCGCATCTGCTCCCACGATAAGACATTCCACTCCCGCACATCCCAGATGTCCAAGTTCTTCAAGGACCGCAACTTTCCCCCCACAGTGATCGAGAACGCCCTTGACCGCGTCTCCCGTATTTCCCGCAACACATCCCTAACACCCTGCCCCCGCCACAACCGCCCAAAGAGGATCCGCCTCGTTCTCACACACCACCCTACCAACCTCCGGATACAACGCATCATCCTCCGACACGTCCGCCATTTACAATCCGACCCCACCACCCAAGACATTTTTCCATCCCCACCCCTGTCTGCTTTCCGGAGAGACCACTCTCTCCGTGACTCCCTTGTTCGCTCCACACTGTCCTCCAACCCCACCACACCCGGCACCTTCCCCTGCAACCGCAGGAAATGCTACACTTGCCCCCACACCTCCTCCCTCTGCCCCATCCCAGGCCCCAAGATGACATTCCACATTAAGCAGAGGTTCACCTGCACATCTGCCAATGTGGTATACTGCATCCACTGTACCCAGTGTGGCTTCCTGTACATTGGGGAAACCAAGCGGAGGCTTGGGGACCGCTTTGCAGAACACCTCCGCTCAGTTCGCAACAAACCACTGCACCTCCCAGTTGCCAACCATTTCCACTCCCCCTCCCATTCTCTAGATGACATGTCCATCATGGGCCTCCTGCAGTGCCACACTGATGCCACCCGAGGGCGCAGGAACAGCAACTCATATTCCGCCTGGGAACCCTGCAGCCTAATGGTATCAATGTGGACTTCACCAGTTTCAAAATCTCCCCTTCCCCTACTGCATCCCTAAACCAGCCCAGTTCGTCCCCTCCCCCCACTGCACCACACAACCAGCCCAGCTCTTCCCCCCGCCACCCACTGCATCCCAAAACCAGCCCAACCTGTCTCTGCCTCCCTAACCGGTTCTTCCTCTCACCCATCCCTTCCTCCCACCCCAAGCCGCACCCCCATCTACCTACTAACCTCATCCCACCTCCTTGACCTGTCTGTCTTCCCTGGACTGACCTATCCCCTCCCTACCTCCCCACCTATACTCTCTCCACCTATCTTCTTTACTCTCCATCTTCGGTCCGCCTCCCCCTCTCTCCCTATTTATACCAGTTCCCTCTCCCCATCCCCCTCTCTGATGAAGGGTCTAGGCCCGAAACATCAGCTTTTGTGCTCCTGAGATGCTGCTTGGCCTGCTGTGTTCATCCAGCCTCACATTCATTTGGCTCATCATGCCTTGTTTTCCCAACTGTCTTTGCATTTTTAAGACCCCCGAACATGACCTTATTTGGTTGAAACATTATGGCCCAGAATTCGATGGCACTCGACAATTTGGGCATTGTTTCACTAAATGTGATGCCCCTTTATTCCATTCAAAGTTGTAGTACTTCCTCGCAATGACACTAATTGCTTAAAAATCCCTTGAGCTATCAGATGACAATCTATTGATTTGGAATTAAAAGTTAATACCTGTCAATTGTGACAAAATCTAACTAGTTGACTAATGTCTTTTAGAGAAGGAAATCCATCATCTTTACCTGGTCTGACCTATATTTGGCTCCACGTCAATAACTGCTGACCAAATAACTGCTGTAACACTGAAATCCCATTGTCAAATAAACAAGTAAAAATCATTTTAAGAGCTTGCTTGCTGGCCTAAGGGTATGATCCTTGCTTAGGGATATGTGGAGAAGTATTATGCTACAAGACAAGCCTTACCTTACCTTACCTTACAAACCTTCCCTCATCTTCAAAGTGGAGATGGTCCCGATACAGTCAAAGCATATTTCTGCACAAGGGAAAGGCTGGACTCACAAAGCCAGAGCTCTCTAGATGACAAAAAAAATAGAAATCAGGACAAATAAGGAAATGCGTGTTTATGACTGGGTAAAATGCCATTGAGAGCCAAGCGGAATCGAGGAGGTTCAAAGGAGAGGTAGAAAAACCAAGAGGAAATAAGAGGAAAGACTGGCAGCCAACATAAAGGGGAACCTCAAAATCTTCTTTTGGGACATAAATGGTAAAAGAACAAATAGGGAACAAAAGGGAATTTACACTCGGAGGCAGGGGCATGGCTGTGCTGTTAAATGAATACATTGCAGTTGCCTTTTACAAGGAAGGAGAAGACTTAATCGCTACAAGGATTCAAAATTGATAAGGAAAATGTATTTGATGAACTGTTGACACTTGAAGTTGCCAAAATTCCAGGACCAAGATATTGAATGAAGTGAGAGTGAAAATTGCAGGAACATTGGCCATAATCTTTTTGTCTGAACTAGACTCAGGGAAGGTGCCAGAGGAGTGGAGATTTGAAAACATTATAGCCTGGTTCAGAAATGGTTTTGCAGCTCAGATCAACAATTACAAATATGTCAGTTTAACTTCATTGTGAGGGCAACTTTGAGATACAATTATTTGTGATGGAATTAATAGTCATGTTGAAAATGGAGTGTTGGTTATGAAGAACCAGCATGGATTTCTAAAGGGGAAATTATGTTTATCTACCCTGATGGCATTTTTTGAGATGTAACAGAGACAGTTGATGAGAGCATACTGTTGATGTAGTATACAAGGACTTCCAGAAAACATTCAATACAGTCCCATACAACAGGTCTCTGAGAACGGTTATAAGTCATGGAATGGAAACGCAACAGGATACAAAACTGGCTGAGATATAGGAAACAGGGATGCATTTTACCTGATACTTATCTCTTAAAGTGCTGGTGTGAGAGGGTTTGCTGTGTCTCCCATATTTACAATGACTACATTTCAAAAGTATTTCACTGACAGGGAAGGACTTTGGGAAATCCTATAGGTGTAGATGGTGCTATTTAAATGCAAGTTCTTTTTCTCCAATGAGCAGTCTTTGTGCTTCTCTTTGTGATTGAACTTATTACAATTGCATTTCTTATCACAGCACAGTGTGGTGTGCATTGATTTACGCTGTTACACTTCACAGGGCACATCAGGTTTTGAGAAGCAAATCAATAAATGTTTCGAACTTGCAGAGTACCTGCACAGCAAACTCAGAGGAAGAAATGACTTTAAGCTGGTATTTGATGATAAAGTAAGTTTCCAACCAGAGCGCTTTTATATAGTAAGTATTGTTTAAGAGCATTGAAATATTATACAAATGTTGTTATAACATGGTTCTGGCAAAGATCTGGCTTTGTCTTCAACATAAACTTTTCCCACTAATCCATGTGCAAATTTCTGTCCTTTCACACAGACCAGCCTCCATTTAGTTGAATCTGGTCCTTGCACTCTTTTGAAAAGAAACTAACTTTAAAATCAGATCAATTAATTCACAAAGGAACTGGTTCTTAGAGTGGCATTACAGTGAAAAAAAAATTTGAAGAAAATTTAAAGACCCTTTAAAGGGGAGATCATGCACTGAGCCACGTAATGCCCATGAATCTCAGAAAGCCTCAAGTAAGGCCGAAGTGGATATCGTACACTCTCTCACCAGGGACAATCGTGCTTTGACTCAGCCACAGTAGATGTACAAGCAGGCAAGTCTAACAGTCCTCTTTATAGCCTGCTGTCTGGATTGTTCAGGTATTAGCCTGGGCAGGCACTGGAACACAGGGGAGGTGATAGCCTAATGATATTACTACTGGACTGTTAATCCCGAGATCCCGAAGACATTCTGGGGACCTGGGTTCAAATCCCACCACAGCAGATGATGGATTTGAATTCAATAAATATCTGGAATTAACAGCCTAACTATGACCATGAATCCATTGCCCATTGTCAGGTGAAAACCCATCTGGTTCACTAATGTCCTTTAGGGAAGGAAACTGCCACCCTGGCCTGCATGTGACTCCAGACCCACAGCAATGTGATTGGCTCTTAACTGTCCTCTGAGCAATTAGGGATGAGCAATAAATTCTACCCTAACCAGCAATCCCCTCAACCCATAAAGGGATAAATAAAACCTAGAAGTGGTTCTTCAGCTTGCCCATACCTTTCCACACTACAGATATTTGTGTATTTTTGTCCTCAATTGATGTCAACTCCTCTTCGTCACAACAGCAGCATGCACACATGCACATTCTTTTAGCGTTTACACAGCAGTAAATTAGAGCAATACCCTGCCCTCCTTGACACCTTGGATTACAATTAAAATAACACACAAGGCATTAAATTCCTGTTTTTGCCATTTTGCAAAGAGCAACTCATTAGATATTGCAAAGAAGAATGTTATGCTCACTATGCAACATGACCAATATTCTACATTGTTAACAGAAAATTGGATATACAGTGAGACTGCAAAAGTGAAAAATTAACCCCTCATTAAATTCTGAAGCTGCTTGTCACCTTAAATGAACAACTTTGTGAATACCCAGGATAAACTCAGTCCTCTGGGATCATGTTTCAGAATGATTCTTTATCTATTAACATGGCTGTAGGGATTGTACCCTTGTCATTTTCCCTTTTCTGATTTACTAATGAAATCCTCGCATCTTTGAAGCTGTATCTTAGAAGAATGCAGACTCGAAATCAGTCCACGAGTGCACAGATGAGTCACTGTGTTGCCTTAAATGTTAGTTTTCAATCATGATACATGTTACTTGATCGCAATTTGTCTCCTGCACCTTATTGATTGTGTGAAAACGTAATTGAAAATAATTTGCTCTTCTTTTATCCAGTATCCTTCTATTCAGCTAAGAGGACAGGATGAAATCCTTTATTTAAGCATTGACCACTGCCACTGGGAAATGCAAGTGCCCAAACTGATCTCTTATCATTTTGATCACGTTTGTGGAATCAACTTTGGATTGCTCTCAGCTTTGCCCCGCAGCCACTCAGTTGAAGTTTGCGCACACACACACCATGATTTCCCATCACTCAGTGGTACTCTGTATTCCATTTATCACTAAAAGAGGTGGCCAGAATCACAACATGAGGTCTCTCTAGCATGGATTCAGCTAAAGGCTTCTCCTTTATTGCTGCAGTGCATTGGAAACAGATACCATGCTTTAGCCACATGTCTGGTTGGAATTGGCTGCAGGACTGAGGGCACTGAGCTACAAAGTCAGTTTGGAGAAGTTGGGATTGTTTCCCTTTGAGAAACGGAAGCTGAGGAGGGATCTGATGGAGGTGCACAAGATTATGGGTTGACATAAGTTGGTCAAAGGAAAGCTGCTCCCATTAATTACGGCACAAGGGCTGGGAGAATGTTGATAGAAGCATATTAGGCAAGACATATAATTGGTTGGGAGGGAACTGTTCTTTACATAGTGAGTGAACCTACTACCTATGAGCAGGACAGGAACAATCAAAGATTTCAAATGGAAATTAGACAGGTATTTCAGACCTTTCGAGATATGGGGGAGGAATGGGGCTGACCTGTTGCTCCAAAGAGACTCACCATGGACTTGATGAAGTTGGGTATGAAGCAAGCTGAATTGGCAATTGTCTGCTTTGTGAAGGTCCGATTTCGCCATCCTCAGCATTAACATTGTCTACTTAGTCGCATTGTTTTGTGATTTGGATTGATACGTTATTGGTGGTGAGCTTATCAAAGAATTACTCAAAGGGTGGCTCAGTAGTGCCAGGGACCTGGGTTCAATTCCACCCTCAAATGAATGTCTGTTTGCACATTGTCCCCAAGTCTGTGTGGGTTTCCTCCGGGTGCTCCAGTTTCCAGTCCAAAGATGTGCAGGTTAGGTGGACTGGCCATGCTAGGTTGTGCATAGTGTTCAGGCTAGTGGGTTATCTATGGGAAATGTGGGGTTTTGCGGTTAGGGCGCATCTGGTTAGGATGGTCTTTGGAGGATTGGTGCAGCCTCATTGGGTCAAATGGCTTGCTTCCACACGGTAGGGATTCTATGATTCCACTCTGCAGAATAGCAAACGATAATACTGACGTATCAATCAGCACTTTCTCTCAACCATTTCTGAATAACAACGTGCATGTTGTCTGTTACATTTTCATCTTCCCACACAGCCCGAGCACACCAATGTGTGCTTCTGGTACATTCCACCGAGTCTCCGAGAATTGCCTGAAAGCGCAAAGAAGGATAACCAGCTTCATCAGGTAAGTTTCCACGTGATGTTATTTATTCCACTTGACAACAAGCAAGAGTAAGCTCGATACTCTCACCACTGTCAAACACTATGGCCAAAGACTATTTTAACCATCCAGAGGGGGCACAATGTAAACACTATACCAGGGACCCAGGTTCGATTCCGGCCTCGGAAGGCTGTCTGTGTAGAGTTTGCACATTCCCCCCATAATTGCGTGGGATTCCTCCCACAGTGCAAAGACATGCAGATTAGGCGAATTGGTCATGGGAATTACAGGGATAGGATAACAGGTAAATCTGGTTGCGATGCTGTTTGGAGTATCAGTGTGGGCTCAAATTCCACACTGTAGGGGCTCTAAGTAAAATGTAGGAAAATTTGAAGTTGTGCAATTTGGCAGGAAGAATAGAGGATCTGAATACTAATTACATGGAGAAAGCTACAGCACAGAATGATTTGAGAATCACAAGTCACAATATGCTAGCATTTGTGTTCAGTGGGCGATGGGGAAACCACATGGAATGAAGTGTAAGAATAGGTTATTTTGCTAAATTGTGCAAAGCAGCAGTCAAGCCAAATATAGAATTCAGCAAGCTGTCTCAGTCTCTTACTCTAAGGAAAAAATATATTGACATTGGACCTAGCTCAGAGAGGTTTCACTAGATTGATAAAATTATTTAGAGGTATTGCCTTATGAGGTTGAATAGGGTTAGGCTGGTACTCATTGGAGTTTAGAAAACTGAAAGGCGACCTCAATGAAACATATAAGATTCTTACGGACTTGAACAGGGTAGATGCAGAGTGGATGTTTCCTGTTGTGGGGCAGTCCAGAGGGTGTAATTTCAGAAGAAGGGGTCACCCATTTAATACAGAGATGAAGAGGAATTTCTTCACTCGGGGTAGTGAATCTATGAAATCTCATACCTCAGGGGTTTGTCAAGGCTCTGTTTTAAGCATATTCAAGGGTGAGATAGATGTATATTTAATCACTAGGGAGAGCCAAGAATTATGCGGAAAAGGCAGGAAAATAGGATAATTAGAATAGCCAAAATCTCATAGAAAGGTACAGCAGTCCTAATGGGCTGAATGGCCTCCTGCTGCTCATTGTCCTTAGCCAGTCTTCATACATCAGACACCACCAGGGCCACAGAAATGTGGGGAAATGGTGACATGGTGGTAACAATTTGAATTCCACCAAGGAAGATGGTTAAATTTGACTTCAAAGTAAACAATTTGGAATTATAACTTAGCCTAGCAATGACCATGTTTTGTATGTCATGAAGATTCATTTGGTTTGCTCAAACAAAAGCAAAGCACCACAGAGGCAGGAAAGCTGAAATAAGAGCAGAAATTGCTGGAGAAACTCAGCAGGTCAGGTAGTATCGGTAGAGAAAGACATAGAGTTAACATTCTTAACCTGATGCGATACTTCTTCAGAAGATGATGCCTGCTTTTTGCACAGCTCACCGAGGATCAGTACACCTCCAATATTGACATAGACATTGTCAAACATTGCTTTTCAATTTGTATATAGACAGCAGTAGATTATCTCGTTTGGCTGGACAGCAGGTTTGCAATGCAGAGTGATGCCAACAGCAGGTGTTCAATTCCAATACTGGCTGAGGTTACCATGAAGGTCCTGCCTTCTCAATCTCAACCTTCACCTGAGGTGTGATGACCCTCAGGTTAAACACACCACAGCTCATCCATCCCTGAGGTGAGAGTGGGACGATGCCTACTGGTACCTGGATAGCAGTGCGATCACTGTTACATCTACAGAAAACCCTGGCCCATATTTTCATTCATTGTACACAGCTATCCTGTTGGCCAATTGCACCTGTTCTCCTTTTCTTCAACACTCATTCCATCTGATCTAGCCTCAAAAAACAAGAAACTTCCGACAAAACAGCCCAATTGCTTTGAGATCGTCTAAGATCTCGAAGAGGGTAGCTTTTATATCTAAAATTGATATTCCAATAGAATATTTGGTCATTTCAAATAATGCAAATGGTGAGTTTTCCACGTGCATCTCGTTGACAATATCAGCAGACACTCCCATATTTTATTTACTTATGATCTGGGAGTAGGCAAATGAAATCAGAGAGTATTATGCCAATTAACCCATGCCATAGCTAAAACTGTGTCAGCAACTCCAGCAGATTCTCCCAGAACTGACAAGGAAACAGGAAATGCTGAAAAGGTCCATCTGAGTCAGAGTCCATTTGCACAGGGATTTAGAGTTAACGTGACAGGTCATTGAGCTTTCATTAGAGGGCACTGAATCACAACTCCCGGCAGAAAACCCCAAGAATCTCCTTTTGAATATGGCTTCTTTTTTCCCATTGGAAATTGTGAACTAGTGTCTTTGTTGATATTCAGGTGGCGCCAAAGATTAAAGCTCGGATGATGGAGGAAGGGTCATTGATGGTTGGATACCAGCCGCAAGGAGACAAGGTGAATTTCTTTCGCGTGGTTTTTTCCAATCCAGCTACAAACAAATCTGATGTCGACTTCCTGATTGAAGAAATCACGAGACTTGGGAAGGATTTATAACAAGCAAACGTGTGAATTTGGAGCAGAATATGGCTATTCAGCCCCTCAAGTCTGTTCACCATTCAATAACATCATGGCTAATCTTTTTTTGTATCAAATTCTACACTCCTGTCTATCCCCATTAATCCTTCATTTCCTTGCCCGTCAAAAACCTATCCCTCACCTTAAAAGTCCTCAATATCCTCCCACCCCATGCCCCCCGTCCCCACCTCTACCACATTCTGAGGCAGAGATTTCCAAAATCACGCAATCCTCCAAGAGCAAAAAAATATACACTCATCTCTGCCTTCTAAACTCTACATATCCTTTGATAAAATGATGGTGAAACTTTGCTTTAGCTTATTTGTGCTGAGAACCATTTCACTTTGGAGCAAATTCATGTTCCCAGTGCCATCAAATCAAACTAAGCAATTAGCATATTGACTGTCTGTGGCATTTCTTTAAAGATCTAAGCAAGTTGATACCATCATCAACTGAGGAGTTTGCTGGGCTGTTTCACAGGGCAACCTAAGAGTTAACCACGTTGCTGTGGGTCCGGTGTCACTTATAGCTGAGACCGGGTACTGGCCGTGGATTTCCTTCCCAAAACGTTAGTAAATCAGATCAGGTTTCACAACTGCAATATTTAACGTTTGCTATTGCTTGCTTGTTTAACTAAAGTTGAAAAAGATGAAAGAATTTGAATTCATAACACAACATCATGCTGTTGGAGATAATAAAATGTGAGGCTGGATGAACACATCACGCTGTTGGATTTCTCTAGTCTGATACCATAATCGCTGTGCTACTTGGATGGGTTTTTTCCCATGCTGTTTTGGGAAAACCACAGGGTCTTCTTTCTTTCACGTACTAACAACAAATAAAAAATCAAATCGAGTGTCAACCTCTGATTCAGAGAGACATGCCAAAGCTTTTCTACTCCCAGAGCACTTTAATCCTCCATCTATATTGAAAATCGGAGCATTCACCGTGGTTGATTCAGAGGTGCTCCTGAATGTTTGTGAGGATAGTTCAATTGTTCCAGTTGTAATATGAGGTGCTTGGTAAGGAATCTAGTTGACGTGCCACATTTTACCCAAACATTGGTGCATCATTGAGGCAGGGGCAATGACATACGCATTGTTGAACTGCAATGCTTTGGGTTCAATTCCCACTCCAGTGCTTGGATGCAAAAATCAAGGCTGATACTGCAGTATGACAGCTGCTATCTTTCAAATAAATCAAATCGAGAGCCTATTGCTTGTGAAACAAAGAGCAGGGGAGTTGTCCCCATTGTTCTCACCTCAGTATTTATCCCTCAATCAATATCAGGACAAACAAAACAGGTTCAGATTATCTGAGATAATGGGAACTGCAGATGCTGGAGAATCCAAGATAATAAAATGTGAGGCTGGATGAACACAGCAGGCCCAGCAGCATCTCAGGAGCACAAAAGCTGACGTTTCGGGCCTAGACCCTTTCTGATGAAGGGTCTAGGCCCGAAACGTCAGCTTTTGTGCTCCTGGGATGCTGCTTGGCCTGCTGTGTTCATCCAGCCTCACATTTTATTATCTTAGGTTCAGATTATCTGATCATTAACACACTGGGAAGGTTTGGGAGATGCGAATTAGTTGGAGTGTTTCCTATAAAATGAAGGTGATTGCTCTGTGAAACTTTCAGACTTTGCTGGATATCAGAGCAGGCCAGGCAGCTGTGATCTCCAGCATTTGTTGTTTTCCATACAGATTCCAGCATCTGCAGTAATTTGCTCCTACACTTTCAGTCTTTGATACTCATGAAAAGTGGTGTGTAAATCTCAGTGTCTCCTCAGACATTTTTATTCCAGAATTTGTCAGTAAGGCTGAAAGTTTCCTGCTCTGATTAACAAAGTTTATCGTGAACTCCCTACCGAGTAAGGAATTAAATTAATAAATGTATTTTCCTCTGCGCTTGTAATGAATAAGTAAAAGCTGTGGTATGTTTCTCTGCTAATATATACCAACTCTTCTCAGTTTGTAAGCAATATCTATTTTTGAGTTTTAAACCAGCACCACTCTCACCGATTTGACAAGCCAGCATCAGGAACAGTACAAAATATCAGTGAGTCCTAATTGAACCTAACTTTTACACTTGTAGCACACCTTCTTTGACATTCATCACTGGGACAAATAGCGAAAGAATTTGACATAAAAATTACAAAATGCTGGGTCTGCGAAGTTACACCACAGTAAACATGGAATGGAAAAAGATCAGGCTGCGTGCTTCATTAACTCAATAACTTCAATAATCAAACATTAGTGTCACTGATTAATGAGGCATGACCATGTGAAAACAAAAGCGCAACAGTTTATCAAATCTATTGTCTTGCTTTCTTTAAATCTGTAATAAAGACATTATTTTATCATTTACAGATATTGTTCATTGTATTGTGCATTAATATTCACATTCATGGCAAGGGCTAAATGGCTATGGATTCATAACAGAATTTCGGGTTAACATTTACTTACAGGAAGGACACTTGTAACAATGTAAGTTCAGTGAGAATCCCAGAGAAATGATGTAAATGATCACAGATTTTGTTGGTCTAGGCTTTCCATTAGGGTTGCGATGCATCCCTTGTGATCTCTCTCTCTCTCTCTCTCTCTCTACCCCCCTCCCTTTTTCCTGCCTCACACCATTCAATCTAGCTAACTGCCTAAACTGGATCGGTGGAGAAAGCATTCCTGCTGTTAAATTATGGGGGCCTCCCCACAGCTCACATTTTCGGACTTCTTGGTCTGCTATGCCCACCCCATACTCCTGAAGTGTCTCCCCCGGCACCTATTGCAGCTAATTTTGTCATTGTTCAGCCTCCTCTATGAGCATGTTGCTTTTTTAAAAATTTTTTCATGGGTGTTACTATCTGGGCCAGAATTTAATGTCCTCCTTAGTTGTCCCAGAGAACTTCATGGTCAGCTGCCTTCTTGAACTACTGCAGTGCTTTCAGCATAGGGTCACCCACAATGCCATTAGGGAGGGAATTCCAGGATTCTTGACCCAGTGACACTGAAGGGAATGTGATGTATTTCCAGGTCAGGATGGTGAATGATTTGGAGGGGAGTTTGCAGCTGGTTGTGTACCCATGTATCTGCTGCCCTTGTCCTTCTAGATAGTTCTGATACAGGTTTGGAAGGTGGTGTCGAGAACTTTTTCATAGGCCAGGACTTTTTTCACTAGAGTGTAGGACGTTGAGAGGTGATGTTATAGAGTTTTATAAAATCATGAGGGGCATAGATAAAGTAAATGGCAGGGATTTTTTTTTCCAGGGGGTGGGGTGGATTTCAAGACCAGGGAGCATATTTTTAAGGTGAGAGGAGAAAGATTTAAAAAAGATATGAGGAACTTTTTTTTCACAAAGATGGTAGTTCATGTGTGGAATGAACTTCCAGAGGAGGTTTTCTTTAGAAGACATTTAGATGAGTACATGAATAAGAAATGTTTGGAAGGATATTGGCCAAACACAGGCTGGGAGGTCTAGTTTAGTTTGGGATTATTGTTGGCATGGACTGGTTGGACTGAAGGGTCTGTCTCCGTGCTGTATGACTCAATGACTACGACTTTTGATGGATTTCTGCAGAACACCTTGTAGATAAACATACTCTGCCACTGAACATCGGTGGTGGAGGGAATGGATATCTATTGATCTGCGAATCAAATGGCTGCTTTGTCCTGGATGGTGTTGAGCTTCTTGAGTGTTGTTGGGGCTGCACCCATCCAGGCAAGTGGGGGGTATTCCATCTCACTCCTGACTTGTGCCTTGTAGATGGTGGACAGGCTTTAAAGAGTCGTGTACCAAATGTGGCACATTTTTGCTGCACACTACCTACTTCAGTTCAGCACAAAGGATGATTGATAAGCAATGGCAAATATATAAGAAAATAATTTATGGCACACAAAAAAGATATATCCCCGTGAAGAAGAAGAATTCTAGGAAGAAGACAAATGGTTAACCACGAAAGTTAGGAAGAGCATCAAGTTGAAAGAAGGTAAACACAATATAGAAAAGATTAGTGGTAAGCCAAAGGATTTTGAAAGATTTAAAAATTAACAAATGATGAAAACAAAATGGTAATGTGGGTAAAAGGTGGGGGGGAAATTGAAGATAAACTAGCAAGTGAAGTCAAAAACAAAAGCCAGGGTTTTTTTTAAGAAAGGGAGAGAGAGGCCAAAATGAACTAGCCCCTGAGGGAATGAGGCTGGAGGAAATAATAATGGGAAACAAGAAAATGGTGGAAGAGTTGAATAGATATCTTGCAAGAATCTTCACAGTAGAAGACACCAATAGAATTTCAACATTACTAAATAATCCAGAGGCAAATATTTACAAAACATTAAACAAAATGTACTAATGAAACTAATGAGGCTAAAGTCATCTGGACCTGATTGTTTGTATCTGAGGATATTCAAATAAGTAGCTACTGAGAAAGAGTACGTCCTGTTAGCAATCTTGCAAAAAGCCTGAGATTCTGGGAACATCTCAGAAGATTGGAAACTGCAAATTGAGCAGTCTTTTTCAAAAAGGGATGGAGATAATAAGCCAGTTTACTACAGTCTGGCTTAAAACTTATAGTTGGGAAAATGTTTGAGTCTGTTGTATAAGGTATAATAGCAAAACATTCAGAAATACAAAACCTGATTAAGCAGACTCAGTATGGCCTGATGAAGGAGAAATCATGCAACTAATGTATTTGAGTTATTTGGGAAGGTAACAGGCAGGATCACTTAGGAGATCCAATAGATAGAACATATTTGGATTTCTAAGAGGCATTTGATAAGGTCACACATGCAAAAGTGTACTTATTAAAATAAGACTCCATTGTATTGAGG